>NC_072775.1:15894098-16246598 GCF_022539595.1 Amphiprion ocellaris | reverse complement strand
AAGCCAAGCAATAAATAACTTTACACACACATGCACCATGCACACATGACATAATGACTTTTCACACACATACACACTCATAGTGCAGTAGTACAGTACCCTAACTCCATGTTGTCCAGAGTCGCCATCCTTCCCGAGCTTTCCCTGTAAGGAAAATTAAATGAGATTTTAATAATATCTCTAGTTCAGAGCAAAGCCTCAGCTCAGGTTCATGTGTTACAGTGTTGAGACTGCAGTTGAAATTAGGGCTGCAACAACGAATCGATAAAATCGATAATAATCGATTATTAAAAGCGTTGGCAACGAATTTCATCATCGATTCGTTGTATCGCGCGATTCATGCGTCACTCGCCATGTCGCGGAGCGTCTACTTCACCTGCCGAGCTTTGTCAATGCTGGCTGACTGAAATAAAGTTTGTTTTTTTAATAATTCCACCTCTAGAGCGAGTTGAAAAGAGCGAGGGGGCGGCAAAGCGAAAGTAAATTCAGAGTAATTTCAACGAAACATGACCGACACGGAGAAAACAGTCAGACCGAAGTCCTCAAAAGTGTGGCAGCATTTCACGCTTCACAAAACAACAAACATGCGTAACATGCAAGCTTTACAAAAGTGATATGATGTACGGGAGCACCACGATGATGATGCAGCACCTGAAACGGAAACACGTTGGAGTCGCCGATGTGGATGAAGGAGCTCAACAGCAGGTAAGTCACTACAGTATCCTACGTTTGTTCTGTTTTTAAGTGAGGAAACGTAACGTTAGTCTCTCTGGTAGCTCTCCTGATGCTAGTGTTTGTTAGCTGATTAACGACAGTGATAGGGCACGTGTGTGTGCGTGTGTGTGCGCGCGCGTGTGAAACTTTTTATTTCACTTTAATCAGCTTAAGCAGGGTTTGAATATGCTTTATAAATAAACGTAACTTGCCCACAATGGTGATAATAATTTAAAGATTAAGCCTCAAGTTTTAATTTTCTCACAAAGTCTGAGTGAAGGCACTGGTCTGTGTTGGAGTGAGGCAGGATGAACTGCATTTAGACCAAACGGGTTAAAGTAACTTATTTAGTATGTAGTATTTTTTATGGTGCTTGTCCTATCTATCTATCTATCTATCTGTCTATCTATCTATCTATCTGTGTGTGTGTGTGTGTGTGTGTGTGTGTGTGTGTGTGTGTGTGTGTGTGTGTGTGTGTGTGCGCGCGCGCGCGCGCATGCGTACTTTGTGTTTTGCTCTTTGGACTACTTACATGCCTTAACCTAATACTGCAAATAAAACAAGATAATTACTGAGTTGTTGTAAATTGTGCTATAATACATACTCATACTATCTTTCTCATTTCATGAACAGCAAACAATGACAGGCTTCATGATGAGAAGACATGTCAACCACAGCAAGCAGCTGTCCTGACTGAGAGCATCCTCGACATGATGCTCATTGACACGAGGCCTCTGTCGACGGTTGAAGACGAAGGCTTCGCTACAATGATCTTATTTGCTCTGTCAGTCCAAATCTTCTCTTTCTGAATAAAGCGGCGGAAATTAAAAATGTGGGTTTTTTTTATCCGATTCATCGAAAAAATAATTGGCCGATTAATCGATTATTAAAATAATCGTTAGCTGCAGCCCTAGTTGAAATGTTCTTGTTGTCCTTTTGTTAAATTAAAAGCAGCAAAACTGGCCTTCAAAGAAAATTCTAGCTGCATCTAAAAGGGTAAAGTCCCCTCCAAGGTATGTTTAATACCACAGGACATTGTGCAATACTGCTTTGGATTTTTCGGATTAAGCATGGTAATTTCAGGTCAGGCTAACATTTCAAATTCTCAGTCATGTTGGATGTTTTGTATTCTGAGAAACATTAGACATGTTGAGAGAAAAGGAGGTTACTGTAGACTGATTATAACCACCACTTCACACCTGAATGTGTAATTGGGCTAAATTTCTCAAATAGTTCTTAAGCTTGGCTTTTTTTCTTGTCTCAAAGCAGCTGCTGATGATCTTCCTGTTTTGGTGTAACTCAGAAGGAGAGCATCAGGGTGGTAGTAACAATCCCATGCAGTTTGATTTGGACTGATGCTGTCTAGCTGTTGCTGGTCAAGCAGAAGAATTCTGAGGCATGATGGCAAATGGCACATGCCGTGTAATGTTGCATCACTGCCCTCTGCTGATCATCCTCCTTTCTTAAGCTATTCCTAAAGTATTACTTGTAGGCTCTTAATGCAAAGTGGAATGCTACAAGGAGAGAAAGATAGTGGTGCAAAAAACATATGTAACATGTACTGCATGCACAATCAGATGCAGAAGTTCAAAGGCTGGCATGAAAGGAAGAAATGAGATGCTGTTTCTTACTTCTGGACCCTGCAGTCCTTTGTCTCCCTTTGTCCCTTTTGCAGAAATGCTAAAGCCAGCATCTCCCTGGTGACAGATTGAAATAAGGACAAGAATCAGAAAAGTGCATTCATTTTAAAATGTCTAAATATGCAATGACCAGACCAGAAAGTGTCTCTGACAAGAATTTTAAAGAGGAACTTACTGGTTCACCCTTGCAGCCTTTATCTCCAAAATCACCTTGTTGTCCCTTTACCCCCTGAATCAGAAATAAACCCCAGGTCATGGTTAGAATTACAGAGACAATTCTTGCCTTTCAGTCTGCTGGGCTACAGAAACTATATAGCTTGAAGGAGCAGCTCAAGGCCTAGTTTATTAGACTTCCTTTCGAATAGCATTCTTTTTAAAAACCATATCTCTATTTATTATGCTTATGTGGTGTTTTTCTTTATCTTTTTTCTTTGATGCATCTTTAAAGTGGTGCACATCAGATCTAGGAAAGTGCAATACACTGCCCGGCCCAAAAAAAAAAAAAATGTTGCACACTCTACTATTTTGTTGGACTGACCTTAGCTTTGAATATGGCACTCATTAGCTGTGGCATCATTTCGATAAGCTTCTGCAATGTCACAGCATTTATTTTTGTCCAGAGATGCATTCATTTTTCACCAAGATCTTATACTGATGATGGGAGAGTCGGACCGCTGCGCAAAGTCTTCTCCAGAACATCCCAAAGATTCTCAATGGGGCTGAGGTCTGGACTCTGTGGAGGCCAATCCATGTCTGAAAATGATCTCATGCTGCCTGATTCACTCATGCACAATGTGAGCCCTATGAATCCTTGCATCGTCATCTTGGAGCAAGCCCATGCCATCAGGGAAGAAAAACTCCATTGCTGGAAAGACCTGGTCATTCAGTATATTCAGGTAGTCAGCTGACCTCATTCTTTGGGAACATAACGTTGCTGAACCTGACCAACCCCAGATCATAACCCTAAACCCCCACAGGCTGGTAGACACTAGACATGATGAGTGCATCACTTCATCCACTTCTCTTCTTACTGTGATGTGCCCATCACTTTGGAACAGGGTAAAACTGGACTCATCAGACCACATTTGTTCCTTGAAGATGATGGTTCACCACTATCCTTCAGGTTTTAATAATGTGTTGGACGGTTCTTAACCTGATTTTAGTAGGTTTAGAAATCTCCTTAGTCGTTTTCTTTGCTTGATGCAGGCCAATAATTTGACCATTCTGAGACAGATTTCCATGACCACAGGATATGTCTTACGACGTGGTTGTTTAATAAATGACAAGCTCCTCACTACGTCAGCTAGGTTTAAATTAGTTGTTTCCTGCTGAAACATATTAATCACTGCAGTAATTATCCAATGGAAGTCTCTTATCTATTTGCGTAGTTAAATCCAGGCAATGTATAATAGATTTTACTTTCTTGCTTACACAACTACTGGTTACATTCCCATTAACATGTACTTTCCGATTAAATTTGCTTTGTGTTCTAGATTTCATGACCCTATGACCTTTTGTCTTTAGTTCCACCTGCAGGCCACAGTTTTAGTCCTACACAAGAAATAATAAACCATAATGTAATGAGTTTTTAATTAAATTGGTTGAGCGTATTGATATTGCTTTAAGTTTATCCATGTGAAAACTTCATGATTTTTTTTGTTTTAGATCCACTTGTCAACAGCCTCTCTCTGAGTAAATGTGTTCCATCTTTATCTTCTTCCATTTTTGATTGCTGGCTTGCCAGTGTTTTTAACCTCAACTACACGGGGGCTGCGTGAAAAGCCTGCTGTTCAATCAGCTACTGCAAAACTTGGACACTGTCCAGCTACTGAGGTGTGATTCCACTGGGTTTATGTTTAATTTTGATGTGTGAAACTACAAGCACGGTGAGTAATGTGTTGCATCCAATGCACCAGGTTTGTCTCAAATGAGGTTTCAGCTGTAATGTTGCTTTGCCATTTTAATGCAAGAAACATCACATTGTAGAATATATCATTACTGTACCTTCAACACACCGAGGCTCTCTGTCAGGTATTCTCTAACCCGACCAGGTGGCCCTGGTGGGCCTCGGGGTCCCTCTGTGCCCTTCAATGAAAAAACAAGGCGTAATACAGATGCTAGAACATAAATGGCCAGGGAAAATACAGCATAGTGTCATGCTATGTATTCAACATCCTCTCCTTTTTGATGAAATGCAATCACTATACTAGTGCTTTAAAAAAAAAAAAAAAGCTACCTTTGGTCCTCGAGGTCCTGGGATACCACTTGTGCCTTCTTGACCCTACAGGATGGATGCAGGGATTTGTAACGTAGTCATATAAGTAATCAGATTTCAAAAACTCCTTTTCCAATTCCTACCAATAGTTCTAAAATGCATTCTCTCTTCCGATTTTAATCTTGTCACCATCATTTATCGTCTGTGATCGGTTTCACAAATAACTGGGAGATTTCAGTTGTAGTAAGCAACTGTTTAGCAAACAGTCTGGAAATGTTCAGACGTTCCCAGGTGATGTGAAAACTGATAACCAGAGAACAAAACAAAAGTCCTGCAGATGTTTTCTTTTACTCAGTAATAGGCATTATCACAATATAAGCTGTCATACATGAACACATATATTAAATAAACATTCAACAGTGTTACCTTAACTCCTCGAGCCCCTGTGGGACCAGGATACCCCTATCCATAAAGAATAGACAATTAGAGCAAGCATCACATGTTAATTTTCCAGAGTGTATGTAGAAGAAGCAAAAAAGTCAAAAACATCACTCACAACAGACCCCCTTGATCCAGGGTTCCCTTGTGGCCCTTGCCCTCCAGGGAAACCTGGATCTCCCTGAAATTAAAATGGAATTTGCACATAGTGTAAGCACATGTAACTGTAGAAATAAATTCAAATCTAGTACTACTTTTTGTATCTCTACTTCATGGAAGGTGTCTTCAACTAAAATGGAAAACACTGTAAAAAGTTACCGGGCTTCCATCTCTTCCAGGCAGCCCAGGAGGCCCACGTTGTGAATGGGTTAATATGAAAGATTCACCCTGTCAAGTAGAAGCATGAAAGATGTAATGAAATGTCACAGCTGCAGATTGTAAGTCTATTTCAATGCTGCTTTCTGTAGACTCCATCACTTAATGCATCACATGCATGTGCTCAGAATTAAAATAACCAGTTTCTTGAGTTTTCTATATGCAACAATGGTTAGAAATGGCAACCACTTCAAATAGGATTCCCTAAGCTGAAGGAAAAAGACTGCCATGATACAGACACGACGAGAAAGATTTAGAGTTTCAAGTGGTTACAAGTGGACTCTCTCAAGTTCACGTGTTGAGAACAGGCCTCCCTATCCAGAAGAATCATACTATCAAAGCTGGGAAGTTGGAAGAGTGCATCCTTTTTAGGTCCATAACAAAGACATGTTTTTGCTACCATCACATGAGCAGAAGTGGTGAATGCAAATTGTAAGTCCACAGATACACAGAGGTGACTGCATCTACAGAGTCTATTGATCCACACATTAGGGCAAAGCCTGCGATTGTCATCTTGATTACAACTATGATAAATCTTATTCTCTGATGCCTTCAGAAGGTCAGTTCACGTACACTATAGTACACCTTAATGCTAGCATTCTTGTGCCTACAGATAAACTCTAAGTGCTCTCAGGAGTCCTTGTTCTGATAATTAGCTTTGAGAATTAACACATTTCTCATCGCAGATAAAAACAGAAGGACAGACTTGATCAATGAAAAGAAAAACAAAGGAAAATCTTTAAGCAAGTTATTGGTCTCACACGGACGAGGCACAAAATGAATTTGGGGAGTTTGGGGAAACAGAAGGGGGCAACTGCTTGTGCAGCATCATGCTTTTTTTCATGGTGAGTAAGGATATTGCTGCTAAGCTTCTTAGAAGACAGACACTGCTGAGCAATCTGCAGTTACACCTTTCATCAATAAAACAAAACAAAATGGCACATGAAGCATAAATATATATGCGTTGAGAAGGACAATTCATATGTACCACAGGGAAACTTAACAAATAAACACTGACTGTTCTCAAGAGATTTCCTCCTGATAATTAACTTTAAGAGTGAACATATTTCATATTTTTCTTTTGTAGTTTTCTTAAAATTATTTTTTACCTTAGGTCCAGGCAGACCTGGTGGACCCTGTAATGTAAAAATTAAAAGAGAAAATGATTAATTTTAAAGATGGCACCATAAGATAAAAGATTGGAATTGATGAAAGATGTTCCAATGCCGCAATACTGTATTTGAGCACAAAATAATAATAAATTAATTTTGTTTCTTACTGGATTCCCATCAAGACCATAATTCCCAGGAGGACCAGGAAGTCCAGCATCTCCCTGTAAGTAGGTAATGTGTTCAAAACATTATTGCCAACCCTTTTAAATATACACTAAATACATTTCAAAGTATGTGTTCAAATGATTACAGATACCACTGTTAGTATGTAATACTTTCTTACATCTGTTCCATTGCAGCCTGGGGCCCCTGGAGGCCCTGGAGGCCCTTGTAAGCCTGGGACACCCTGTAAGAGAATATAAGAACAAGTTAAAAAAGAAACTGACACAAATGGACATCTTCAAGAGCACACAACACATAAATCACAGAATGAACAGGATAGCATATATGTACACTATAAAACTCACCGGTAAGCCATGAGACCCAGCAAATCCCTCTTTGCCTTCAAGTCCCTGTCATGATGGAAGCAAAAGCAGCATGTTTGTTTTTAAAAAGAACACAAGTATAACAGACTGAAAACAGAACAAGAAGCCAACAGACACAAGCTTGGATAGCACAGTTATGTTACCGGATCTCCTTTTGATCCCGGAGGTCCATCAGGCCCAGTGCTGCCCTGTCAACGAGAGCAACCTGTAATTAATCTTAGTGATCTACTGAGACATATGTAGACGTGTATACGCACAAATAAAAATGTCTAGCTACACAAGAAAGTGCAGTTTATCATAGACACAATTTGACACGATGGGAATTGGATTTAGATTGAAGATACAGAATGAGGAAGAGGTGCGAGCTCAGGATGAAACTCTACCTTTGGTCCCATCAGCCCACGGTGACCGTCTGATCCTGGACGGCCTGCAACCCCCGGAGGACCTGTCTCTCCTGGAAAACCTTTGTCTCCCTGCAAGTGGGAATTCATGGGTTTCAGTGTGGGGCAGACAAACAAACAACAGAGAGGCAAATTCAACTTTTACCATGATTCTGTAAATATTATCAGTAATGCATGAGTAAAAATGATCCAAATATTTTAAATATTACTACTATAATTAAACCTTTAGCAATGTTAGAAAACATTCATATATTTTCCCCAACATTAGAAGACTTATGAAAAACTTTGGAAATTATATGTTTTCATTCTATTTTTTTGTATTATTTTCACTGGGTGACACTTTTGCCAAAGTTCTGTTTGACAAATTAAAAATGTTAATTTCATAACATAAACAACATGAGCAAATATAACAAAGTCGAGATAACTGAGTCTCTTTGAGTCATGCATATCCACTATAACTGGATATGCAGACACAAATGGACAACTTGATTTTTATTCCATTTGTCATTGCCATGCATTTTAAATATGGATGTCAAAATTAACACGCTAACACGGACTAATCCATCATCATGTTTAATCTGGTTAAAAATTCTAACGCAGTTAATGCATTTGCAGCGCAGAATTACTCAAAATCCCTGAAACGTCTCTGGCAACGCATTTCGACCAGTTTGTCCAAGTAGACTTCCCGTCACGCTTGCCGTCGCGCATGCGCAAATGCGCAGTTGATCCGGTAGTGGCAGAACCTAGCAACTAGAAGTAGAGGACGATAAATAGTAGGCCCCGACTGATTTGTAGTCCAGACGATTAAATCTGCCGGTTATAGTCCTTTTCAAAATAATCATCGTCGGCCGGAGTTTTGGCGATTAAACGCCGATATATTCTTAATTTCTCATAAAGCAGTAAATGCTGTTAAGTGTCGGAGTCGCGCAGAATCATGTCCTTGCACTGTTTGTTCAATACATGGAGCTCTGGCTCCATTCCATCGTCAGGCCTCACCGCCGTCTTCTCAGTAACATACAGGAGTAAGCTGCAGTCTGGCAACATTACAGGAGTGGGCTGAGCCGACAGGTAAGTTTATAACGACCTTGTGAAATTAGCAATGACTCAGCATGTCTCCTGTTTCAGTTAAGAGAAAAAGTTAAAGCTCAAATGATTAACATTACTGTCTGTCTTCAGCAACCGTCATGATGTCATGTCAGTCTTAGTTTTACTCTGTCAGAAAATAGTATAACGTGGCACAGGCTGTAACAGTAACTCACTGTGTTTGTTGTTATGGAGAAACATTAGTGTCAGACTATTTTTGACCATTATAAGTTTAAAATGCAACCTTGTCAAAGATGACATGTTTTGACATCTGAGAAAGGCGTCTCTGGATTTTATTTTGGTTCGTATGAGTCCTGACTTCATAGCAAAGAAAATAATGGAGTAGAGAAAATGTGATTTAATCTTAAAGGGCATCGAAGGGCTGCATAAATAATGTTTTACCAGTAACTTCACTCATTATGCTACTTATTATATAGCATACATATATAACCTACCTCTAATCTGCAGCAGCAAGAAGTACAAGACAAGAAGTATTTCATAACTTATTATAGATTGTTTTCTGCCAAATATTGGAATCGGCATCGGCCTCAAAAAAACCCATATCGGTTGGGCCCTACTAAACAGCACATTGGCCCTTTTGGTGCTAAATTTGAATGCAAAAAAACCCAAGAGGGGACAGTCGACTGACATACAGTAATATGCACACTCTGCAGGAAGGAGTTTTCTTTTCACTGAAGCACTTCCAGCTTGAAGTACCACAGTAATGTGAAGCTCCTGTTAGTCGGGAATTCTAACATGAACCTTTAAAGGTGTTTAATAATCACCTTAAATGCATATAAATTCTCTTCTTTCTTGAGTCTGTTAGCATATATCTTCTCTCTTTCTGCCCAGAAACCACAGCAAAAAATTTAAAAAACTCATACTGAAAATTTTGTCCTAAAAAGATCAAAGTAACTACTTTATATAAAAGTGATGTTAGAAGAAGTTGCTTTAAAACTGCAGAAGGAAGAGTTTACTCAGATAGTTCTCAACACTGATAGATCTGACTGTTTTACACAGTGAAGAAACTATTTACTTACCCTGCTGCCTTTTTCTCCTTCACAGAGACATCTCGATTTCCCATTGCATGCACACTAAAAAAAACAACAACAAAGCAAAACAAAACAGAACAATCAGCAGTTGTTCAGTTTTCACACATTTTTCTGTCATGCCTCTCTTTGGAAACAAATCATGGTTGTCCTTATAAATCACTGTAAACATGTTTTATTTGTTAACAACCATTAACCACATTGCAGATACATACTGCCTATTACAGCATGTATGATTTCACTTTGGTCTGGTGTAAAGGACCTCTTGTGTCTCTACTCAACACAGTGGCATTTAATTTGAAAGCTGTAAGCGTTACTGCTTATCAGCAGAGGAAAAGGATCACTGAAGCTAACAGACTAAAGAAAGTAGAGCAACAGTAATAAAAAACAGTAAGCTGCACAGTGGGTTGTCAACATAACAGATCAGCTATGGGCTATTAACTACTAATATAATGAAGTTATTTGAGATGCATGGCATTTCCAGTTCACCTTTGTATCGTGGAGTGCACAGCTAAAGCTGCAACACTGGTTCTTCTTGGCTCATTAAATACAGTGGCCTTTTAATTGTGATGAATCCAATTTCCCTCTGCACATGAGATGATAATCAAGCAAGAAATAAATTGTCATGAGCATTATTATTGTTCTGTACATGTAAGGGGAAGCATGTTGGTGCTATAACATGGCTGTACCATAAAAATGTAGATTTCCTCATCATTTGCAACCTTTAGTCTTGATTACTGATTCTAGTTTATTCTAAGCATTAGGTGCAGAAAACCTAAATGCTTTCTTGCCCAGTTCAGATCGTACATTGGGGATGACAAATTTCAGAGTATCCATAGATTGGAGATTGTGACTTCCATATTTCCTTGTTAAAAGACAAGACAAATAGGAAGGAAAAATAACCAGAATAGTTCTGTAAATAAGCACAGACCAATGACTGAGACGTCAGGCACTTAAAGATGTCCTGTTAACTTTAAAATTGAGCACACAATGGTGAGTAAGGGGACCACATTTGATAATGAATCTCAGTGCCCCATGGTACACACTATCCAGCATGCTAAGACAATTAGCAGAAGCCTTCATGTACAACACATCTCCATAGTCAATAACAGGCAAAATGGTTGTTATCATCAATTTCTGTTTCACACAAGAGGAAAAGCAAGATTTGTGTCTGTAATAAAATCCTAATAAGAGGTTTTTCTTTTCTTCTTTTCTTTTTTTTTCTTACCATATACTGAATTTGCTCCTTAAAAGAGAAATGGTCATCAATTAAAAATTCTAGATATTTACAAGTAGATACCAACTGTTGACCATTTCTTGTTAAAAATTTTCCAGACAATGCTGATCTGGCAGTTTTAGAAGTAGTAAAGAACATACGTTTTGTTTTGTCTGCATTTAAAACAAGTTACAGATGACAAAGTTGTTGTACTCTATCAAACGCAAGCTGTAAATACTGAAAGGCCTCAGCAGGAGTGGGTGCTGCATTATAATTGACAGTGTCATCAGCATACAAATGAAAAGTTGAGTTTGGAATATTCTGTAATGGAAATAGTGAATATTAATGGACCCAGGCACAGAACCTTGAGGGACGCCCTTTTTCCCTTGCAATACCTGAGAGGAAGAGCCCTCTATCTGAACAGCCTGGGTTCTGCTTGTAAGATAATTTGCAAACCACCCAACTGCTTCTTGAGAAAGACCTATAGCTAAAAGATGTTTGATTAAAGGAATGTGGTCAACAGTGTCAAATGCCTTTGAAAAGTCAACAAAGAGGGACAAACAGCACTACTTCTTGCCGAGATCTTCAGTTATATCATTTATGACCTTCACGGCAGGAGTAACAGTACTGCGATTTTTTCGAAAACCCGACTGAAATGGTGACAAAATCGAGTTGGTAGCAAGACAGTCTTTTATCTGTTCACAGACCAGGGATTCAAGCACCTTTGCCAGAGCAGAACGTTTAAATATCGATCTGTAATTGTTTAAAATACTAGGGTTACCTCCTTTTAGGAGGGGTATAACAAGGCCAGATTTCCGGTCCCAAGGGATTTCATTTGAAGTCAAAGTAAGGTTGAAAATATGACACAGTGGTCCAGCTATAATTTCAGCTGCCAGCTTTAGGAAGAGCAGTTCCAGGTTATCTGAGCCAGCTGGTTTTCTAGGATCAAGTTCTTTTAGAGCCCTCATGACCTCTGCTGCAGTAAAGGGAGTTAAGTTAAAAACCTGAGTATTGTCACTGGCTATTCAGTATAATTCAGCAATCAAGTGATGGAGAGTTTGTTTTTTCTAGGAAAATGTTAACTAATGCAGAAATGGCTAACCCTTCTGTCTACTGCTAGATGCCTTTTTCATTTTCATATACCTCTCTGAGCTTCCCTTTGCTCCAATCCTGATCTACCGTATAAAGGCCCACCAACATAGCTGAGTGAAGAATATTGTACACACAGAACTAAATGTGCAAACAGACACCACATCTCTCTTCAGGATGCAAGATGTTTCGGATAAGCAGAGCCCTGACAGTTCCAAACAGACCACAGCATTGTATATTGGAATTAAAGCAGTGAAGAATGAACGATGCCAACAACATACACAAAAGGAAATACACACATTGCAGAGTAAACAAGTATTTGGTGACTTTACATATGGGACGCTGAAGAGTTACAGCAAGAGAAGGTCCAAGTTTTACTAAACAGCATTAGCAATTTACTAAACAAATGAAAATGTTGATACATTGGATAGAGCAAAGATATTCATAGACAATGTCCAAGTTAATGCTGCTATTATAAACAAGTGGAGTATTTGATTTAGTAGATATAGAATCAGGTTGTGATGTAGTTTTCTATTGAACAAAGCTCACCAATCAATCATTATATCACAACAGTCTCTGCAGTCTAATATGAATGAAATGACAAAACGACAAAAATTTGTTTGAGACAGTGTCTCATGCGTGTGCGGAACTGAAATAAAAGCAGATGTGAAGTAAAGATAGCCAATAGTGTCTGCATTGTCAGTGTTTGCTTAGGATAAATCAGAACTTTCTATAAGAAAACAAAAAACGTCTTACATTTTTTCCCTCAGTCGCCATCAGCATCACAGCAAATAGGATCAGAGGAGCTACAAACATCAGCCTTCCCATGTTGTTTCTTGCTGCATTTGGATCAAGAGCTTGGGAGTAAACCGCTGGGGTGATGAAAGTCTTTTTCAATGCCTTCCTCAGCAACCAGCTTTTGCATCACACTCACCACGGCTGTACTTCGGGTGATGCTGGATCATTGCTCTAGTTAAAATCCAAGCTTTTCCATTTGGCTTCCAGTCTGCTGATAGACAGGACAGCCCCGAGAACTTGACCTTGAGTAGGGAGGCGGTCTGATGTGGTCAACCAGAGTCACAGCGCTTCTCTCATCTCATTTCCACAGTGGCAGTTTGGTGTTTACTGACATGAAGGAAGGAGATTGGTTTTAATCTTGAGATCATGCTGCTGCCTTGGATGGACTAAAGTCTTCGTTAAAATTGATTTGAGCTTCTAAATCTGGGTGAGTAGTTGATATTTATGTGCATGTTGGACTGCTGCTTGAACATTACACCTTTGGAAACACCTAAGTTGGAGGAAAGCACCAATATTTTCTCTGTTAGTATCAAATTCTCAACTTCTAATTGATGATTGCATGTGCTGCTTTTGATCTCTAAGGATGTTATTGTTTAATGCTGTGTGATATTAACCGGACACTTGCTAACAGGTGCCTTTGCTGTTTGATGATTCCTTCCATCCACCGCTCGTGGCAGCACTGAGGCCATCACTCACCTGGGAGGCAGACTGATGAATGAGACATGAAGTCCTCAGCTACTGCTGTGACTCTGTGCCCCCTCTGGTGAGTCCCACTGCAACTTTATTAATAATAAGTTGTTACATTAGTATTCTGGTGTAACGATAGTAGCATCTGCTGATGATGAACAAGTGGTAACTTTTTATGAATGAACTTTTATGCATGATTTGCCAATATAAATATATCCCATAATACTTATTACTCATAATACATGCTTTCTCTTTTTAAAAAAATCATTAATCTGCAGTATACATATACCACTTAGATGAGACTTAAAATGAGTTAAATATTTAATTGTGTCAAATATCGATGGAATTCACATTTCCTGCTTTGGTCAGTGAGTCTGTTTACCTTCAGACAAACAAACTTGTTGCCTGTTTATGCAGCTTTTCAACACATCTGAATGCTTGTAAACCGAAAAGATGCTATCCATCACACTAAGGCAGACACACATGCATACAGTTACATTTCTTTGTCAAGTGTCACGGTGCAGCATGATGATAAACTGGTCAGACAACATTGCACATGAGTGACTCGTGGTGATTTGTTGTTCTGCATGCAAGAGCTACAACATGCTATTAGCTAATGTGCATCAGTTTAGCAAATTGTCTTTTTCTCATTTAATTTTCATAAATCATAGAGGTTATGATTTGCACATTGTAGATTACACTGAACACAGTTAGGGTTTTTGTTTATTTGACAGTCATGTTATGGTTGTTCAAAGGCATCCAGTGGCTGCTACAGTTAATCTGTTATCACTGTTATATTTACAGGTGGATCCTTGTCCTGGCTGTGTTCGTGCAGCAGCTCAGTGCAGTAAGACTTTCCTTACCTTTGAATTCGAACTAATATATAATATCATCACTAAGATCGCAAAGCTCTGTAAAAGAGCTGCAAATTTTACAAATGAAAATTGCTGCAAATGAAATCATTGATACACTATACAAATATTCATACATTTCATAGACATTAGTCACAACATGCAGTGTTATCACCAGTAGTGTAAAGTAACTAAGTAAGTTTACTCGATGTTCTTCTTTCAGAGGCATGTATACGACACTATCTTTATCTAACAGCTGTAGTTACTTTATGGAATATTAGAAATTCGGAAACCTATCGTGAGATTATGAATTATATCAAATTGCAAAAATAAATATTATACACTAAATTAAGCCATCTTAGTCTGTAAAGTGAGGTACATCAGCTGTACCTCAGTCAGCTTAGATATTTGAATGCTGCTCGCATGTTAATGCATCAGTAATAACAATCCTATGAGACATAAAAATAGAACAATTTTTGACACTTTGGTATGACATGAATACTTTTACTTTCATAATTGAAATACATTTTGCTGATAATATTTACATATATTTTAGTTTACTGAGGTTTTCAGTATAGGACCTTCAGTTGTAACAGAATTTTTAAATTGTGATATTGTTACTTTCACTTCAGTAAGCTCTGAATACTCTTCCACGCTGACAGTCAAAGCTGTATTTCCAGAAACAGCAGCATATGCTCTCCTTGCTATAGATTTAAAATTTTAGGATGAATGTCAAATTAATTTAAACTTTGCATATACTGATTAAGTCTAAGAAGATCTGAAACATTGTGTAATTTCACTTTAGGACATGTTTAAGGCTATGTTGGACGTGGATCGCACCCCATTGTAGAACAATAGCATCCACAATAACTTTCTAAAATGTTTCATATTTGTTTGGAGTATTCACTTCAATTAATTCAATTCAATTCAATTTTATTCGATTTGATTTAATTCATCCACTATCTAGACGGTGCTTATTCCTTATAACGGTCATGGGGGTTAGTCGCCAGTCTATCGCAGGGCTACACAGAGAGACAAACAGTCACACTTGTTTTCACACCTCTGGACAATTTAGAATCACCAGTTAACCTCAGCATGTTTTTGGACTGTGAGAGGGAGCCAGAGTACCCGGAGAAAACCCACGCATGCACAGGAGAACGTGCAAACTCCATGTAGAAAGATCCCGGGAAGGCCGAGACATGAACCGGGGATCTTCTAGCTGCAAGGCGAAAGTGCTAACCACCAAGCCACTGTCCAGCCCTCAGTTTTCAATTCAGTTCAATTCAGTTCAGTTCAATTTAATTCTATTCTATTTAGCTGTATTTATACAGCACTAATTTACAACTTCAGTTTCTGATTCTTTTGTTCAGACATTAGGTGAATAGATAGATGTTATGTACCTTGCTTGACAGTTTCGGCGAACACTCTCGCCTTCCTCAGAAGCGTCTCACTGACAGCGTGACGTGTCAGCCTTTTCACACTTTCTAAAGATGAAGAAAGTTGAACTGCATTACACTAAAAGATGTCAGGTATTTCACATCAATGTTGATAACTGTTAATAATTGTACATTTTTGTTTTTTTACACTATGCACACTATAGAAGCTAATGTGACCCGATAGAGCAAATGTGAAGTCACTCACATTCAGTCTGTGTTTCTACAATTTTAAATATCCTTTAGCCATTACAGAGCTAAGTCACACTCTTGCAGCACGTGCTGAACAACTGTGGATCAATTTTGTTTTGGAATCTTGCATGAAATACATCACACAAAGATTAATTACAATTTAATTTGTTGTGAACGCTACCAGTGCTACCGTTGCTGCTAGAGTAGCCAGGGATTAGGCCAGCATCTTATAAACATAATCCTGAACCTGTTGGTCAGTGAGCTTTATATCACTGTGTGTGTATATGTAACTTCTTATATGTCCTACCTTATGTTTGCATCCACATCGCATGTTTTCCCAAAACAAACTTGAATACCACATGCAGATTTATTTCGTATTTACCAGCAAAATGGTTGGATGGACTTGCTGCACCTGGAAACAGAATGTTTAGCTCCATATGTGTTGACATTATGCCTGCAGCATTTACATTTTCCTGCAAAGTGTACAGAACTGTTTGGTGTTCTGTACACAAATGCTACTAGAACTAAACCCATGAAGTGGACACGGTGGTCTAATGGTCAATTTGGCTAAGTGCACAGCTGATCATTTGTAACATTACCATTCAAAAATGTCAAACTATGACATAAACTGCATAATGCAAGGTTCAATAAACAGTATGCATCAGTCATATTAGACACCAGGCACTGGGCTAGTTGTTGCTATAGAGATACAATAATTGAGTGGTGAACTTTGTTTAAGACAAAACTACAACAGTCTGATTGTTTACAACAGCAGATTCAACTTGGACATCTATGAATATCTGAGTATATTCCCTTATCCAATGAGTCAACCTCATTGTCATTTGTTTAGCTAATTTAATGCTGTTTATTATAACTATGGCTTAACCACTCACTATGTATATTGTTTGCAAAAAGAAACAAAAGAAAAGAAAAGAAAAGAAGGGCTCCTGGCAAACTTTTAGTAATTACTGGTATCCGTGTTGTAATGTTTGCTGGATTTTAGAAATATGATCTGAATAAAGACACATTAGCAGGATATATACACATCTACACATGCAAAAATTTATGATGGCGACAACATGTGTGCGATGTTATTACAAATGTGCTAATGTATGATACATGTACAACTACACCAGGTGACGTATAGGACACAAAAAAAATTATTTTGCTGTTGAAATAATGTCTGATCCAGACACATTTAACAAACTACATTTCCTTGTGCTGTCAGCTGTCATACAAAAGCCAGTCATGATTGTCCAATCCTAGCTTAGCAACTGTAACCAAGCACAGCAAGACAGACAACTGTGATGCATACACAAATATTTCTATTTTATATATTTAGTTATATGTACTTTTAATTTAATTATATTTTTTAGGATATGCAAGTAATTATATTGTAATAGAGATATTTAATTTAGTCTGACTTGACCTTAATTTCAAAAAGATATTACAATATCATCATAGACTTAAGAGTATGCCACTGTTTTCAAGGTTTATTTCTGAAACAAGCTATACGCTGCTTACTATGCTACTTATTTAACAAGTTTAACATATAGCAATGGAGGCCTACTAGTGTTTCCACTCCTCGCTGTGTTAATACACTGAACCTGAGCAGTGCACTAAAGACATAGCAAACTCTTCTATGTTTGTTCAGACTAATGGAGAGATTCCCATGAAGGTTTGGACTGAAACAGCCAGTAGGACACGTTTATCAACAGATGTGCAGTTAACCTCAATGGTACCGGCACAAACTCCTCTAAATATTTAGTAAGTTTTGAGAAAACACGACTAAATGTTTGTGACACAGATATCCCTGCAGCGAGAAACATCCAGAACCCAAACACACACACATACATACACATGCACACACAGATTGATGGGAATACTTTGGAGGTGTGGACTCACAGAACGGCTTTTCAGCAGAATGTCAATACATTACGGAAATAATTCTCATCAAGGTCAGAGTGCTCATTATTTACCCAAGTCTATATGGGAACGCTGATTTGTTTGAAGCTTTCTAATCAGGACTATCAAGTCTCCGCAGGGAAATCTGCAAGTTCTCAAGACCAATTCTCAAAGCTGTTAAATATTCAGGAATGGTAAATAAACCCAAACTGCAGCCTTATATGCTCCAGCTGCTGATGCTGGGTCCTCACTGTCATCTGCTCCGTGTTTGTTACTTCAGGGAGGGATCGACGGCCCATGTGAAGGCAGAGACTGCTCTGTTTGTCAGTGTCTTCCTGCCAAAGGTGCTCGGGTATGAACCTTTTTATCTCATGTTATGAGTTTCCAAACCATACCAAACTGCTCTCCAGATAACTTTTCTGATCTTCTTACATTTTTACTTTATTTTTTTCAGTACTAAGTTATTATGCACATACTGCTTGTTTTGTCCTAAATTTTAGGATAGCTTATCTGTTCTGTGTCTGAACTATCTGAACCTAAACAAATTTTTGAAGATTTTTTTCCTACTGACACACTTTTGCTTACGGTGGACTGTATTTACTGCAACATAAAGAACCTGCACCTCTCTGAAATCAGCAGAACCATGATTAGAAGTTTAGTGATCTCAAACGTGCTTTGTGCAGCACAACAACATTTAAATACCATAAATCAATAAAACGAAAAAGAAGCATTTGTTTTTCTTTATTTATTTTTTATTTTACAAAAAATGGAGAAAACCTGGAACAAACATGTCCGGTTTTCCAAGCGCCCTCAGGTGTTACCATATGTTTCCATACTCGTCTCCTATATACTCTGTGTAAACACAGCCTGCAGTTCAGAATAGTTTAGTCAAAAAGTCCCCAAGTTTTTTGCAACATGACTGTTGATCACAGCTAAGTCACTACTGGCTTCATGAGTGCAGAGAGGAGCACATCATTTTTTTTTTTACAGAATCTGGCTAATGACGACAGCTTATCTTTGGCTCTTTTTTAAAAAAAAGATATACAGAATAAAAACATTTTGATAAAATATTACAATTTTGGACTTATGAAACAGCAGGTCACAGATGTGACTTTAATTATGGACATTCAGAAAGTTGAAAATTCAACAATTCTTGCCATTTTTGCATTTTTCTCTCTGATAAATGGTGTGATTTTGGTTGTTTTTCTTTTACAGTAACATGTCCTTTCCAACCTGCCAATGGTTTTGGGGTTCAGGTTGTTAATCAGGAATGATTACCAAGAAATTAACAATAAAAACAGCTCTAAATTGTGACTGCATTTAGCACAACATTATTTTTATGTTCATTAAAAGCCATAATAATGTTATTAGTCTTTAAAGGAAAATGTCAGTATTTTATACAGTATTTTTGCTTTGTAGGGAGCTCCAGGTAAGCCAGGGAGTCGAGGTCCACGGGGATCAATGGGACCGTGGGGACGTGCAGGGCGACCTGGAGATAAAGGCAGGATGGGAGAAGCAGGATCACATGGACCAGAGGGGCCCAAAGGAGACCGTGTTAGTATTCATGGTCATGTGCATGTTGTGTGTATATGTTGTGTGAGAAACATTGCAGGAAATCAAGGCAATATCTACATGTACATGTATGGTTAATCATTATTATTAAATGTAACTGTGCATTAATAAACATTTTAAAATGACAATGATAGAGAAAAAAGCAATGCTGTGTTCAGGGTGGATAGCAGAATGTAACTCTAATTAGTAACCCAAGCCCTTTTTCTTCTTTTGATGCATTCCAGGGCCCTACTGGTCCTCCTGGATTTCTGGGTGAGAGCGGTTTGCCAGTAAGTAAACTACAGTTGTCGTATATTTAATTGCAAATGAGAAAAGGACAGCTTGCATTAACAGTAATAATTAGAGGTGAGTTATACTCTAAAGGAACTGCACCAATTGCCCAAACCTTGAACTGCTTAATGTGGATCTGAGATGCTTCTTACTTATTTTACTTTCAAAAGGAGTTTGGATTATGTCTTTGATTACAGTATCAGACACTCTTGTGTTTGTGAATATGTCATGTAGATTTCCCAGGTGTGTAACTGCCTGGTTCTTGTTCATAATGGAATACAGGAAATGGTGCACTGGTTTGAAACATGCAACTGCTGTGCCCTCTAGTGGACACATTTAAGGCTCACTGTAGACATCAGTGTCACTAACTCGTTGCTTTACTAATCGGCTGTTCATGTTATTTAAAAAGCCGCTCATCTTCACCACTATAAAGTTATGAAATTTTTACTTATTAGTTAATCAAATTATGTATGCCTTAATTCTTCATCATTTTCACTAAGAGTGAACAAGACTACAATGGTAACTTCCTCTACTCTGCTACTGTACTTCACTGTGACTGTCCTTTATTCTTCAGGGTCACACTGGGGCAGGTGGTGAGCCTGGTTCACCAGGGGTGGATGGCTGTAATGGGACAAGGGGTCAACCAGGAGTCCCTGGTTTTCCTGGCTTGGATGGTCTCCATGGGCCGCCGGTGAGTCGAATTCCTGTTTTGATGTTTTAGCTCTTCAGTCAATATTATATATAACAGGTTTATCATTTTGTACCTGCTTTAATGTCAAAAAACACATTCTTTTTCTCATGCTGTACATTGCTGCATCAACTTTGTTCCCTCTCTGTCTGAAACACTCAGTTTGAACTCCTGTCTCTTTAAGGTCCCCTCTTAAAAGAACAGTCTACTCAGATTGGTCAGCTGGTCCGATCAAAGTGAGGCAACATCGGTTACATACATAACCATATCCATGTCCTTGCAGAACCCCTGATCTTTGTACAGGCAAAGAAACACTGGCCCTATCTTTATTGTCAGGCCTAAGCACTAAACCTTAACAGACTTAACCAGCAGCACAGCTGTAGTGTTTGAGTGTGTGAGTTTGTCAGGATTCTAAATAGTATAAAATGAACACGGTCATGGTGGCACACGTTACTAGGAAACATCACTATTTCAAAAACTAATTTGATTGATTACGCTGTTTATGCAATTTATTAAACTACCAAGATTTGGAAACATCTCTAATTTTTTTGCTGATGTTTGACTGAAAATATAAACAACTCAACAAATGTACAGTAAATAACAACAACAGGAAGCAACCAGATGCTGTCACATACAAAACTACTGCAGATTTCTGTCTTGTACATCCATGCTTGGTTTGTGCACAGTGTGTTTCAGTGCCTTGATGATTTTACAGTGAGACAGCCTTAAACCTACATGATGGAGTGCACCTCAAAGTCTTTGAATGTGGAGGTTAAAACTGTGTTCAGGTGTTCTGCAATTGTGTTACATGGTGCGATAGGTGAGAAAAGCCTAGACTACAAATGAGCTGTTATAGGCAGGTAAGGAGCAGTATTTTCTGTAGGAGAGAAATACTCCCTTTGGTGTGGACCCGAAGCTTTGTAAGTTTACAGACCTTTTACATACAAACTCACTGTAAGGTTGAAATCTCACTAGCAAATTTATGGACTAGTGTGGCATTCAAAAAGCACAATTAATATTAAGGTTATGGAGATTTGGGGGTAGTTACACATATAGACCTGAGGCCTGAGTTTGGGTGTTGCTAGAGTGTGCTGTATGAGTTTTCTGTGAGACTAGTGTTTTGTGAAATATCTCCTCTGTTAATTCTATTCACTGGTATTCACAAAATGTCTAATGTGAGCCATTGCTGTGTCTTGTTGTCAGGGATTACCTGGACCTAAAGGAACTAAAGGAGAACCTTTGTATGGTACTACTCTTCCAGGACTTCCTGTAAGTTCTCCTACAGGGCGAGAAGTTCAGATTGTGACAGATTGGACTTGTTTATTAAAGTCAAAAGCCCATCCTGTTAATGTGGTTCCATAATTATTTCTATTACCCCATGTTGGTAAATATCTTTTGTTCATTTCTCATCTTCTGTATTCCACTTTATAGGGGGACCGTGGGAGAGATGGAGAACGTGGCCTGCCCGTATGTTTTCTATTCTTACTGCGACACCAGTTGAACATTCCTTTGTGATGCAATAGAAATAAATAAACCAATCACTAAATGATTAAAATTCTCCTCAATCTGTTTGCAGTTAAGCTGTTTCCACTTTATATTTCCTGTGTTTAACATGTGACTTTTTTAAACTCAGGGAAGATATGGACCTATTGGGCCTAAAGGGCTGATTGGCCCTCCTGGATCTCCTGGGTCTGAGGTAAAAAAAAAAAAAAAAAAAAGAAATTATCACATTTGTACTAACATAAGCCATGGCTAAACTACAAGACCTGTATACTACTATTCATTATGCTCAAACTTGTGTATGTGTGATTCAATTTAGGGGTTTCAAGGACCTACAGGTGTGAGAGGACCACGAGTGAGTCACCTGCTTAGTCAGTGCATGATTTAACACATTCATATGAAAAGCCAAACCCTTATTTAACGTTTGAGTCTTGTGTAGGGGGACCCTGGAGGATCACTGGCAGGCGACAAAGGCGACAATGTAAGAAACCCTTTTGGACTTCGGCAGCTTTGTGCTAAGGTTTCATCCACTCTGTGTGTGTGTGTGTGTGTGTGTGTGTGTGTGTGTGTGTGTGTGTGTGTGTGTGTGTGTGTGTGTGTGTGTGTGTGTGTGTGTGTGTGTGTGTGTGTGTGTGTGTGTGTGTGTGTGTGTGTGTGTGTGTGTGTGTGTGTGTCTGTGTGTGTCTGTGTGTGTGTGTCTGTGTGTGTGTGTGTGTGTGTGTGTGTCTGTGTGTGTGCAGTGGGTATGTACATACTTATGGATGCATTGAACATCCAACAACATACAACTCTATTAAGTATATTCACTTCCTTAATTTTGTATTTCAGGGTGAACAGGGCCCACCTGGTCCACAAGGAGCAGAAGAAATCGTAGAATTTCCTCCCGAATTCCTTCCAGCTAAAGGTTACAAGGTGAAAACAGGGGCCCCGTCTGTATTTATATACAGCTGATTTTTTAAAATTCACATCTTTGCGTATTTCACACCAGCCAATTAAAGATATTTAATCCAACCAGAATTGGCATATTGATGTACACTGATTAGGCATAACATTATGATCACCTCCCTGATATTGTGTCGGTCTCCTTTATGCTGCTAGAACAACTCTGACCCAGTGGGGCATGAACACAGGACCTCTGAGGATGTCTTGTGGCACCAGTATGGTGGCAGTGAATTCTGTGGGTCCTGTGGGTTGCAGGGTTGGACCTGCCTAGATCAGACTTATCCTGGTACATCCCACGGATGCTCAGTAAGATTTGGATCCCGGGTGAACACTTTAGCTCTGTCATGTTCCCTGGGCCACTCCTGAACAGTTTTTGTGTTGTGTCTGGGTGCGTTGTCCTGCTGAGGGTGGAAACTGACATCAAGGACTGCTGTTGCCATTGAGGTTGGGGGGGTTGCTTGACCTGCAGTGTTTAGGTGGGTGGTACATGTCAAACATCCACATGAATGTCAGGACTCAAGGTTTCCCAGCAGAACGTTGCATTATAACAAGATGATCAATGTTATTCACTTCGCCTGTCAGTTTTCATGATGTTGTGGCTGATTGGTGTATATTACTAAAAAAATTAGAAATCAAAGTTATCTATGTTGACTTATGGCTCCCCAATATTCTGTGTTTGATTCAGGGAGACAAAGGTTTTCCTGGACCATGTGGACCAAAGGGAATAACTGTGAGTCTTATTTTGCCTTTTACTCTATAAGTGTGTCTGAGAGAAAGAGATAATTAAATGACTGGCATTTTTTTTCTTATCAGGGCAGAGGTGATTTCTATAGTCCGGGAATTAAAGGAGAGCAGGGAATCCCTGGATTTCCTGGAGATCGGGTAGGTGAATGATATCCGACAGCATGATCTCTTTACATAAACACATGCGTACAGTGTTTTTCAATTTAATATTCCCATCTCTAGGGTCCTCCAGGATTTCCTGGTAGGGATGGAGGGACCGGACCTGAGGTAAACCTGTCGTATTATTAAACCATCCCTTATATTGCTATACTTTTTCCAGGTTAAATATACTGATACATTTTCAGGGTTATCGTGGAGAAAAAGGACTTCCAGGTCTCTATGGAAGAGCTGGACCAAAGGTGAGGTTTGCTTGAACATCAAATGAATCTGCATTGTATAATAAATACAAAATTGTGTCAGGTGCAAATAGATTTCTGTAAAAATATTCCATCACAGTCAAAATCAGAACAGCTGCTGAAATGGAAACTTAACAGCCTTAGTTATATATTAATGATATGGATCTGAATTCTGCAGGAAAAAACATGCTTGTTGGCATCTTTGCAACATGCTTATTCGCCTTATGGTTAGAGGTTCTGTAAAAAAAAGGAAAAAAGAAAAAGAAGAATAACTGCTTTCTATGGTTGCTTGGTAGGGCAGTTCCATTCACTGGACAACACCACCAAGACTTGGTCACTCTTCTCTACTATAGAAATAATTTGTACATCAGCATCAATTTCCATTTATAACTATAGTTTCCGTATCCATGTCCTTGCATCCAACAGGGTTATCAGGGAGATCCAGGTCTTCCTGGTAACACTGTCTATCACAATGGAAGTGATGTGAGAGGTGAGACAACAGCAGCAGCTACACTCCATTTACTGGTTGAGCCATGTGTGGCACTGATAACACTATTCTCTTATTTTTTTTATTTATATATGTAACATAATGATGCAAATATTTTTTGAATGAAATTTAGTATATATAGCTTTACAGTCCAGTGAGTTGTTTACACTTGTGGGGTAAAAGTAATATATTTTTTTTAATTTTTAAGTTGTGGTCACTGGAAATCATGTAGCTTGTCAAACCACTCCTGCAGCACAATCTACTTTTACACTCTCATCTTGCATATTTCCAGCAGTCTTTTCTCTAAAAAAATGAACTGACTGTTAAAATTGTCAGTCCCTCCTTTAAAATAGGAAACAGCCATGACTTCTTTTGAGAATAACCAAGTATTTTTGACTTTTTTCTTGTTCTGTGTCTGTGTGTTGCAGGTGCTAAAGGTGACCGTGGATATCCAGGACCATCTGGACTCCCAGGAGAACCTGGGTACATGGGCATGCATGGGCCTCCTGGTCCACCAGGCAGAGCAGGTCAGTGTTGTCTCAGCTCTGTCACTAGAGATGTAGTGGTGTGGCCGTAAAAACTTTATAGTAAATCTTAGTAAAAATCTTAGTACTACATTAAGGCCTTGATCCAAAATCTTTGTTTTCTCCTCCATCAGTGTTCTATGTGTGTACAGTTGGAAACTGTAAGTCTTGATCCTACATTATTTGACATTTCACATTACCTCCTACATCCTAGAAGGGGTAGGTAGGCCTGGCCCACCAGGCCCCACTGGTCCTAAGGGTTACAAGGGAGAACCAGGAAGGTACAACAATTTTGAAATCAATCCGTTTCCGGGACCCAAGGGAACTAAAGGATCCTCAGGAATTAAAGGTGTCGTAGGTCCCCCAGGTCGTCCAGGTATGTTTGCTGTCTCTGCATATCATACACAACACTTCCTTATTTGTCTCTTACAAATTGAATTATTTGAATAATGTTTGGCTTGTTGTGAGTTTTTGTACATTTTAATTCAAAGGACGACTTACATTTTGTTTTGTGTGTCTGTGTTTCTTAACATGTTGTGGCCCATATAATTGAACCTGATTAGGATGCGGAGGTAATTTTTTAAATTTTAAAAAACTTGTGCTCAGTTTTTAGTTACATTTTTCATTTAATTACTTGCTGACATTTTTAGCTTATTTTAGTTAGTATTACTGACTTGTTGATCCCACAGACTACTACTGTGAGCCTGGTTACCCTGGAGACCCTGGTGATGTTGGACCCAAAGGACTTCCTGGAAACAAAGGCCCCAGCGGAATTAAAGGTGATCTGTGATTATTTGTGCACAATAACCACACAAGCCAAGGCTGCGAAGACTGGTGCTGTAGAATCTAAAAACAACCTGGGTGAACAAATGAACAGTGAACTTGATAGAATTTAGATCATGCATTTTGTGCATTTGTGTGTGTGTGTGCAGTATATGTATGTATGAGTCTTTCTATGGAGAGCAATGAGAACTAAGACCATTCAAATGAATTCAGTTTTATTTATATAGCACCAAATCATAAAACATGTTACTTTAAGGCACTTTGCATAGAAAAGACCTGACAATATTATAGAGAGAACTGACAGTTCCCCCCTGAGCAAGCACTTGGTGACAGTGGGGAGGAAAACCTCCCTTTCAACGGGAAGAAACCTCCGACAGAGCCAGACTCAGGGACAGCAGCCATCTGTCTCGACCAGGGGTGAGTGGAGAAGGAAATGATAAGCCTCGAGAAACAACAAACAATAAACACTGAGCAGACTGGTGATGCCAGTAACTGCAGGTCAGACACATGCCGCTCTGGAGCCACGGATACCCGCAGAGAGGTACAGGCAGAGAGAGGACACAGAGGGCAAAGAATAACTATGAGAGAAGACATAAAGTTGATGACATGCAGTGTATAAAGAATAAATAAATGAAAGAGAGAAAAAGTCCCTCAGCAGTCTAGGCCTATAGCAGCACAAATAAGAGATAGTTCAGGGTCACTTGAGACAGCACAAACTATAGGTTTTATCATAACCAAAAGTTTTCAGCTTCATCTTAAAAGTAGAGGGTGTCTGCCTCCTATACCCTGCTGTTTCCACAGCAGTGGAGTCTGATAGGTGAAGCCTCTGCCTCCTAATCTACATTTGGAAAGTCTAGCAGCAAAAAGTAAGCCTGCACTATTAGAATAACTTGTTTGATTGGGACAATATGGTGCTATGGTGTCTTATTGTGGATCTGCCCTATGATGTAACTTGGTCATTACATTTTTCTTGATTTTATAGGGAGCCAGTGACTAAAAACCAATATAGGTTGTGATTGGAGCATGGTAAAGAATATCAGGGGTATGAATTGCTGTATATCAGTGAGGATTAAAACTGCAACAATTATTTGATCAGTTGATTAGGTGTTCACTACAAAATAAACCACCTGCTGTTTTAATAATTGATTGGGTTGAGTTATTTTTTAATAAATATTTCATATTCTCTTATTCCAGTCTCTTAAATGTTAATATTTTCTTTGTTTAAACATTTCTAGTTAATTTATTTTCTTTACTGCTCTAAAACAGAATATTAAGTACTTTTGGCTAGTGAACAAAACAAGACATCTAAGGATGTCATCTTGGGTTAAAGCCGTTCATAAGAATGTAAACTGTACTGTGTATGAATGCTGATTCATAGTCGTACATTTTTGCTGTCCTTGACTCCTATAGGTTGTCCAGGAGAATGTGAATGTAGGTCTGGTGTGGGGAATGTAGGACCTCCTGGTCCAATTGGTTTTCCAGGGCCTCCAGGTTTACCTGGACCAGAAGGACTTAAGGGGGACCCAGGACTGAAAGGAGGGGACGGACTAAGAGGACCACCAGTAAAATAAAATTAAATTCCGCTTTCTAAAATGTATTGAAATGTTTTTAGTAACTACAGAGATATATTTATTATTTGAGTTCATGTTTTCTTGCAGGGATTTCAAGGAATTCCTGGTCTAAAAGGCCGAAAGGGTCAGAAAGGTGACTTTTTTGGGATAGGTTTTAAAGGTGAGCACATTTAAAGCAACACCTGTAATATATCCAGTAAATATATCCCAGTACTACTATATAATCACTGTTCTGTCTTAAAACTATCATTAATTTTTTTGGACGTATAGGACATTGTTGAATTTTTAAAAGCTATTACTCAGTTTCTTTTGTTGTATTCTGCACAGACTGGTCAGTACAATATTAGATTCAAATCAGACATAACATTAATTTATCTACCAGTAACTTTGCGCTTTATGTCAAATAAGAAAACAAAGATCTGTATTTCATGCATGCTTATATGACAGCTTACTGAACATTTACAGCACATTATCAGTTATTTCTGTTTGTTGTTGGAAGGTGTCAAGGGTGATGGAGGAATCCCTGGATATTCAGGTCCTCCTGGAGGTATTGGTAGCCCAGGACCGGATGGTGCCCCTGGCCCTGTGGGAGACCCTGGACCACCAGTGAGTGTGTTTTTGAAATTCTGTAAATGTAATTTGTGGAACAGATGGTATAATTAATCTTTTGCTATGATTATTTATGTTACATTTGTTTAAAAAAAACAAAAAAAAAAAAAAACACATTCGATTCTGCACTTACAATGTCATGCCATTTTCTTACAGGGTGCTGGGTATACAGGATTGCCTGGTCCCAAAGGTGACCCAGGCGCTACGGGACGCAAAGGATTACCAGGACCTGCAGGTCTCCCAGGTAGTTATTTTCCAGGACCAAAGGGAGCACCCGGACCTAAAGGAAATCAGGGGTTTCCCGGCTCACCAGGGATTCCTGGACGACCGGGCCCTCCAGGTCAGGTCTCACATAAACTCATTTCTACATAAAGTAAGATGTCATGGGCTCAAAAGCATCAGAACTCAAAGAGTGTTGTATCTGTGTCATCAGGCGAAACAGAGACATGCTGCGAAGAAGATGAGACTGGCCCTCCTGGCCGTAAGGGTGAACCAGGTTCACCAGGTAAGTCTAACAGGTGTTACGCATGCTTTATTTAAAAAGTTATCACCGACTCCACACACTGTAAAAATGATACCTTTTAGTCAAATCTGACTGCTAAATTGTTGGCTAAAAAGTCAACATGCCACGTTTACTAATCTGACTTTTCCAAGTCTGCATCTCACTGTTAGTCTTTCACTGTTACATAGAATGCCCCCTATGTTTGTTACTACAAATGATTTGTAAGTTATTTCTTCAAAAGTTGATTGCAGAATTGTTTGGTCACATTAAGCCATGTGTCTGACTGAAACACAGTTAATGTCCACTGACATGTTATCAGTCCATGCTGCAATTAAACTTTAAGTTTCATTTGGCCACTTGCAGGAATTCCAGGTGCACCTGGAAGAGAGGGACCGCTGGGAACTCCTGGGCACTCAGGCCCTAAAGGCATTAAAGGAGATGACGGTGTAACAGGAGGGATTGGACTGCCAGGTAATGGCTCTCTAAAATACTTGCAAAGAAACATACCCACATAGGAGGACGATTGTCAGTAAAGAAATCATTAATTATATAAAAGGGTTGTTTTTATGCATATAGATCTCTCTTATTTGTAACAGGACATCCAGGTTTAAATGGGGATCCGGGTGACCCTGGTGCCAGTGGAATTAATCTGAGTGGCCCTCCAGGTGCTCCTGGCTTACCTGGACACCAAGGCAGAAAGGGTGAACCAGGAGATGCTTTCTCTTCCAGGCCAGGTGCTCCTGGCCCACCTGGCCTCCGTGGGGCCACAGGGAAAGGTGGCCTGCCTGGTACTCCTGGAAACCCAGGATCACCAGGTAAGATTCATTTACATTTACATGAATACAAACAATCCTTCAGCTATTTTAGCTAATGTGTCCTTTATGACAGGAAAATATCCTCAACTGACAGTGTACTTCCAATTTTTCTTTTTTACATTTCTGTTGGTTGATCAATAGTGCTTTGAAATTACAGGTATCCAAGGCCCAAATGGACGACCAGGCCGTAAAGGAGAGCCAGGTCCTCAGGGTGACCCTGGACCCACTGGCCTCCCAGGCCTACCCTGTACTGAATGTGACCTGAGAGGTCTGCCAGGACCTCCAGGACCTCCTGGAAACCCTGGGCCGAGTGGAGCATCTGGTGAGCACACTACAGTAATGAGCAAAGTGATGGATATGACTAGCTCTGGATGCCCATCAGAATATACCGTACCTGAAAAATGTTGTCATGATAAATACTGCATGGAAATAATTAAGAGTCGATTCATGCATATTTTGTAACTAACAGTATTTGTCCCACTGAATTTTCCAATCCTGCATAGGCTTCTTTGGTCAGAAGGGTCTGAAGGGGGATATAGGTCCGCCTGGTCATGGACGGACGGGTCCACAAGGGTTTCCTGGTCCTCCTGGTTTGCCAGGTCCTGTTGGACCAAGGGGCCCCTCTGGCCCACCAGGAGATCCTGGACCAAATGGCTGGCCTGGAGTGAAAGGTCAATCACTGGCCTGTTCTGATAAGAATCTTTTTTACTTGATCATTTGAAATCATGTATACTTTTAAAAATGTCACAGGTACTTCTGTTCTAGTTTCCACAGTCCAGTGAGTTTAGTCAAAAACTGCATAGCTTGTGTCATTCATACATAGGAGCTAGCCACCAGTCAGCATGCTTTTATTCAATCTACCAGCTGCACCTTTGAACACACTGCCACACTTGATATTTAATCTAGACTCTTCTGAATAAAACAAGACTGTCCCTTCAATTTATGCAGGTGAAAGGGGATACCCTGGCAGGCCTGGGACAAGAGGCTTACCAGGCCTTCCTGGACCTCCAGGACCGAATGGTGTACAAGGAGAGAGGGGTTTGAATGGTCGCCCAGGTGACCCAGGATATCCAGGACCTCCTGGTCATAAAGGTAGGACTCAGTATATGTGCCATGTTGCTAATAACTATACCCACTCTTTTTTTTAAGCTTTATTGATAGGACAGCAGTGAGAGAGAGACAGGAAAGTGAGGAGAAGAATGAGGTAAGGACCTGTAGCCTGGGCTGGATTCGAACTCATGACTGCTGCGTCAGGGACTACAGCCCCTATTTATGGGTCGCTCCCTCGCTCAACCTGTTCAGCTACCGGAGCGCCCAACTATGAGATCCACCTGGCCTTGACCAGTGTCCATAATAATGCTGAAACACCCAGCATGTGTAAAGTCTACAACAGAAGTTAATCGGCTATAAGGATGAAGGGGCAATGTAACATGTTTGCTCTTTTGTTTAAGTTATTGTTCTGTCCTTTCTGTGTAAATTTTAAATGCAGAATAGCAAGCATTTCATCTCAGCTCCGTGGTCTGTCCAGGTTCACGGGGAGAACCAGGACTACCTGGAGCATCAACTATTGCAAATATAATCAAAGGCTTCCCGGGACCTTCAGGACTAAGGGGGCCACCGGGCCAGCAAGGATTTCAAGGTAAGGGAGCTTTATCTTAACTTGTATATATGTATTTGAAAATATTTTTTTCAAACTGTTTTGCAGGAAAGACACATTATTAATTCTTATGAGTTTTCATTGTTATTTCCCTTACAGGATCAAAGGGCAGAAGGGGAGATCCAGGTGATTTAGGTCCTGATGGATTGCCTGGCCAGGCAGGTTTTAAAGGAATCCCTGGAGGACCTGGAAGATCAGGAAGACCAGGACCTCCTGGGTATCCTGGAGCTAAAGGTTTCCCTGGGTCAGGCGGACATCCTGGGCATAGTGGAGATCCGGTACGCAGTGAACCTAACATATTGCCTTCATATTTCTGTGACAGTCTGTCCAGTTTATACCCAGATGCCCTAAAACAGCTGCCACTTGAGTCACATTCAATAAATCTACAATCATATACTTTGTGAAATTACATACTAAATGTGCAACAGACAGCATATCGTTTCAGCTAACTCCAGCCATGTGTGATTTACATGCCATTGTGTCCACAGTCATCCTCTTTTGCAGGGACTCCAGCATGGATTAAGTTTTTGACCAGTCCTGGATAGCTTATCAAATTTTTCTACACATAAATGTTGCTTTAAATGCACATAATTTTTGATTTGTGAGATTCACAGGTGAAAATAAATTATCTGGATGGGTCCATGTATGTTTCAGGGAGAACCAGGACCCCTGGGTAATATCGGTATCCCTGGGCTACCAGGATTTCCCGGCGCCAAAGGTAAGTTTTAAAATAGGTTAATGTATTTTACTGGTCCTCTAAGAATCAGATGATTTTTTTAAATTTAAATTAATACTTATATATTTAATGAAGTCAGGCAAATTTACTTTATTCTGTGTATATTGTCCAAGTTATATGCCATTGAAGTACATAGGTGTGGATCCAAATTCTGCGCTTTTTAATTTGAATTGCTTTTTACAGCATTGTTGATCCCACATAACTTTATATGTAAAGGGGATAACCACAAAGAACTTTCAGACAAATAAATAACCACATCCATGGTAGCAATGCTTGTCTATTTCTCTATGCCACAGATATCAAACTGGTGCAGTTTTGCTATTGATATACCCCGTGATTATGATGCTAAAATGTGGGAGGTTCTGATTGATTTTTCTGGTATAGATAGTGTATATTATTTTGTGAGACATAATTTAAGTTTATGCAAGAGGATTTAAATCCACAACAGCTTGGGACACTGTCAGATTTCATCTTGTCTCTCAAATATATATGATACGTAATTATGATAAATGCAACCACAGTTAAACCTACAAAGACCAATCCCTCAAAATGTCACACATCATTCAAGTGGGCTAAACCTGATAAAATGTGTCTGAATCTGTTCCAGGTGATCCAGGGCAGACTTTTGGACAGCCTGGTGCACCTGGACCCAAAGGATTGCCAGGGGAGGATGGACCCAGAGGTGAGTCAATAAAATGCCGCAATGAACAGATTGAACAGAAGATTTATTGTATTTCTTTAAATTATGAAGCTGGATTATTCTTTGTTAAACTTGCAGGACAGTTCTCAGTTCCCTTGATTACATACAGTAAGCTGTCATGTCAGAGGAAATAAATATACACAATTTTTTTTCTAGCACCTACAGGGAGTCCTGGAGATCCGGGTGACCCAGGATACAGAGGAAGGCCAGGGCAACCTGGACAACCAGGCTTTCCTGGGGAACCAGGAGGAGAAGGACTGCCAGGTGATTTCCAGTAAATATTTGGATTTGAGAACTCATGTAATGCATCAGTACTGTGGATAAATGCATGCTCACTTTTGAACGTAGGCATGCTGACTCACAATCAGATTTAGGATAATAATAACTTAACCCTATTCTGAGATCTCAGACATCACTTTGCTAACCATCATACCTTGTTGTCACATAAGATACTGTAAATTTCACTAACACTGATGACACATAAAGTAGTTAGTGTGTCATTCAGTGGCAATGAAACAGCTTCAGTTTTCTACTCTTCACGTGTATAATTCTCATTTGCTTCTTTAGCCGTTAAAACATGAAATCACTATAAATTTTACAGTACACATTTATTCTTGGAAGTAGTTACAATTTTGTATACATGTATACATGTTGGTTTTAACTCTTGTACACATTTGTCTCTGCAGGTTTCCCTGGGCCTCGTGGCCCTTCAGGTCTTCCAGGTTTTCCAGGGCCTCCAGGTGATGAAGGAGGTGTGGGACCATTAGGCCCGCCAGGCCCATTTGGGCCTCCAGGTACAAACATAATGTCCATTGTCTCTTTCATCAATGCATAAACAGAGGACACATATTTAAGTGTACAGTGTGTTATTCATGTTTTTCGCTTCCTGTCAATTCACTTGATTTTTTTTCATATCAAAAGGGGTTTTCAGATGGGGCTGCCAAAGGAAATCAGGAATGCAAGTATTTAGATGTGACCAGTAATTAATAATTAGGGCTAATCCAAGTAAAATTTCTCAAGATAATGGGAAATGGATAAACATTTTGGAGCAGTGGTTAGCACTGTCGTCTCACAGCTAGAAGGTCCTGGGTTCGAAACTGGGCCTGGGGTCTTTCTGTGTGGAGTTTGCATGTTCTCCCTGTGCCTGGGTGGGTTTTCAGTGGATTCTCTAGCTTCCTCCCACAGTCCAAAGACATGCTGAGGTTAACTGGTGATTCTAAGTTATCCGTAGGTGTGAATGTGAGTGTGCATTGGCCCTGCGATAGACTGGCAACCTATTCAGGGTGTCCCTCGCCTTTACCCTAAGTCAGCTGGGATAGACTCTAGCCCCCTCCATACCCTCAAGAGGATTAAGCCATGTATAGATCATGGATGGATAGACGGGTGAACATTTATTTAACAAACAAAAAACTGGTGACATACAAAAGAGAAAATGTGGACAATTTAGGGTGCTGAAACTCACCAAGACGATTGATTCTTATGCTGTCTTGTAATTTTATCTTAGGACCTCCTGGACCACCAGGTCTGGATGGACTGAATGGGCTTGAAGGTCCAGTGGGGATGAAGGGAGCACATGGTAAGAGAAATACAATTTTGGTATTGGTATCAATTCTTTTTCTACAAGATAAAATAAATTAGTCTGTTTAGGGGATCGCCTTAGATAGGACGCTTGCTGATTATTTATTGTTAACCTAAATCACTGTGAAATTGTAGTAGTTATTAGTATCATTACATTTACTAAATACATGAGTAGATGTGAGAACATGCTACAATGTAATACTGTGTTTTATATGTACCCACTCATAATCAAGGTGTAGATATTCCTGGCCCTCAAGGACCAGATGGTTTTCCAGGAGCCAAAGGTCTAAGGGGGCCCCAAGGACCTCCAGGAACCACTTATGCTGTGTCTAAAGGTCCAAGGGGCCCAACTGGTGATACAGGTATGTATTGCATCTGTTACCATCAGTAGTACAATTACTGTTCCTATTTAAAATGGATCAAAAAAATACTTTTAAAGGTTTCTTAAAGTACAGCAGAAATGGCCACTTTAAAACGTATTTTTAATTCTTTTCAGTGCATTTTAAAACTTACATTTTTAGATAATTTGGTTATTGTTTCACCACGCTTAGTACACACCATATGTTACATACCATATTTACGGATATTTCTTGCCTGTCATAGTCCCTCGGATTGTGTTTTTGCCCTCATTTGCTGTACTCTGTTTGCTTTCATATATAGTGTTGAGTGTGGTTTTGTATTTCCTCCCTCAGGTTTTCCAGGCTCACCAGGCTCACCAGGTTATGCTGGCAAACTATGCCAAACGCCTTTGCCAGGGTCCTATGGAGAAATAGGATATGAAGGACCTCCAGGCCCCCCGGGTGTGTATTTGCCTAAGTTCATCTGTCTGTCTATTTATTTTCATCTTCATGTGGCCAGAATTTGAAAAGACCATTGTGCAGATTTGTGCGCACATGTAACCGTGGAAATGTGTGCCACTTTCTATATTTGACTAGATCTGACATTTTCAATTGTTTCTTAGGTCCTCATGGAGAACCTGGGGCACCGGGCAGCACCAGCATTTTGTCCAAAGGAGACCCAGGACCAGTTGGCCTTCCTGGGTTACCAGGACGAAAGGGAAGTAAAGGCCTCCCCGGACCTTCTGGACTTTCAAACAACCCAGGACCTTCCGGACCCAGAGGTACAAGACAGTTCAAGTCTGATGCTATCAGTATTTTGCAGTGCTGCAATCCACTTAAATACACTTCAAATGTTACTGCACTTTGACAGGTGAGACAGGTCCAAGTGGACCAAGGGGTCCTCCGGGATCCAAAGGTCCACCAGGTGTTCCTGGACCCCAAGGCCGAAAGGGAGACACTGGCCCAGCGGGAAATAGAGGTATGTGACATGGTTAAGCTAAGAAATGAAAAGATGTGCCTATGCAATTATGTTTACAGCAGAAAGTCACAACATGTCTGAAGATGCCTTACATTACTGAATTCACTTCTGTGAGTTTAGAATGTTTTTAACACTATTGAAATATATAGAAAAATGTTCCTACACTGCATCTAATAATCAGTGTACCATGTTTTATACAGGTGTGAAAGGTGCCCGGGGTGATTCTATCAACGGATACCCAGGACCAGCGCCCCGTGGACTTCCGGGACCACCTGGTCATGCAGGATCTGTGGGATTCGTAGGTGATGTGGGTCCACCTGGAACTCCAGGACGTAACGGTACAGGGTGTCATGTATAGTTGTGTATGTTTCTGGTCTGTGTCTGTACAAATCTGTGTTGTGTTTTTTATTAGCCGCAGATGCCTGTTCATGTCTGTATGTCTGTATGTGTATTTATATGTACTTTTTTTCCTTTTCCATTTTATTTTTTTGATCTGTATGTTTCAGGAGAGAAGGGTCCTAAAGGGACTGTTGGCCTCCCTGGCAGACCAGGTCCTCCTGGTCGCAATGGTCCAGTTGGAGACCCAGGAAATGTTGGTGAACAAGGATTTACTGGACCTGAAGGTGAATAGTCAGGCCTAGTTATCCCTATCTTTACACTGTTTAAGTGGCAAGACTGCTATACACAATAAACTCCACAGGACTGGTAACAGTCTCCAGCGTGTTCTTGGATCAGGGCTACAGATAAAAACAATATACATTTTACATCTCATTGTCTTTTACTCATCTATATCCTCCTTCTGTCACCCACTTTCTGTCTGCTCAACCTTTCTGTCCTCCAGGTATCCCAGGTGTACCTGGTGATCCTGGTTTGCCAGGCCATAGCGGTGCAATTCGATCTGGCTTCATGTTGGTTATCCACAGTCAGTCAATTCTGGTGCCAGTGTGCCCCTCAGGCAGCAGTCAACTCTGGGTGGGCTACAGTCTCATTTACCTGGAGGGTCAAGAGAAGGCTCACACACAAGATCTTGGTATGTGTCTGTGTAAAGGGATCTTTTTGTTGCTGTCCTGAAATTAGTTACAAACTTTAGAATTTGAAAAAGCCTTTCTGTTTTGTCTTTCTTTCACCGTCTTTCCCTGTAGGCCAGCCTGGCTCCTGCCTCCCTGTTTTCTCCACCATGCCTTTCTCTTACTGCAACAAAGCTGCCTGTCACTACTCTAGTCGCAATGACAAATCCTACTGGCTCTCCACTACTGCTCCCATGTCCATGATGCCGCTCTTTGGTACGGAAATAAGAGCCCACATCAGCCGCTGTGTGGTGTGTGAGACAGCTGCACCTGCGGTGGCTTTTCACAGCCAGGATCAATCAGTCCCTCCATGCCCAGCTGGCTGGAGGAGTTTGTGGACGGGCTACTCTTTCCTCCTGGTGAGTGTGAGAAAAAGTTTATGTGTATGAAAGAAAAAATGCTGTCAACTTCCTTCATTGTGTACCTGCTTCCTTCCTGTCTCCAGCACACAGGGGCAGGTGATGAGGGTGGCGGCCAGTCACTGACTTCCTCCGGTAGCTGCCTTAAGGATTTCCGAACGTACCCCTTCATTGAGTGCCAGGGTGCGCGGGGCTCCTGCCACTACTTTGCCAACCTGTACAGTTTTTGGCTGACTACTGTGAGTTGGACAGAGCAGTTTACCACCGCAACGCCTGACACCATTAAAGCAGCCGACCAACAGCGACGCAAAGCCAGCCAGTGTAATGTCTGCCTTAGGCAGCTATAATGCACCTCCTATCACTTTCAGTTGCAGTTTTAATTATTTTGTAACCTGTTTTATGCCAGTCCACTTTTAAAATCTAAGTCAGATTACCACTCAGGATTACAGAGAGATTCTAATAAATGATGTTTGATAATAAAAGTAAAAACCTGTATATACACACATACCCACTACCTGAACAGCTGAGCAACTATTCTTAAAGTCATTATTTTTAATAAGGTCCTGATATTAAAGATAAAATAGCACCTTGTGAGCTATAATAATTGTTTAATAGATGATAATTTTGTGCTGTAACTTAAGATTTTATTTTCATATATTTTTTAACCAAAATGTCAACATTTTTAAATCTAATTTGTGTTTCTCCCCAATTAAAGTATTTAAGAAAAAGGTCTAATACTTCTAGTAATTCCGATTTCAATGGCAAGGATAGTTGAAAACACAAAAACAACATGCAAAAATATCCCAATGCAGGATAAAACAGACCACTTCAACTACGTACAGTTTTTTCATAGCAGGTTTCAAGTTCATATTTATTTATTTCTCTCAACGGAACCCAAGTGACAATCAGAATACAGTACTGTTTTCCTCAAACATGTTTTTTCCTTTTTTATTACGCAAAACAAGAGAACACTCAGTGCAATAAGACAGAGGACTGACAGTGTGGTGCTCTCTCTACCTTTTCACAGTGCACGTTTATACACACAAAAAGATTGTACATCATCATTATTACATTTCCAACCTTCACCCACCAACGTCATGATAGGGCAAAGTGAATGTCTTAAAACAATCATTTTTAACTTGCAACTTGCATACAGTGTAGCTTGGCACACACTCACAAACACGCACAGCTCTCTCCCTCACACACACACACACACACACACACACACACACACACACACAGGTACAACACAGAGGGGTCTCTGTCTCATTGATTCTCACCAGAGAGGGGGTACTGCACTTGCACTCTCAGGGCTAGCTCATTTTTCAAACCCATACTATTTTGGCAATGTTGACATTGCATTTTAATGTGCAAAAGAGAACCAATTTCGATGATGTAAGTCGGAGGTTGAGGTAGAGGGAGAGAGCAGGGGCAGAGAGACAAGTATGTAACCAGCCTGATTCAATGTGATGGAAGATGATGGGTAGTGCAGTTTCTTTTTACAAAGCCTCAAAGATTTGTAGGCCGTTGTGCAACCCCTGTCCTTTTGACTGGGTAGAGCTGTTGCCATGTGATAGGTCCTTAAACAATTTGATCTCTAAAATGGTTGCCAGCCAATTGAATTGGGAACATTGTCAGAGACAACCGATTATAGATGACTGCATGTCACACACAGCCAGTCTCCTGAGGCTTTACCTCCCAGCCAATAAATGAAAACTTACATGGCACAACTCACTACTCCTGACATTTTCAAAAAAATATATAAGCATAATCTTGAAAGTTATTTCTTAAGCAAGTGCATATGGCTATTATAATCTGCAGTAAAATTAAGAATCTTCTAAAAGCTCAGGTGTTGATTGTACGGGCCGGTCGTTGGCATCAAGTATTTACACTGTCATGGTGCTCGCAGTGTGCATGGCAATGTAAGGGTGCTGGTACTCGCCAGCTATTGCCGCTAACCCCGTTTTAAATAACCAACTACCCAAAGTGCAACCACACCCATATCTCGCTTTTACAGGCTTTGGCTGGTCTTGGAAATTATACTGTTAATAATGTATGTTCTAATTTACTACCTCCCCAACCCGCCCTCATAGTGTATCTTTGAATACAGCAGAAACATTTCTCACTTTCTCTGTCCTCTACAACATGCCTGCCAACAGGTTTCCCTATAAAACGATTCGGCCGCTTCAAAAGGCTTTGACATAGTGACTACACAGTTTCTTACCGTAATATACAAACTGAAGCACACAAAGTTTCCTGTTTCTGTTCTAGGACCGACTGTTGTACATTCTAGAACATACTGGACCAGGCATGGAGAACCCTGGAATCTAAAGCACGTTGACGTTAACTCCTCAACTTACAATACAACAGTGAAAATGTAAAGTATATATAGACAGAATTGAATAGTCCATTCATTTTAGTGCTTTTGAGCACAGAAAAAAAGAGTTGGGCATAAGAAAATTATGCTACTACAGTACAAGTATTGATAGATTATGCTTTCAAATGTAAAATAACCTAAACAAAAATAACATAAAAACAAATATTAGATTGCATCTACATCTACTATACATAATTTAAGCTGCTTTTTGATCCCCATCATCTCATTTAGAAAATATCTATTCATCATCAAATATCTACTCTACTAATTATATTACAAGAGTCCAGTCACAGGAAATAGAAAAATATCAAATATCACCAGTGATGATAAGAAAACATGACAACCTGAACAAGCAGAAATATTGCTGTGGTAACCACCATTGTCCTTTGACATCAGCGAGTTTCATCCCTCTGGTCCTCTAAGCGGCTGCCCTGAAGCCCCTGGTGTTGCAGGGAAAGAATCAGTACAACCCGGCAGGGAGAGGGACTGGGTAATTGTGGGTTGTGTGGCAGGGAGGTCTAAGTTTCTTGTTAATTTCAGATGGCTGTGTCCCAGAATACAGTCGTCTGTGTGGGGTAAGGGGGAGGACGGATCTTCTTGGTCCCGCTGCTTTTCCCCCAGCCTGGGAGGACAGATGCACTTTCTTGCTTGCACTGACTTCGTTCTTGGTGTCTGTCCTCATTCCTGTCTGGAGGAGGAGGAGGAGGCTTCTCCAAAGATCTCTGCAAGTGTGGATGTTGTCTGGCGCGGATCTCCATACAGAGGGTGCGCTTCCTCTCAATCTGCTCTAACATAGTGGTGTCTCCACATATCCACGGCATCTGGGGCATCTGAGGGACAGAGTCAATGTATCAAGTGAAATGAATACAGATTACCTTCAGAATTATTCATAACCTTTACATCCCCTAAAAACCTGCCTTCCAGGGCTTAAGTGTTTCACCACGATGTTATAATCATGACTGAATAAACAACAATAAAAGTTTAAAAAAGGAAGGTATTATTTAAAAAAGGATTTTGCTCTGAGTGGTTTAGTCAGATCTGACTGTAACCAAACAACTCACCAACTGCCATAAACTTTGATGCGTAAAATACCAAACCCATTTGAATACTCTCAGCATTCAGTAAAAACATGGGAATAACTGTTACTGAACAAATTCAATATTATTATTTCAGAATTAGCAGGGGGTCATTTTCTTGGACTTCATTGCAGGATTTGACTTGATGAATCACAATTTGTTTATTCCGAAATGTAAATGTTATGGGCTCTCACCTACTTCTCTGCTTTGATTAAAACGCTTATTGTCGGGCAGAAGGCAACTACAATGGTTATCTCTGATAACCATTGTAGTTGCCTTGGTCCATTGTAGTTGCTTTGGTCCATTTCTCTGTCCTCATCAACGACCTTATGTGTTTATCAAATCTTCAGTTGCACTGTGCAGATGATTCTCCTATATATTATAAAACTAATGACTCTAACAACTATAGCTAATTAAATACAAATAGACATTGTTGGCTGTTTTTAACAAAGTAAATTATAATAATTTGATTTTACATATATCTAAATCAAACTATGATAATATATGACAACTGTGCGTAAACAACAGTTTGCTAACAGCCACTGGTACACTGAATATAAGTAAATTACAGCTAAAAAAACCCCAATAATAAGTAAACAATAAAACTAGAACAACTAAATCAGACCAAGTTACTGGTTATTGTTTACTATTAGTTACTTATTTTAAGAGTGTGGACCCAAGGAAGATTAAAACTGTGGCAGAAGCTGAGATGTATAAAAAACAACAGCTACAAAAACAACAAAAAACAATATAAACATTATAACTTCTGATTAGTGCTTAAACATATGTGACCACTTTTTCTAAATTACTCTTACTCAATTCAAACTAGCAAGACGAGCAAATAAAATGTCTAAACATAGCTTAACTTGTACTGCAATGACCCTTTACACTGATGAAGAACTGAGTTTTTAGGCACTTTTATGAGTAAAGAAAAGTAAAAAACAACCAAATCCATACCTGGCTTTGATGTGTTTCTGCTGCTCTCCTTTGTGGAGTTCCCATTGGAGAAGGATTAGCAGGCATAGAAGGTGAGCGGCCATACTTGGATGCTGCTTTCATATCTAGAAAGGAAAGATAAAGCAAGTTTAATAGTATGTCAAATGAATACTTAAACATGTCTTAATAGCTGGATGTGTTTTGTTGCAACGTATACTGTGACTATAGTCAATCTCTATCTTGAAATAGAAGTCTTAATCTTCACCATTTCCTGTTGCCACGGTCATCGGTGGACTTCCTGATGATCTGCCATGGTGAGTAGGTGTTGTTGTTGATGAGTGCTGTCCTGACATTGTGCTGCCATTCCTCTCTTGTGCTTTTGACTGGTCCATGTTGTAATTTGCTCTGTTATCTCGTCGGGGCGTGCCATCTGATCTGTATCCTCGCTCTTTATTATCAGACCTATACTCCATTGCAGAAGGGCTCTTGGTGTTCTTGACATCATAATGATGCTGCTCTGAGCCATTGAGACTTCTGTCTTTACTATCCCTTCTCACTTCAAGGCCTGTTCTGCTCAGATCTTTACTGTCCTGTCTGGGTAAAGGAGGAGGAGGAGGATCTCCTCCATTGAGGCAACTCCGATCTCTCCCTTCATACTTGGATTCAGAGCTGGACCCAACCCTGTCCCTGCTGTTGGTGCTTCTGGAAGTTTCTTGTCGCGGTAGGATCTCTGGTGGCTGGTCAATTCTACCTTCATGTCTATGTTCTATTTCATTCCTTTCTCTCTCTTTGCTCTCCTGACGGGGTAACAAATCAGGACGATGGTCTTTGCTATCATGCTTATATTCTGGTCCTGTTCTAACCCTGTCTTTGCTCTCTTGTCGGTGAAGAAGCTCAGGTGGCCTGTCTCTACTTTCGTGCTTTGAGTCCACACCGTTCCTGGCTCGCTCTTTGCTATCCTGCCGGGGTAAGAGCTCAGGTGGCTGATCCAGCAGTCTCTCTCTGCTTTCATGTCTGTAATCTACACCGTTTCGTGCCCTTTCCTTGCTGTCCTGTCTTGGTAACAGCTCAGGTGGCTGATCTATCAGTCTATCTTTGCTGTCCTGTCTCAGCAAAGACTCCATTCCATGTCCCCCACTACGATCTTTGCTGTCCCTTCTTGGCAAAAGGTCACCATTGCTAATCCCTCTGTCCTTGGAGTCTCTTCTTATCAAAGGGATCGGCTCTAAGGAGCTGCAGCCCCTGTCTTTGGAGTCCCGTCTCACAGGGATGGGCTCTACACTGCTGCAGCCCTGGTCCCTGCTGTCCCTGCGAACAGGTGGCGTATCTACACTGCTACAAGTGCGGTCTTTACTGTTGCGTCTGTGCGGCAGAGGTTCTACATTGGTACTTCCTCTGTCTCTGTCTTTATCTTTGTCTCTGTCTTTGTCTCTGTCTCTTCGATGAGAGGACTCTTTGCTGTGGCGCTCCTTGGACTCTCTCTTGGACTCCTTGCTGTGACTGTGCCGTTCCTTTCCTTCGCGCTTGGACTCACTATGCGACTTGCTTTTGGACTCAGCTGCAGAAGAAAAGGAAAAAAAAAAAAACAACCAGGCCACTTACTAAATCAGCTTCAGACCTTTTGGTGGTAATTGTCAAAATACACTGAAGAAATTGTTTAACTACATATTGTCAGTTAAAAACACGTGGAGTAAATCAGTTTTAGAAAAATTATAGTGCTGCTTGGTGCTGTAATACCACCCCTTGTCCTCTAGGTGGCACTCACTATGCACTAATGCAGCAGTGAAGAACCTACAATTGGAGGAATCAATATATGTGTTCTGCCAGGCATTGGAGTTATTTTAGTCGTGGTAGAGTATAATACAAATGATCAATAGCTGTTTTAATATTCAGTTAAACTGAAGTTCCTTCTGCATTTTAAACAGTTCTTTTAACTTAAAATCTACACTTGGAGAATGGTACAAGTATAATGCACAGCAGCATCATGAAGAAATCATGGTTACCAACACACATTTTTAAACACTTAACAGTGTATCTGTGTTAAGCTTTTTCTAATTTCTAAATGCACATCTACATTGTATGTTCTAACAGTGCTTTAACATACATACACAAGATATTCCAGCTTATGTGAATAGGAAATGCTAATAGTGAACCCTATGTATGTCACTGATTCATAGCTCCACAAAGACAATATAGATCATCACCACTTGAATTAAAAAAATATATATATTGACTGATTTCTATGTAGGCTTCCCCTCTATGTGGGTTCTATATGAGCTTTAACCTACACTGCTCTGTACAAGCTTCCCCTGTCATGCCCACATGTGTTATACATTCCATTTCAGCGTGTGCAAATGCATGCGTGTGTGCATGTGTATGTGAGTGTGTGGTGATTAACCAATTGGTAAGTGGGTCAGGCTAGCTGTTGCTGCCTCTATTGCCTTAGAAAGGAAGAGAAAAACACGTAACCTCCATTCCTCCACAACCTCCACGCTCATTACACCATGTATGCTTGTAGGCAGTCAACGAGCAACACACACAACCTGTTAGTGCTTGTTAGCCCTATGTGGCACGTGTACACAGGTGTTAAAGCTAGAGAATAAATCATTTAAAAAGATTGGCTACTACTGTACACTCCTGATAACATATGCAAGCTGTTTGCAAAACATATGGGTCTACAGAAAAAAAGGTGCTATCAAAGGACTCACTGGTGAGACATCACAGAATTCGAGGCACCTGCATACAACACGAGATTCTCTAACAATCTTCCAGAGGCCAGTAATTCAAAAGATATAATTAGGACAATGTATAGACACACCAGGATGTGCACCACAATGGAACATGTGTACACCAGCTGAAAGATGTTTATCTCACTACAGTCAAAATGATGAGAAATCATGAATTCTCTCAGCTTCTACTACCCCCATCTGCACAGCTGCTCCTGCCGCCTGATTGGCTTAATCGTGAGCAAAGTATGTGCTGATTGGACAGAGCAGAGATCCTCTGATCAGGTGTACATTTGAGTTCAGAGGCACAGCTATTCCTATCAGGAGCTCATTGCCTTATTGTGGACCAGCGTGCCCTGAGCTGTGATTGGCTGCGTTACCCACGGGGAGGGAATCTGCAAATAAGAAACAGGGATTTCTCCTCCTTCCACTGTTGCTATGTTGTAGTTGCTAAGAGCATTGAGTAAGGTTGGATGTGTGGATTCTTTGTAGTTCTTTCATGACATATGATTTATGTACAAATGCTCTTGAGTAAATCTCAGTTTTGAAGATTGTAAATGAAGAAAAAAAAATCTTTCAGATGGTACAGCTGAGGTCTGAAGAGGAATTTAACATAGGACATATATGTCAACACTGCATGTAAAATCCCACTCTAAATCATCAGATCCTACATAATAATTTATTACTGACCTTTTTCAAAATTCAAAATACATGACATGCCTCTACATAAACTATACTGTCCATCATGCATTTATGAAACATCCTTTTGCTTATTTAGTTTAATTTAATGCCAGCAGTCACATTTTTTGTTCATTAATGTTAAGTACATTAGATCTAAAATGTTCAAGCTTAAAATGGCTATTACAACTCAAAAATAATAATCAAATTATGCTTGAGAACCAGAATGCCAATTTGTGATTCACCATATGACATTAGTGACTTACAGTTTTCATATATTATACTTTGTTTGTCTGTTCGTTTTGTCAGCTAAGCAATTTGTGCAACTCTGAGCAGATTTTGTTTTCCTTCACAGACGCATTCATTTTGGCAACGTCTTCACTGTGGCATGAATATCTGTATTTAAATATGATGTTTACATATTTAAAAGTAATACTGCCTGATGGCCTAATGCCATGAGTAGGTTTGAGAGACCTGCTGTCCGCTTTAGTCTCTAATCCCCTCAGATTAAATCATACGATCTGTATCAGACTTGGCGGGCCTAGATTAAACAAATGGAAGGCTGCAGAGAGTGCTGCAAACATGGTACTGTAAAAGTGATGCATTCTATGCACAGCCTCCTAAATTAGCAGGGTTAAAGTCGTTAACCTAAAATAAGGATGAATTACACTATAACTGATTAGGGAACTAAAGGCTGTATAGTTGTATTTGCTCCAGGGTTTATTGCAGCCAATGCATTTTGATACTGAATCTGTCCATTCATTCATAGATGCACTGCAAGGTCACTCCTGCTTTTCCGTTTGTTATTCTGAGAATTTGTAGCTCATTTGTAGTTTCTCAGTAACTCTCTTAACTCAGTGTCTCTCAGTGTCTCTGGCACTCTTATGAAATCTAGTTATGTACAGTACTTAATGGGTAAGATTGATCAATAGTAATGTAGTTACAAGACATCTACACCCTCAAGCAATCAAAAAGACATAATCCTCACATTTCCTCCTCTTGGGGAAATGTGAAGATTATGGTTTCTGCCCTTTGTTTCTCTACATCCCATAATGTTAAGACAAATGTGTGAAATGACTCACTCTCTCCAGGCTCTTTAGACTTCCTGCCACTGGTGTTTTTCTTCAGCATATTCCTGCCTGTGGTAAACAGGTTGGTTAGTTCATCAAGTGGACTGGTGGGTGTCCGTGAACGCCCTGTTGACACATTCTGCATAGAGCCATGGAGTCTTCCTACGCTGTCTTGAGGTGGCGAGCCTTTGCCGTGAGGGGTGGCAGAAGCACTCCGCGGCAGACCACCAGGGAATGGCACAGGAGCATCGAAGGGAGGTGTACGCATAAGGCTCAGGGGAGTGAGACAACGGCCCATGCTGACCGGCGACGGGCAAGCTGAGTGGCTACGCTGATAGGAGGATGATGATGAGGATTTGTAGAGGGTGCAGGGTAGAGGAGGCGCAGAGGAGCGGCCAGAGACAGTGAGTGTTGGGGTGGCAGTGAGCTCCCTACGGATATGTGCAGAGGAGGGCAGCTCGGTGGAAGAGGTGGGGGATTTGCTGTAGGACTGGTTCTCCAGCATTGGCAATTTGGCTACATCTAAAGGGGTGAGGGGAGACTCGTCTGAGTTGGGCGAGCACTGGGCCGGTGCTGGTGGGAACACCAACAGTGGAGGTCGATGGGTGAGTAAATTGGGAAAAGGTGCAGGAATGTCGCAGAGGGGAATGTTTCGAGGTGTGGAGCAACGACTGAGAGGCTCAGGGTCATAGGGTGCCGGGGTGGGGCATGCGGAGCGGCATCCCACGGGGTCAGTGCGGTACTCCATATCATCCAGAGCTGGGTACTTCATTTCCTCGTAAACAGACTCTCCTGGCTCCTCATCCTCACTCTTCAAGGGTTCTCTTGTTCCAACATCAATCCCGCCCATTTCTATATAGACAGGCTCATCTTCACAGTCATCTGTAGGGCTCTCATCACTCTGTGGAGGCGAAGGGTTGCGTTCGGAAGGGGAAGTGACGTGGTGAAGGGGTTTGGAGGGGCAGACCCCGCTGCCTGCATGGGTCTTAATGTAGGACTCATCGAAGGAAACACTCAGCTGTGTGTTGGGGTTCCTCTTGGGTTTAGGTGGCGGCACCCTTCTGCAGTCCTCGCTGCATCCTTGAGCTGCTAAAAAAAGAGAGAGACAAAGACATCTAAACTTAAATTGACTGGACAAATTCATATTCACATACACTACCTCATCCGAGCACGACCTAGCACAATTTATTTTCTAGTTCATTCATATGCAGATGCTTACGCCTAATGATATGTCATTCTGACATGCAATTTTGTTGTAATATGAGATATGATATGACACAAAGCTTATTTCGGCACTGTGAGTCAGTTGTAGGTCAACGTGTATTGCTGAGAGCAATATCTTGAGTCATATATGTGGAAATAGTCGATGCTTCTGCATGTTTCTAGGTCACATATATGGCAGTGGAGTAATATGTGAGTATAGTATCTGGGTCACACACACTGTGGAGCTTCTTTTTCATCGTGATGACGTAGCATTGCAGTGTGAATCTCTTTAGATGTGGTGCAGTGAGGCTTTGAGACAGTGTTCTCATTGCCTAGTTACTACTGTACAATACAGTATGGCTTCGATGCTAGTTTGCTGTCAGTAGCCAGCACTCCATACTACTGAGTTGCTCACAGTTGATTTCTAGGTCAAACCCTGAGATGTTCGGATAGGAGTGTCCTTTTCTCTGACAGGCAGTGGAAGATAAGTGTAGTTAAGAGCCGGACCATGTCTGAAATTTTCAAACTGCAGATTTTACACCTTTAATAATTCAGATGCCAGATGGCCTAGACACATGCATGCTTCCCGTAACTGTATGACTCACCACCATCACTACATGTGTGCACGCGCACATGCACGCTCTGCACATGCCTACACATTCAGATGAGAGAAATTAGGACACGCTTTACAGGCCGCAGTCTCACAACCTATGAAGTCAATATTTCCAGCAATTGAAGTCTAACTTTTTAGGCTTTTTCCCTCTTTGCAGTCTGAATGTACAGCTTTGCAGAATGTGTCACAGGAAACTTGACATATTATCGAGATCTTTTATGCAAGTTAAGAAAATTGTAAGAGAACTGCAATTATTTCATTGACAAGAGAACAATCCCCTGGAAACAAAATTCAAGGCCAAAAAAAATCTAGTCAGAACATTTAATATTGTTTTGCTATGGTATTTTGTATTAGTCATGCTAATGTCAAATATGCTAATTTGAACTTAAGATGCACAGGTCTTTTGGAGTGACATCTTCTCTTAATTACTCCTTAAACTATTTTCAGCCCAAATGTGCTCCTGGTGTCTGATGTGGTTTGATTGCTATGATATCGACATTCTTGTGTACTTTCTCTTCCTTTATCCGTGTGAGTACATGCATGCATGTGAATACACACAATAATGTGCACATAATGATGTACTTATGCCTCTTTTCTACAACTGTATAATTCATTGCTACACCGGCAGGTTTGCATGGCAGACGCTGAGATCTGCTTCAGCGCTGATGATGGATTCAAACATCTTTGACTCCCTCTCCTCTCCTCTCCTCTCCTCTCCTCTCCTCTCCTCTCCTCTCCTCTCCTCTCCTCTCCTCTCCTCTCCTCTCCTCTCCTCTCCTCTCCTCTCCTCTCCTCTCCTCTCCTCTCTCTATTGCTCCCTCTTTCCCCCTCCTCCCCCGTAGCGGATGTGTTTACCCGCAACACCCTCCCCCTCCCTCTCCTCCTGGGGAAACGAATCTAGGTCAATCGCTCCTCCTGAATGAATTCTACTCTGACAAGCTCCTCCCCTTCCCACTAAAGCGCCAGCTACAGAGCACGCAACCCTCCCCTCAGCCAGGGACACCCCCACACACTGACTCTGACTGGCTCCAAAACCTCAGACTTCAGCATCTCTGGAGCCTCATTGGCTCGGGCTGCTCAGTGATGCTGCGATTGGCTGGGCTGCAGGGGGTCTTGTTTCTGTGGGATGGTTGCCGTGGTGCCCAGGAAGATCTGTGTGCACATAGAGAGATCCCCACCAATCTGAGCCAGGCTGGGCGACTCCCTAAACATCACGTTTGCAGCGAAGCATCCAAACTGAAATGGAGTCAAAGCTTCCTGCACCCTTTTAATCTCTTTGCTCTCATTGCTACTTGAGTCTAAGATTACTTTTATACTATAAACATAATTTTAAGCTTGCAGAAAACATGCACTGTTTTTTTTAACCTAACAAAATGATGGTAATTGTGAATTTGCTATAAAAGCAACTGTGTCTGTGTGAGAAGAGGCAAACACACCTTTAGCTTAATAAAGTCTTATCTTATTCACTAAAGCTATTCTTACATTACACAAGGCATATCTAAAAATCAGCTTTGTGCAATGTTATAACTGTCAAGACACTTCTACCTTGTTTATGTGGAATGAGAACAGCTGTGATTACTAACTCAGTAACTGATAACCTTCCACAGACAGTATTGCCATCCATCTGTTGAGCTAAACTCTACTGTACAGAGTACAAGATGGTGAGGATAAATATAGTTACATCTGATGATTACATGCACAAGCATGCGGTTATACATACATACTGTTATTACATTTAAAAGCAATTTTTGACATGCGCAAGAGGTCTTCTTTCTTTTATCTACTAAATTTTTACATCTAAAAATCTGCCAAGGCCTTAAAATGCAGCTATTGTAAAATACAAAATAATAAAGTAGTGGATTTTACCAAAAGAGAGATTTGAAAAGATACAAAAAAAGTAACAGTCATTCAAATGCATGATAATGTGAATACTTTCATCTCTAGTTCATCATGTTGATTTACAACTCTGGCTCACATATTACCTGATTTAATGTATGATCCAATATGCAAACAACCCTTTGTTTATCTGGCAGTAACAGAGGACAAGAGCACCATGAAAACATCACTCAAGTTAAGTTACTTATCCTCAAGTTTCTAACCTTTCTTCATAGAATGTACTAATCTGAATTGCTTTAGCCTGTGCACTCATTAGTACACAGTTATTCAAACATGCTAGAGTACGGCCGTTCCCCACAAAATGGGTTAAGCATATCCAGGCCACAATGTACTGCAGCACAAATCCTGTCAGACACCTTAAATATCCCTTTATATGTACATTAGTGGGCTGTAGATTGTCCCATTTCTAATGTTGTGCAGCATATCCAAAATGTGTGTTAACCTTGCTTTAACCTCGCTGTAATTGCACGTCTTTTTTGTATTAATTTGCAACTACGGTAGTGAGTGTGAAATATTCAGTGAATAGCTAGCTGTCATGTCATTGTGGGAGAAACAATGTTGAGGAGGGCACTGCAGAGAGCAGCTATATATAGCACAGCAGTTTGGTGTGAAGTGCCACCACCACTCACCGTCACATCGCTCCCCACGGCAGGTGGACATGGGACTGTGGTCTACCGCCTCGGACGACATGCTCAGCTTAGTGGCCGGGTCCCTCCTGGGCTTAGGTGGGGGCTGTTTCCTAGAGGTCGGACTTCCCACTTCCTCCTCTCCTCCGCCCCCACTGTTCCCACCGCCGACAGAGTGGAGGGACTGGGATCGTACAGAGAAGCCCTGTCCACAGGCGATGGCATGCAGGTGGGGAATGGGCATGCGTTCCTGGGGATCCGGCATGGTTATTGAGCCCATACGCAAGTGCTTGCCTTCAGTCGCTATGTCTTCACCCGTTCTAAAACAGCAAGAGAGGAAAATAAATATGAATGATAAAAGTCACAAGAAAAAGCAAAAAGTGTTGGAATATCATTTTAGTATAATTTATGTGGGGTAAAACAAAGAGGTAGAGAAAAAGAAAAACCTTGCCCCAAGTTCCTACATCTGTAAAATGCGAAGAGACAGTAAAAATAGCACATAACATACCCTGACATCATGGGATGTCTCCATTTGAGCGAGCATATGTGCGTTCATGTCTATGTATTCTGTGCAAGTGGCTCGAATGATGAGCGCACTAAGTTAACAATAACAGGCATGTTAGTGCCACCGACAACAGGGCCTCTTTCAGGGCAAAGCATTGATTTGAGTTTAACCCTGGGTATGACTGATGCCCCTACACAAGCGCACACATAATGACAACATGGAAGTCCCCCAGCCTGCATACAATCAATTCCTATAAATGGATGATTGGCCTGAATGGGGGGCTGCACAGTGGCGTAGTGGTTAGCACTTTCGCCTTGCAGCGAGAAGGTCCCTGGTTCGCGTCCCGGCTTTCCCGGGATCTTTCTGCATGGAGTTTGCATGTTCTCCCTGTGCATGCGTGGGTTCTCTCCGGGTACTCCGGCTTCCTCCCACAGTCCAAAAATATGCTGAGGTTAATTGATTACTCTAAATTGCCCGTAGGTGTGAATGTGAGAGTGCTTGTTTGTCTATATATGTAGCCCTGCGACAGACTGGCGACCTGTCCAGGGTGTCCCCTGCCTTCGCCCGAGTCAGCTGGGATAGGCTCCAGCACCCCCCGCGACCCTAGTGAGGATTAAGCGGTGTATAGATAATGGATGGATGGATGGATGGCCTGAATGGAGCGTTAATGATGTCTGAGTGTTGTGTGGCAAATGGGGGAGAGGAAGTTTGTGTCTGTGTGTTTGTGTCTGTGTCTGTGTGTATTGCAGACTAAATGAGCTCAAGATCTGACTGTGTTCAGGGAAAATGCTTGGTACAAAAAGATGGTAATTTCTGATTCAAGTATGCATACATTTTGCAGTGCATGCATGTGTGATCTTTGGTGGTTTTTTTTTGTTTTTTTTAAATTAATTTATTATCGTATCAGAGAGACACAATTAAGCTTAATGCCAGAGATTTAAATGTTTGCACAAATGACATGAAACAGAATGAATTTGCATGTGTGTCTTCGCAGTGCGAGCCTGCATGCGTGTGTGTTTGTGTGTGTGACCCCCTCAGTGTATGACTTTGCTGACTCTGACTCCCTCCCAGCCAGCTGCTGAACAGAAGGTGCTTGTTGGGTTGGGTTCATTGGTCAGGGGCTTAATTTTGCCTAGCAACAGGGTACCCATAAAAACCAGACACAAAACCAGCTGCCACCACACAACAATAATAAAGTACACGTGCACATCAAAACACCGTGGCATGTGCTCATGGCAACTGCAGTAGGATTTGTTTAAAGATGACAGTGATGATATAAGAATAAGGAGCCTGCAGCAACCTGCAGAGCCACAGTGTCAGTGTTATAAAAGAAGACAGGAAACAAAAGAAGTCAACAATAAGTCATATGTTCATATTATTTCGTATAAACATCTGAATCATTTGGGCAAAGACTGCTCTAAAGAAAGCAGAAAATATTCATCTACAAGATTCAGCCACAGGTGTCAGTAGCACAGAATAAAAAGTCCCCCCTTGGAATATGTTTTGGGTGTGCATCTGCTGTGACATGCACTCCTATATACTGTACATGGATTGTATACGTGTGGGTGGGTGGGTGTGACTGGAGTACTGGTGACTGGGTTATTTATAGGATATTTGCCCAGTGATTGGCTAGAGGACAGACCACAGGTGCACTTGGACCAGTTGGAGTTGACTTGTCGGGCAGCTCTGGTTCTCTCACTGTGACACCATGTGACAGGAAAAACAACATCGCAGAAACAAACAAAACACTAAAGGAGATGAGGAGAAAAAAAAAAGATATCTGTGATTTGCATGTGTGTGCGTGCACAGAGGGCAAAGCTGGAGGCGAGCAGTCGTTAAAAATTTGCATGCATATGTAAATATAAGCAAATGGACAGTGTGTGTCCTTATGTGTCACGGAGTGGGGAGCGGTGATTTTGAATACCCTTGCATGTTTGGTTAAATTGGTGGACATCTGTGTGTGTGTGTGTGTGTGTGTGTGTGTGTGTAAGTTTTCCTTCTGATGAAATACAATAAAAGAAACCCAGAGTGAGCGAGCAGCAGGCAGGAAGGCCCGCCTCACTCAAACCCAACGTGCAGTTTTGATTGGCCTGTGGCTGTTCCAGCTGTCACCAGGCAGAACACATCTCCTGCAACTGAGCTCACGCTTAATCTCCCTCTAACAGGTTTTTTTTTCCCCTTTTCCCCCTACTCTTAAACACACTTGCTCTAACAAGCTCCCTCTCCCTCACACAATCACACAGGTCATTTCCTCTTTCTTAACATTTCTCACAAATGAATATATTCCTTTTTTTTTTGCTCTTCATGCCTATGCATGCACATGTACTCAGCCATCCATGTATGCACACACAAACACAAGCATGCACACATGAATTCTTACACTATCCCATTCAGTTACTGTAAAAATGGGTCGTCTCATTGACCTACTTATAGGCCTCATAAAAAATCCAACATTTTTTTTAGACTCTTCCTCCAGTGACTGTGTATTAATGTTTTAGCTTCAGTGACAGGATGGATAGCAGGACATTAGATGTCACTTTCCTCAGGCATCGTCCTCTTCCATTCATCAGGACTGCAGACTGCAAATTACAATGGAAGCAATTACATTTTGCTAGTAAGTAAAATAATTATGTAAGGATAGATTTTTAAATGTTCTTGAGAACTACCACTTTAACTGTCTTTTTTAATGCCTGAGGTATAAAGCTGACCTCTAAGTCAGCTTTGATCATGCAGTATAGCGTATGCATACTATGCAATGCACTGTCCACAGAGACTACCAGAGGCAGAAGAGAAACAGTTCTTTTGAATTGCATGACCTTTTGACAGAAATCAGACAGGATTCTCAAGTGTTCCTGAACAAACAGGTTACGGAGCATCACATCTGGTCACATATAAATGCTCATTCCCCCAAATCACATCAATGTAATTATTTGATTAAAAGATAAAACTTCCAACAGCTGCTAAAATCCTTTGTACTGTGTCAGACAGAATGACAAAAACAAATTATTTTTAGATTCCAAGACAGCATTGGACAACATTTCCCTCAAGCCTTTCTGCTGCAAACTGATGTTTGTTCAGCTGCATCACTGGACTAATTGTGAAGAAAAAGTGGAAGTGTTTTTCTGCTACTTTATGGGTATTCTCCGATGAAATATGCATCTAATTGACTGATGTACTCTTTAAAAATCAAACATCAAATGGCAATGGTAATTAGGAGTGCAAAATACTTCACCATAAAAAAAGACAGCATCAAAAATGAATGCTCAATGTCTTAAACTTTTCTTGACGATTCTACGTCTTCATTCGTAAGACCTAATAAAATTTAATATTACTTTACATTATTGCATAGCCAACTATAAAAAAACAAACAAAGTACATTATAATTTATGCACATTGCTTTCAAAGTGAAGCTGAAATCCTTGTTAAACAACTAAAAATGTGTCATGAGTCATGACAATTAAGTTCCACTCTCAGTGTTTTTGGGGGGAATGAGGCACTGAAATACTCCAAACTCCTCTGTAATGTCCCATTATCATTACTGATGACTCGGAGACTTGAGGAGCGCTTGTTATTCTACCCCACAACACAAACACGCCGTATCCACGTGCTAGTCACGCTGTAAGTGCGTGCCTCGTATTCGGTCAAGTTTCAGGATGCTACACTCAGTGGCACTGTTGTAAAGCTTGTGCATCACAGCATACGAAACAGGGCGCAGCGGCAAATATTGTTTACCTCTGATGCGGTTAAATAGAAAAACAACACATTTTAGACTCTAAGATGTGCTGGAACAAAAAGGAAAAACAGATGTAAATCACTGCAACATAACAAGAAGTACCCAGACACGTCTCTTTCCCACCCTCACATCCTAACACACTTTCTGTCCAACCCGTTCCTTTTTGATTCTACAAAGCTCTCCATTTCAAAAATGGAGCAGTGGTGACCTCCACCCAAGGACAAGCCCTAAATAAGTCTAAGAGTGAAAAATTAATTATCCTCTATAGATCATGGGGTGCACCAGTCCACATTCGTAAACCCCAAAATATAGCAACCTGCCATTGCCAGAGGGACACTCTAGCCACTTGTTCTAATTCCTGACAACCTCATCCTAAAGGAAAACCCAGTGACATCCTTGTGTTTACAGAACCAAATCCCACTGGTGTGCTCTATTTAAGCAACACTGGCAAGTCAGCCACTTTCCTAATAAAATATAAATAGTTTATAGGCTAGTCCTGTGCAAATAATTTGTGCCAATGGATTTGTTGTCTTTCCTTTTGTGGGCACTGTGTTTGTTTTCTTCATACCTCCTTATGGCTTCCTCCTGTTTTCTCTTCTTGTCGTTTTTTTCCTGCAGGAATGCCCTATTTCTCTCATTCCTGGCGTGGTCCAAGTTCTGAGCTACCAGGCCGTTGTAGGCTCTCAGGCCATTCTCCTCAACATATTGGAAAAAACTGAGAGTTTCCTCCTCTTTGGAGCTCATCATTCTTCAGGTCTTTCCACTGCATTCTGATGAGGAGATATAAGAAATAATAGTCACGATTATTTGCCTAGAAGGGAAACAGAATACTTCTCATAATATTGACTACTACAGCATCATATACGAGCGTGTTCTGAATGCAAAACAAGCATGGTGGTGTAAGTAATTATTCTTTCAGCCTTCGAATTTCAAGGTCAGCTTTGGTGAGAGGAAAACGATGAAGCAAAATTGCATAAGACCCAGAATAATGTAACGCACTGAGTCTGTGTGATGTTTCTGATGTTCCAGATGTTTCTGACTGTTGCCGTGGAGTTCACGCCTATGGAAGGCGTATGTTGATGGTGAGATTTACATCATGCCTGTCTCAGGGAGAGTAATAATTTTCCCTGAAGGGTTGCAACATCTTTCTCCATCATTCACTGTGCACACAGACACACAAACACACACACACACACACACACACACACACATAGAAAAGCCGTACATGCACATGTAAATATGCAAACAGCCGACGGACTCACTCACTATCTAGACACAATTACTCATAACCTTCTGTTTCAGTGTGGCTCAGTAGCGGCTACTCATTTTCTCAGTTGTGTTTGCACATTTTCTGGCTGAAATTACTGGCTTTAACCAAGTGAGTGTCTGAATGAAACTGAAAGGGGGCTTTCATCTTCTGTGGTTGTAATATGTGTTGGGCTCAGATGTGAAAATATAGCACTCCTGGGACCAGTCACAGCAACACAGATGAAATGAACCAATCTTACTAGACTGTGATGCTTCTCTTTGCATACACTGTGTGAATATTATCAATTTTGTGTTTTAGATCCAGAAATAATCTCTGTTTGTCTTGTTCCTTAATACCTTTGGATGCTGCAAAAAGACTGAGCATCATTTTCATAAGAAAGAGAATGAATGATGCTGTGAGAAGAAGCGTCCTCTGTGAAACATTTGCACTGATGCAGTCATTCTGTGTTTCACTCCTAAATAGCAATCAGTTTAAAATAGCATTGTTTGCAGCCACTTAAGATCTTAGCACAGAATGGGGGCAGTTAATGATGTGATTCAGCGTGCATGCATGTGCAGGATGCATTTGCCTGGCATTTGAAAACCCGTGCAACTACATGCAACATAGTATGTACAAAATGTAACAGCCAAATGTGAATTTGGAGAGGCCAGTGGTGGAAAAGAAGAAGACAGTGCATGCTTTTATGTAGGTCAATGTTTTCAGATCAGCCTAAGACTCATGCTTGTTTACGTGTGAGAGAAGCACTGAGTGTGAGTGTGCGTAGGGAGGGGGAGGGGGCTTGTGATAACTGTATGTATGTTTGTGCGTATGTGTGGAGGGAGGCAAGGGCAGCGAGGGGGGCCTTGGAGGGCAGCCAGATGGAGATTGCATGGCCAGCCGAGAGGCCGGCCATTGTCTGGCCACCCTCAGCATCCCTGTACCTCGTGTCTGTCTATCAATAAGTCCAGCATGTGGGCTAGGTCAATGGGTTTATCTGCCGGTTCCACTCGCCATGATGCATCCTCAATACTCTTTAGGGTAGGATTTTACCGGCACGAGGAGAGGACTGATAAGAGCCAAGAGACAGAATCACCATCTCAGAGCAGAGTTCAAACTAGGGCACAGAAGCCTGCTGTCAAGCAGTGTAAAGATTTTTTTGCCGTGATTATCAGGTCTTATCACTGATGCACAGGCACAGTCTGAAGATCTGAAGTTATACAAAGGAAATATATCTTGTGTCTTGATGGGAGCTGAGGTGCACCAGTTCGAGGTGCAGCAATGGGAAGGCACAGTTCAAACAGTGTTTGAGCTGAATTAAGCCTGCTTGCCTAATCCCTGTAAGCCTGCAGCAGCTCTCTGCACTGGAATCAGCTTGTTTATCACAGTGTTTCTACCGACCCAGCCTTTCACATTGGATTGTCCTCCCTTAACTCATCGATGTGAAATGCTATTATTATACACTCATCTCCATAAAACCTGTCAATTCAGCAACCTTGTTCTTCAACAAAGCTCCATTTTCCCCCTTCCCTTCTTGCTTTATCCCTTCACTTGATGCCTTTTTCTCTTTTTTTCTGTCTCATCTCACAGCACCCCCCTCCCTTCGCCCCAGTTGACATGGGCTGCAACAGTTGGAACACAGAGGTGCACTTTGCTTTAAAAGTAAATGATGGTGACACACCGTTTCTGTTTCCAGGCAACCGTGTCACAGGAGAAGGCCAGCATGGATATTCTAGAGACACAATGTCAAAAAAGATTGCAAGGCCAAGAGTCTGGTGACATGCGTGGGCATTCGTGCATGTAGACACACAGACACAGACACACACATTAGTGCACCGCAGTGGACCAAGTTGAAGCTAACCTTCACTTGGTCCACAATTGGCAGCTTTTTACACTTGGCAGACTTTTAAGTGGATTTGAGTGTACAGTATGATGTGTTTAGCATTGGCAGAGCAGCTGTGTATTTGCGTATTTCTTTCTGGGTTTGTGGGTCATTGCTGTGTATGAAGAAGTGTTATAATGCATACTTACAATTGCTCTGTGTCCTTGCTGGTTTGTGGACCAACGTATCTTCTGTCTTTGCCTGATGAGTCCACTGTATGTTAATGAACTCTGACCTAAGCTGGAGCACCAGTGCACTATTCCACTTAAATCCACATAGACTTCCATCCATTGTATGGTCCAACTGATTGGCCTGCTAGAAGGAGTCCCTGTGACCCAGGAGAAGGATGGTGCTAGAGGGGAGCTGGGCCATTGGGTGCCCAGCCCAATGCCCCCTTCCCTGGGCAGAAAAGGGAGATTGCGACCCCTCTGATCCAGATGATGCCAAACTCCAAGCCAGGTGCCAGCTTCACTTGTCCACACATCTGCACATGCTAAAGACGGAAAGAAGCTGCAGAATAGCAACCGACCGCACCCGCAACAGTGTGCATGACACAAATGCACACTAGCACGCTCACATGCTCTCACATAAAACTCCCACTGCAGTTGCAGATTAGGCACTCAAAGTCCTTCTAATGCTTCTTTCCCCGAATGTCTCTTCTTCCGCTTTAATGTATTAAAGTGTCGCACAGGTGAAAGGAGTCCTTATCCACGGCGCCCGCAAGGTTATGACTGAGGTAGAGCAAAGTAATGTATGTTTCCAGGTATGGCATTCCCTGCCTGTTCCCTCTGTCCCGCTCAGCCACACAGGTCTGCACAGTCGATCTGTGCTTGAGCAGATGACACCGGGCTTCCCAACTATAGATCACAACAAGAAGAACACGCCCACTGCCTAATGTAGCCACCTTCCACTAGAGCGTCATCCTCTCTCCTTCTCTCTCCTTCCTTTTTCCTCCCCTGCTATTTCTCTTGATGTCTGATTTTTCAAGTCATCTTCAAATGCACTCACAACCCAGTCTCTTTCTGCAGTTTTTTTTTTTTACGTTTTTGTCTTGTGCGTCTCGTGTGCCTTCTCCTTTGCGCCTCGACTGTAACTGGAGCCTGAATGTGTTTTTCTGCTTTCAGCACCACGGAGAGCTCTCTCTGTCAGCGGGTGAAGGCGGGGGGTTGAGTGGGTGGGCACACTCAGAGGGGGCCAAGTGGAGAGATGTGGGAGGAGTGGAGGGGGGGTTTGAGTGGGAGGAGTTACCGGGTTGCCAGGGTGTGACCTCATTAGACACAACCTCCTTTTCCCCCGGCAACCGCTGCGATTCCCCCTCCCTGACGCCCTTTTCCTCCCTCCCCTCCCTCTCTTACAGCTCGTAAACAAGACCACGACACAAAAACACTTGCAGTGAATACACCGTGTTGCTCTCAAGTGCATTCATTACATGTACAGTAGGCAAAACAAAGACGAGCCGATGCATGAAAGCAAAATACACAAAAAGAGAAAACAATACTTTGCAGTTTCCCCACACACACATTGACACGCTGACGCAAGATTAAAATATGTTTGCCTACACAAACAAAGCAAGCAATACAGTGTAGAGATTTGTTCCCAGTGGCCACAAAGATGAACAGGATGAAAGAAAGGACAGAGTTGAGTCTGAGTTGTGTTTTTGTCAGGGGGCTACTGTGGCTGCTGTGTGCCTCTGCTTGACTGTCTGGGGGATGAGTATTGGTTTCAGCAGTGCAGTTGGTTGTTTATGTGGTGGGAGCGCCTGGTATATGGTGCAGAAGCAGGGGTTGAGGGAGGGCGGGTGGGTAGAGGGGAAGACCCGGCTTGCTCGGCTGGATTAACACCGTCGACACAAAAGGATTAGGGAGCAGAGATCTGTTGTTTTCATCAACCCTTCCCTCCATTTCTCTTAACCCCCACCCTTCTCTCCCCTCCACCTCACTTTCCCCCCTCCCTCTATTCCTGGTTGTCTCACACTTTGCCGGTTAAAAAAAAAAAAAAAAAGGTGGAGGAGTGGGAGGGCAGAGGCATCAAAATCAGTTTTCACAAACATGTGCTGGTTAGTTTAGGGAAGAGGAGATAATGTTGTTAAAAATAAAGCAGGAGGGAGGTAGGGGGTTGGCCGGCGTGGTAAAAAGAGCAACAACGCAGTGGCGAGTTCAGAGTGAACCACTGTGCTGAAGTGCAATTTGATTACCAAAAAAAGGCATTTGTTTGGGAGTGAGGTAAGGAGAGGTAAAATAAGGTGAAAGTAAACAGTGTATTTCTGCACCTGCACCAAACACACGTGTCCTAACAGCATGCTAAAGGTCATAAACAGGCAATTGCTATGATCTCATTGACATAAAATGGTCTGTCAAAAGGTAGTCACCCCCTTTTATGCCCATTGTAAGGGATGTGGTCGACTGGCTGCACACAAAGCGAGTCACTCTATACAGACGAGCTCAGCACACGCACACATACACATGCACATGTACACAAAGGCCAGTCTGACCTCGGTGCATATCCCATGTGTGCAATCTCAAAGGAAGTATTTAGATCTCATCAGAGTTCAATGAACACAGACAGTAAGGAAATCTCAGGGGTGAATGGGTTAAACAAAATTTTCCACCTATGTGCACAACAGTACTTTGTTTTGTGAACAGTGGAAGACACTCCCTCTGGGACGGAATGGGGGGGGGTGAAATAGGATACGACTCCTCTAAATTTTCAGTTTACACACGCTTACAGGCACGAAGACGTGCATGCAGACGAAAAGCACTCAAACCGCCTGAAAAGATTATTAAAATAATGTCTTACTGTATGCAAATTCTTTTCTGGCTGGATTCTGATAATGAAGTCAGTTTTGCATTGTGTGGATTCATCAAAGCTGATAAAACATATTGTGAAGAGAAACTACTTAAATTAGAACATTGATTACATAGGCTGCATTAGACCAATAACTACTTATAAAATACCAGAACTTACAACCAAACCTCACACCTACTGCATGAGGTAAAAAAGTCACTCTATTTTATTTATTTTATAATATATTTGAATTTTTATAGACATTATTATAGTTCTGACATCTTTACAATATTAAAGATTTTGTTTCTTAACTGATTTCCACTGGCAGCTGATGATAACAGATTTAATCAGTTAATCAGTTAGGTAATGTCTCCCTCATTTATTTGCTATCAAGCTATCAAAGGTTCTCATCCATTCAGCTTCTTTTTTAAGTTACAGGTAAAGTAACAAAACCTTGCCACTTCATATTTGTCTGGAATGTTGTGACAATAATATCTGTGTACAAATACAGACTCATGTGCCTCAGAGCACATGCCTAGTGATCTATTCAATCATGCATGTAATGATGTTGTATTGATCCAATGCTGTAACAGGCTAATGAAGAGTCTATAAAAACCATTATACCAATCAATTAAATGATGCTGAGAAAACAGCATCGCTGTAAATAGAGTGAGGGACTCTGCTTTACAAGGTTTTATTAAGTGCAATGTCTTGCTATCAGGGATTGGCACTTACACTTAGTGCTTTAATGCTATCTGCTTCAAGGAAGGGCGTGGTGTGGCATTCAGATTCTTGAAAGTGTCTGTGATGCTCTGTAGCATTCACTGTTTTTTGTCCTCTCTGGGAGTGCAGTGCAGGTGAGGATGCAGAAGGCACTGGCAGGACAGATAGTGAGACGGCGGCACTGAAGATGTCAGACTCTCATTAAAGATGCAGCATGGCTTATTCCCATTCCTCACATCTCTGAGGGAGAAATAGAGCATAAGGTTCCTCCTCTGTCCAGCAATGTGCAGACATCTGACCACTCCATGTTTCATGTACTGTAAATTTATGCACTCCTTTCCTACTCAGTGCACAGTATATTCTATTAAGGTCTTGTCTGGATGGAGGACGCATCATTAGGTTTTTAACCAAAATCTTATCCGCAAGTTCCTTCAAATTCAGCTGCACATCATGAGGTAATGTTTTACTTAATCAAGCTTCTCAACACTCATTTATCACCACTTCCTCTCTCCAGAGATGCCAAGCTGAGGCATGTCTCTAACGACCACCCTCCACACTTCCCGCTGTTCCTCCAAGACAGAGAGGTGAAAATAAGAGACTGAAGACTGTAATCTCTCATATAGGCGGTTGATGTCTCCAATCTTTGGGGTTTAACCCCCAGTAAGCCCCTTAAATCCCCAGTTTAGAGGGCCAGAACTGATGGGCTAAAGCCCCCACAGACTGTGTACTAACTACTGGACACAAACACAGCATGGCGACACTTAAGGGATTCCTCGCCATGACTACTGCAGCTTCCTCATCCCACAGTCCTAGCCAAAAGACTGGATGGACTTAATTGGTATCAGAAGCATCACAGTTTTGTTCACGATCATTATATGGTTAAAGACAGACAGCCAGCATGACAACATAGGTTTCTGTTGATGGTGCATATACTGGAACATATTGTTCTTCTGTAATTAATAGCTGTTTGTGGTGTTTTAAGTGATAATTGTAAACATGTCTAGGAGGATTGACAATTCCCTGCTAACCACAAAGTTGGGATACAGGAGATTATTTTGGTTCAAGTTTGGTTTTGCTTCAAAATAAAATCAATATAGCTGGAGAAGGGAAAAAAGATGTTCTGTTCCTCAGACGTGGTAAAATGATAGAAAACATGTTATCCTTTTTGTCCCCTATTGACCTTATTTTGCACTATGTACACTGTAATTCATAGAGAAAACTTAACACAGATAAATGAGGAAATAGGGCATTGAAGCAAGGACTCTGTAAGGCAGAGTGAATGGCGCCATCTGCTGTACAAAATCTTCAACACTTGGAATACAAATCACAGACACCCATTTACTACATAACCCCCCCCCCCCCCCCACACACACACACACAAAAAAAACTCAAACAAAAAACATCAACAAAATAAACACTGTTTACCTTTTCCATTTGGAAAGTCTAATCATCACCACCATCCTCAGTAGTCTCCATTGTAGTCTACAAACCATCCTATGGAAAGAAAGATCCCTGAGTGTCTCTTATGAAAACATTTAGAAACAAGTTTTACGTCATTTGTAGGTTTATAGACTACGATGAGTATGATTCAGAGTACTGCTCACCCTCCCTCTGAAGATTAAATGACGTACAACGTCAATTAAATGTCCTACGATACTCATAAACTATATTATAATACCATCACCATCTGTGAAATTGCAAATGAAAATGAAAAGAAAAATGGAAATTTGCAAGGCACATAGTGTTATAGCGACATATGCAGATCACACCACAAACACACTCACATAACACTGATGGTGAAGCTGCAAGTCCATGTTTGGGATTAGTGTGGTGTCTCAGAAGCAATCCATGCAGACAGGAGCTGGGGATCAAACTAATGACTGCAGTTACTGGGCATACAGACACTGGTTTCTTTAATATTAATGATGAGTACTTCTACAACATACCTTTGCTACCATTTCACTATTTTGACATAGCAGGACAAGCAAAGGTGTTTTTAATAATATTAATGATGGCTGTATTCCACTTAGGGGAGGTCCTGGCACGCGCACTGGCTCTCTAGAATAGATTTCCAACACTTAATGGAGCTGAGCCATCCTTACTGTTAGTAATTCCACTCATGTTTTTCCAGCTACACAAGCCATCCTGTTTGAAAAAGGTCAATTTGCATGACGAACCTAATACACAACAGAAAAGAGTGGCAATTAGCTCAGATGAGTGGAAAAACAAGAATACTTTTTTCAATTCTATTTTAATTTCTATTTTAGGACGTTTTGTAGGACCTTTTTAGAAATATACAGTTAATGTTGTATTATTGCTATTATGCAATTACTCAATCCGCCAATCATGTTGCAGCAGTGCAATGCATAAAATCATGCAGATACAAGTGAGGAGCTTAAATTCATGTTCACATCAAACATCGGAAGTGACTTGACCATGGCATGATTACTGGCGCCAGATGGGTTGGTTTGAGTATTTATGAAAATGCTGATCTCCTGGGATTTTCTTACACAACAGTCCCTAGAGTTTAGTCAGAATCGTGCAAAAACAATTTTTAAAAAAGAAACATCCAATGGACAGCAGTTGTGCAGACAGAAATGCAGAGAGAGGTCAGATGAGGATGAAAATGGTCAGACAGATTGGAGATCACAGAAAGCTAACTCAGATAACCGCGTTTGTTAGAACTATGGCGAACAGAAAATCATCTCAGAATGCACAGCACATCGAACCTTGAGGCTGATGGCCTGAAAAAGCAGAGGAACATGCTGGCTTTCATTACTGTCAAACACACAACTGTGAGGCTACAGTGGGCACATGCAGGCTCACCACAAGTGGACAGCTAAAAACTGGAAAAATATATGATGAATTTCCATTTCTGCTGAGGTAAGGCACAAATGGAATTTAGCGTCAGCAACATGAATCTATGGCTCCAACCTGCCTTGTGTCAACAGTCCAGGCTGATGGTGGTAATGAAATGGAGTGGAGAATGTTTTCTTTGCACACATTGGGCCCCTTTATACCAATCAATCACTGTTTGAACCATCTTCTAAAGGCTACTTGCAGTCTGATAATAATACTAACTTTATTTATACAGTGATTTACAATAAAAACTGGTGCATGTTAAAAGTTTTGTAACAGCCTTTTGACCTAACTGCAATCTTTGGACATTCCAGATGTAAAGTGTGGATCAGATGAAGGCACGGATGACATTTTCAGTATGTGCAGCGGAGACGGATGTCCTGATCTCCACTCTCCCACCCTCCTCATACTCACCCTCACAAGAACCCCAACTGATCAAGGTAGATATCTGCCCTCCCTGAGTCTGGTTCTGTCTGAGGTTGTTTTTGTCCTTCCAAGCTAAGGGGAGGTTTTTTGTTCTTTCCCCCTGTCGTCAAGTGCTTACTCAAAGGGAATCCAAAATTTGGGATTTGTTGGGAATCTCTCTTTATTGCGCCGCTTTGGTCACCTGAGCATCAAAAGACAACTCGGAGTCAAAAATAATGCATATGTTGTAAGCCTCTTTACAAATATTACTTGGTAAGGCACCTTGACTACAGGAGAGATTGTTACTGCTGCTGGAGCTGTAATAACAATCTGCAATGTATGGCATAATATGAGAGATATCCAAAGTACCAGACTTTAACAAAACATAGAAGTGGGTGTCATCCACATCTCTACACAAGATATGAGCTGGGGTAGCATGTATAGTGAGTGAAACATCTGCAGCATGACTGTGCAGCTGACTAATCTGTGGAATTCTGTGATGCAATCATGTTAACATGGACGTGAATCTTAAAACAATGTCTTGAAAGGGAGGTCTTACGCAGTGTCAGTAGGTCTTAGTAATATGGAGTATTAGTGAGTATATGCAGAAGTTTACAATCAGCATGATTAACTGAATAAGCCCTGTGTTAAAGCATACCTCTGAGGAATTCTGGTTATTATTCTGGATTATGTTGTCTGGAAACGTACCTCCCTTTCTGCTTCCTGCTGGACACTCATTCAGGTAAACACCTGTAGCTGCAGCTGAGTGAGTAACAGCAAGCTGGAGGTAGCTAGCTAACTAACTAGGAGCTAAAGTGGACGATTATTGCGGTAAGGTAGTGATGGCGAGATGAAGCTTCATGAAGCACTGAGGCGTTCCATCCAATTGGTTCACTCATGGTTCGAGGCTTCATGGTGCTTCATTTGCTCTACTTTGCCATCAACTGGACAAATAAAACAGGCAGAGTGCCTATAATGACACACTAGCTTTGCTATGTGAATCTGTGAATTGTGCTTAAATGATAATGCCAAGGGCTGCACAGTGGCGTAGTGGTTAGCACTTTCGCCTTGCAGCAAGAAGGTCCCTGGTTCGCGTCCCGGCTTTCCCGGGATCTTTCTGTATGGAGTTTGCATGTTCTCCCTGTGCATGCGTGGGTTCTCTCTGGGTACTCCGGCTTCCTCCCACAGTCCAAAAATATGCTGAGGTTAAGTGATCATTCTAAATTGCCCGTAGGTGTGAATGTGAGAGTGCTTGTTTGTCTATATATGTAGCCCTGCGACAGACTGGCGACCTGTCTAGGGTGTCCCCTGCCTTCGCCTGAGTCAGCTGGGATAGACTCCAGCACCCCCTGCGACCCTAGTGAGGATTAAGCGGTGTATAGATAATGGATGGATGATAATGCCAATAAACAAGTAATATACTTAACATAGTGTCTGCTTTTCCTGATAGCAGAGACAGAGGGGGAAATGGAAACAAACTGGGGAGAGATTTGAGATTTGTAGCTTGATAGCTTGATTGATGTCAGGTTCTGGCTTTCTGTAAAGTGCTTAGATACTTTTAATTGTAATAAGGGCTATATAAATGAAATTTATTGTGCTTTTGCTACTTGTTGTTTTGTGACTGCGTGTGGTACCAGTGACAACCTGTAAAACAAAAGTAGGGACCACATTTTATTTGTTTTTATTCAAAAATATAAATTTTTCCACAGTGCTGGGATTCAGGTGGCTTCTTTTTTTGGACAATATTTCTCTAGCTCCTTGGAACACAACAGACACTTCACCTTTTAAAATACCAGAAAAAAAAGAGCGGTGTGTGGTGTTGTCGCAGTTATTCATATTACACTTCACTTATTATGTGCCTTCTTTATTAGGAGAAATCAGGTCAAAGTGTTCCCAGACAGGGGAGAATCTTCTCTTTCTGGCTGGTTCTATAAAAAAAAGAGTCTCAAACCGATTGAATGCAAAGATACAGCAGGTAAAAATCCCACAAATGTGAACGGGGAATCCATTGCGTTTCGCTGCACCTTATATTTGAATTGCACGTCAAACCTGCAAACCACTTCCTGAACCAGTCACGCGGTACGACCGGCTTGCGAGGCTTCGAACGTCATCATTTTGGCTCCTCCCCTAAATGAAGCAAGCCTCCATAAGCGCTTCGTGGACACGCCCCCTCCATTACTCGACACACGCTTCGAATCCACGGCACATCTCGTAACGTCACTACGGTAAGGAGCAAGTGGAGAATTGTCGCAAACGCTTTTTTCTTACAGCTGTTTTGAGACGATGTTTTTTGTTCCGTTTTACCGAAGCTGGCAGTACACTCTTGTTCGCCTCCTGGTTGAAACTTAGTAAGTTACAGGTAGCGTCAATGTTAGCTAGCTGCTAGCATGTGCGAACTGACGCAGTTTTTATACTTTACACCTGTGCTTGACGGAGTTTATTGTCACTGAGATACATTGGATAGCTTGCTAGTTAGTTCATTTGGGTAATTAGTTCTTACTGTTTGGATAGCTTTAACTAACCATTGTTGTGTAACTATTTGAAAAAAATGATTTAAGTTTGGTTTAAAGGTCGACCAAACATGGAATTGCAGTGCCAGCATTAGTGTTATACCTCAATTTGAAGAATTATGTTTTGCGTTGAAATAATCATACAAATGTCCGAGAATATGAAGACCAGGTGGAAGAATTTTCATTTCTTGTTCTTTGTGTAATTTCAGAACATGAGGAACCTTTCTAAATTTTCCCCTACCACACCATATGTTGGGAATTTAAGTAAACTCATCCATGTGACAGATAAAGCACCAGGCGCCTGTTTGTTTCCAACGCTGTCGGCTTGCATTATCATAGAAGTTCTTCATGCCTGTTTTCACAATGTTTTTAATCACTGCATGTGATAGTAGTCATGGAATTGGCTGGCTGGAACTTTGTTTCTGTTCTCCAGAGGCTACATAAATATTCTCTAGTTCTGCTGGAACAATGCTTAACATAGCTGTGTAATATTACAGTAATTTAGTCGTGTTCATTTCTGGCACTTCAAGTCCAAGTACCAGTATCTATCTACTTGCACATCAGCCAAGTGGTATTTTACTACACTGTTTTGCACTATCCATTGCACTGACTCTGTTGCTTGTTTCTTAGTGTCTTTGTATTTTATTTTATTTTTTTGCTATTTCTACTGTGACTTGCATGTTTGCCCAGGGATCTGAGAGAAGTGACATTTCAATCCTGTCTATGTGCTGTACATATGGTAGAATTGACAATAAGCTGACTTTGACAAAACTATGAAAGCAAAATCAAAAATTTGATTTGTTGTTCAGTAGGATTGTTTGATAACGCACTTGACAGATGTCTTTGGAGGCATTAAAGGAAGAAAATCTGAAACTTTGTCCTGTATCTCAAAATGTGTCACAGACAAAATAGCTACACTCATCTATGAAATGTATATATCGCATACCAGCAAGACCGTCTCTATTCAAGCTAGGTGTTGACAAATGATTTGAGACAAAATATTCAGTTCTTGTACCATCCCCCTAAACTTCAGGTCTTTGCTTGGAGTGCCTGAACCTTTGTTAATGTTTTGTGAAAACATGTTTAGGTGTTAAGACTGACTGAGAAAATATTCATGTTCCAGGAATGGAATAAAATCTGAGTACATGGTGCAATGAATGCAACTACAGCATTTTACATGCTACAGTTTTTCCTGAGGGCCCCCTTCAGGTAAGTAGGGACTAAGCCCAGACGTGCTTTTTATATATATGTGTGTGTGTGTGTGTGTGTGTGTGTGTGTGTGGGTACATTGTCTGGGAAAGATTAATCATGAGGCCGGCCTATTTCATAGGAATCATTTCACGGACTGCCCGTCTGCCACTTTGAACTGACTTCTTCTGAGTCAAGATTCCCCAAGATATCGTTAATGGCCTTTCAGTCTGTTGTTCTACTTAACATTATACAAAAGTAGCATGGTGATTCAGTCCTGCTTGTGCCTCTAAGCTAGCCAGGGATTCAGTACCAATACAGACTTCTGACTGAATGCTTTGGTCTATCTTAGGGAGGCTAAATCTTCTGTCAGAGGTAGGGATCACATAACTCCCCCACCCAGATTATCTGCTGTTGTGTCTTACCTCTGAAATAATAGAATCACTTCAGTAAATCAAAATCACAACATTATTCAGATTACACTGACAAGAAAAAGTAAATTATCCCTTGGGAATGTAGTATGGTCTCACATCTTAACTAATAACAAACTGTCAGGTGGTTCTTGAACGTGCTGAATGTACCAAACATTCCCAGTGTTAGCTGGAAAAACAATGTGAACCTCCAGGCTAGTCACGACAGCTAAAGCTAGCTAGAGCCAGGAGTTGGAAAACCTGGAGTCCGATCACTGAAACAAAATTGGAGGTGTGTTAGAGCTATTTTGACCTATAAAAAAAACATACTGACATTTTGAGTTTGCTATTCACAAGAGGCATCGCAGACGTGAAACATCTGCTGCACAAAAGAGACCTCAGATGGCTTATCAATAAGTGTCAGTTTGCATGAAGTTGGGAAGGGTTACAAAGTCATCTCAAGTCAGCTCTAGATATTTATCAGCCCACTGTTAGACAAATAGTCCATAAGTGGAGGCGATGTCTTACAGTGGCTGGAGGCTGCTGCCACAACCTTGCCCATGACACAAGTTGAATCTAAAAAAAAAAAAAGTTTTTCACACAACTAAAAAGAAAATGCATAGAAATGCTTAATAAATACAAAAAAACAGACAGTGTAGAGGTCAGGAGAGAAAGAGGAACTGGTTGACAGCTACCACTTTATATAGTACAGCAAAACCAGATGAGCCCACCCTTGCCCTGTCTGTAGCTGTTATAGATGCTGCTGATTAAAGGTGTTTTAACATTAATTATAAAGACTTATTAACTTCAACATTGACTACCTCTGTGCTGACTGTACCTATCTCAACTTTCACTGTTGTATAGACATATGTCAGAATCACAGCTAGCACACATGTCTACAATTCCATTGACAACACTGTTGTAATAATTAGTGGCAATACTTTTAGTTACTTGAGCACTCTTTAGTAGCTCTCTTGACCAATATTAATATGGAAATTATGCCCTTTCTTCACAGGAGACTAAGGAATGAAAGAAGATGGCTGTAGCTGGACTGAGGGACAGCTACACTGACAATAAACTCACCCAATTTACAGCATAATCATTTCATTAATATAGCAAATAAACGAACTACAAAGTAATTGTCAGGTGATTGATGATGTAGTACTCTGTATGTCCAGGAGAGGGTACTCTTTTAATCGCATTATAACTGTGGTAATATAATGTATTCAAGTTAAACCAGCAGGGTTACATTAGGTAATATGGTGACATTCTGAAATGAATGCAAAACAGTTGTCACAGTATGTCACAAACTAAAGATAGATGGCTAATTTTATATATGCTGCATGAGAAAACATTTGTTGGAAAACACTTGTAACAAATGTGGTTATTTGAGTTACCTGCACAAGTGCATGCTAATCAAACTTATAAAATGTTTTTAGTGATTTTGAATTTTCACATGGTGCATGCCTTTTCATGCCCTCTCATGGGGCATGCTTTACTAAATGTGTGCACTAAGGTGTATTGGCCTAAATTATAAAACGCCACATTTAAAACATTTCATGATAGGATAATGGGAGTTTACATCAAACTGCATTTGCTCCTTTTTTGACTGCATGTTTCTACTATTCAATGCTTTGATATCATCGCAGGCAGCTCCTAAACACTTTTGCCAGAAGATGGCGCCACTGTAAATTAAACAGCACAGTGGAGCTCTGCACACTCCTGCAATCCTGAATACAGGTAGAATCCATTGCAACTCAACAATCACTATACTCTAAAAACTAAATAGAATATCTTCTTCTCTTTAACTTGTCCCATCTTACACAGTGAACTGCCTTGGAGAGATTAAACTAGACTTGCATTTCATTCTTTAATTATCTTAAGTCCTGATGAAGAGAAAGCGCTAGACAGCAAGTGTCCTACAAAGAATCAGTTACTTGTAGCCGAAAGCATTGTCAGGGTTCAGAATTGGAATGATCCTTACCTTAAAGACAGAAAAAAAGCTATTGTACATATAGTTAAAGGTGAGTAAGAGAGAAAATCAACCTTCAAATATGACGCAAATGCTTTGGATAAAATATGTAACGTGAACTATAGATTTTTCCCGTGGTTTAATCACATCACTAGAAATAGATTAGTTGTGGATTTCAGTTGTTGCTACTGGGAAACTGGCACTGTGAGTCCCTATAGAGGTATTGTGGAGAGTTTCAGCGCCTGGCTGGAGTAAACAGAAAGGGAGGGGAGTGTGCGCAGGGCTTTGGAAACAGGCATGCAGGCAGTCGACCACTGCAAAGTGTTGAGCGCGGGACAGAGCGGGTTGAGCCCACAGTACTCCTCATCTGTCCAAGAGAAGAACCCCAAAACCTCTGCTGTGAGGGCGCTCCCACTCATCCCATCCAATAATGTGAAAATCAGACGGAAAGGACTGTCAGATGTTTAAACTCATCGTCGCTTCATCATACTTCAGTGCCGTCTGTTTTCACCACTGTCACACAGTTTACAGTCAGCTTACAGTAGGATATCCACGAGGATACCTGGTGTGAGATGCGGCAATGTTCCGAGGAGTATGCCCACGCGTGAACTCTTGCGGATCCTTTTGGATTTTGTCGCTGGTCGTGTTTGCGGTGAGCGTGATCGGCGTGGACGCGTACAGCTGTCATGAAGTGAGGACCGCTTTCCAGCTGCGGCAGGTCGGGCCGCTGCACCGCGTACCGGAGACACCTGGCACAGGTGAGCGTGGGGGGGTTTGGCATCCTGAAGAGAAGAGCATTGATCTTTGAGAAGTAGTGCATTTTGTCGTAAACTGCGATCATAGTCATTAAAAAAAACAACAACAAAAAAAAACAAAAACAGCATGCAAACCAAACTTGATTAACGAAGTTTAAATTTGTGGAATCTCTTTTAAGGAATGTCCAATATGAAATTCATGGCTTCTGTGAAAATCACTGTTTTGGTTCCAGTGCGCTCACTGTGTGGTTTTGCGAATTTGCTCAAGTGACAGCATATTAAAGGCGAGGGAGATGACTGACAATGCTTTGTGTCTGCACTTGTGTCTCTCTCATCATATTGGTAGTGGCAGTAGGAGAGACCTTTAAAGAGTTTTCTCCATAATGTGTTGTTTCCTAAGCAATACAATATACTACACAATAAGAGATTATCTTAAAGTGAGTGATCTGATCTGTCACTTATCATGTTTGATGTTCCTTTCACATCAGATTGAGCTGTATCTGTCCATCCTTATGCAGTGTCCCGTCCCCCGTATCCCACCTCCCCCATCCCTCCAAATACATATCTCTGCATTAGTATGTAATATTCCATGTTTAATTTGCCCTGTATGTCAATCCCATGTAATCAGTCTGGTGTGAAACATCAGAGCTTCTTGGTTTTCTCCACAATTCTCAGCTTCATATGCCACCCAGCTGCTTATCACATGAGGGCTGTTTAGAGAGATTAAACAATTATTTAGCAAATTTCTTTTGGCAGTGGAAGCTGCCCAGCACATTTAAAAGCTGCTGAGACAGGGGTTTTGAACAAGAGCAGGCCTAGTGTGATGCAGATGGTATCATAAGGTTTAATCTCTGTGGATAAATAGGCTGCAGTAACGCATCCACAATATGAGGAGTCAGTGATTTGCAGTGTTGATTTGCAGAAGTTGGTCATCAGCAACTCTTTTGGTCATATGTTTTTAGAAACACAGGGTAGTGAGATCCCAAACCGACATGCACATGAACTTAGGAGCCACATTTTATGAAAATATGTTTTCCACACATCTACAAGAGACCTATAGTCTTTTGCAATATAGCTGAATGATTCTCAAATTCTTCTTGTGCCTGACTTTTTGTCACAATGATGCTTGAAAGCAGCTTCAGATGCCTTGAAGATTTAATGGAATGTGCTTTCCTACTGCACACTCAGGGAAACATAATTTTATGAGGATAAACATTGGTTCCAAATCTGTTTGGAGGCAAAATTCAGTTTGAATGTGTTTAGGCTTTGGTGTAGCTATGCTGATTTTGCTTGATTCTGCAAGCATAGTTTCACACTTAATCACTTTTAACTAATCACATCATGCTTCTTTTAGTTGTGACAATTTCAATAGTCCTGTATACATATTTGAAGTCTGTAAATCCATTTCCTTATGCTTAACAGTTGTGTTCTTTTGATTTAATTCTGTTCCTTTACCTTTCTGTCTCCTTAGCTGCTATTTCTTAATGATATTTCAGACAGTGAAAATTGCAAGCTGCAATATCTGGATATCTGTTTATAGCTTGCGTCTGCTTGGAAGGCAACAATTAGCTTCATTTTTAGATCCTGAGTGAGATTCTTAGAGGGGGTTTGGAGACTCATAATTTATCAGCTCTAGAACTGTCATCATCTGATATGCTTTCATGACATTTCTTGACCTTCTTCACAAATTACTTTAGTCAATGATGTTCTAAGACATTCCTGGTAGAAGGACCTCAAGTGTTTGCACATATTTTTAAAATTTGTGAAATAAAAGGTAACTGCAATACAATTGGATGCTTTATTTACATATTTGGATGCAAATATGTAATAACGAAATATGTAATTTACGTAGCAGTGGCCAAACTTTGGGTTACAACTCTGTCTATAGTACATACAGATTAGAATTCTTTCTGCAGCAAAGTCACATGCAGGTTGGTGGCTACTTGAGTATCATCCAGTTTGAGTTTGCAAGCTGTAACTCAGAGAAGAGCAATAGATAGCTGAGTGGGAAACATACCTAGAGGTGCATCCAAACCACTTGATATGTTTGTTTAGCAGGGTGTCACTACTAGCAACAGAGAATGTTGGTTCCATTGCAAGCAGTAGTTAGCTCTTAAAGACAACGGAAGGACCTCGGTCTACTGAGCATGTCAGCAGTCTGGAACGAGGCTTGTGTCATGAGATTTTACCGTCTGCAGTGCATTGGCAGAGGACGTTGACTATCTTATTCTGTAACTGCAGCTGTTGATGACCATTTTACCAGTTAAATAACATGAGCACATGCACGGGATGATGTTGCCGGTTTGAAATGGTCATTTTAACCACAGGATATTTCATCTTTGGGGCACAACTTCTATCTATAGTAATATTTTTTGGAAAACTTGACAGTTATTATTCAGATACAAATTGCAGCTCTCTAGTTCAAACTATTAATTGAGAAAACATTGCTGTAGCTTCACCAGTATGTTTAGGGCCTACAGCTTATGTTGCTTTTTATTTGTACTTGTCCTGGAGTGGGTGTTTTGGGAAAGACGCAATCTTGTCCTCAAAGTGCTGACCTATGGAAGGAGGAGAGATTTTGGTGTATATGTGTGTGTGTGTGTATATACAAAATTATGCTACTCTGCTTCAGTTCTCAGATCAAATGCCAACAAAAGCAACTCTTGAAATTTGAAGTGGCAAGACTTCAGCTCTTTTCACAGTCTGATATTTGTTTTAGGATACAGTGCTGCGTTTCATGTGTGGTGAACTGATCCCTCACTAAGTGGCAAGAGTGTGGCAGCCAGGGAGCCAGCCAGTTGGATGATCACATTTGAAAAGAATTGCACTTTTATGGTGCATATATTTTATGCTGTGTTTTTGTGTTTTTCATTTTTGTATCCAAAGAAACCCTAAAGTACAGGAAGTAGCGATAGTGCCTTGTGATTACCAAGAGCAGTGTAATCTCATGTTGGCAGGCAGCGATGGAAGAAATCCTCAGATTCTTTAATTAAGAGAGTAGAAAGTAAAAATGCATCAATGAAGCAATAGTTCAGTGTAAAGTGTGATTAGTTTTAAGAACTGCCTGAGTGAATTTCTTGTACAGTTTTTGTGCTATTTCTGTCCAATTTGGAGAAATGTAAAGTTATGCTGCTCTTCTGCTTCACATTTTCATCTGCAGTGCAGTACAGTTTAAAGGTACTTAAATCTAAGCATCTGTGTGGTGTAAATAAATGGTCCTTAAGATGGTGAAATTAAAATCTTACCAATATGCTTTTGTGTTGAATTATTTCATGCTAACCTATTTAGTTTGATTAAACAATAGTTCTTGGGCCACAATCTATAAAGGGTGACTTTATCTCTGGGCCAGATTCATCATCAAGGGAACTTTGATAATCAATGACATGGTGTTACGTATTCTGTTATTTATGGCCAGTTTGGTACACAGTGTGGTGCACAGCCAAACGCCCCATATTATGATTACCAAGGGGAGCTAATATAGCCCTTTTGGGGATAGATCATTTGAAAAGCAGACGGTTAGAGGTGCTGTCCACAGACACACACGCTAACTTGTACATTTGCGTTGTTGCATAATGTCCTGAGATATGATCAGTGTATTTTACAACCCAGTTAAAATGTGTTTAGTGGTCTGACTGAGAAGAGCTTAACTGATTGTGTACTCATGCTTTTTTTCCATAGTCTTATACTACCACTCTTTGATTCACTGAGTCATTAACGGCTATTTTAAAATGAAAGAGAAAGTGTCTTGTATCTTTAATACAACACAAGCAGGGTCATGTGTTAATAGGAAGGGAATGGGAACACAGTGTGTTATCACATGTCGCCACATCCTTAACCAGTTACAGCGTCAAAGACCTTGGCAAGCTCTCAAAGCTCACCATAGTCTTTGATTGGCTGTAGTTATTTTGATTCCCTTTTTAACTTGGCCTCTCTCACTGACACAGCACACACATGGTGTACACCTTCTCCATACACACTTTAAATCACGCTGCCATTTCTGAACCACCTACTCCAGTCTCATATGAGCTTCACGTAAGAACATATCTAGTGAGTTATGCAAAAGTAAAACCATTAGAAACAGGCACTGATCAAATTAAAAAAAAAAGTCTTTCAAGAAAGGGTCTTCAGTAAAAGACGGTTCAAATTACTGAACTCACAAGTACCTCAGATGCTGTCTCATCCGTCCACCCAAATACTCCAGCCTTACCAGTGCTGCACCAGTCTGAAGCTGATTATTCTGTCTGAGTCGGTCTCCACACAACATTTCTTATTGGATTTCAGCCTAAGCCTATCTTGCGTTTCAGCTGATTGTATGCTACCTTACCCTTCTGGATTGCTAGTAGCAGAGGAAGATGTGATTTTATGGCGTTAGACTCATAAGTATTACTTACCTCTCCAGTAATTTAACCATGTAGAAAAGATGAATGTTTTTGTGCACTTGGAATAGACATAATACATGAGAGGAGAGCTTCTTCCTGAGATGTGTTCAGCGGATTACATTAAATGGTAACAGAAGTGATATAATCCTGCCCCATCAGGTCTGCATCTATTTGCCTACCAGCCTTACATGTCTCTTTATTCTCTGTCTGGCCAACCTCTGCCCTCTGGTGTGGCTTTGGACTCCATGCCAATCACTGTAGGCAGTTCCAGCTTGGGGTCTGGGAAAGCTAAACATTCCAGTTGAGTTTCAAGGTTGTCCAAAAATGCAGGTTCGTGGCAAAAGACCCTTTTGAGATGTGTTTTCTTTCAACACGGTCTATCCAAAGAGCAGCAACTCTGTATAGAGTAAATATCCTGTATGTTCAGTGGATCTTGGAATTTCAAAGGGAACTGGCTTCCTGAGACAGGAGAAGGGTAACAGCATTAATTGCCTACTTTCTAACAAAGTTATTCTTGTTCTCTGAAAAATATCAAAACGGTAGCATCAGGAAACCACAACCCACCCTCTCATCAATGCAAATCAAGAAAATTTTCCATTCCATATTGAAGAGGTGAGCTGCATATCAATCATTTTGTGAGTGCCACGGTTGGCGCATGTATGTTTTGAGAAGGGTGGTAATAACTATCTTCTCAGCAGCATACTGTTTTCAGCTCTGCTACTGTAGTGCCACCTATTGTGAATGGCATGTGAGTTAACAGGGCAATTATACAGTGGTAGAGTTTCTCCACGCAGAAGTTTTGACTTGTGCAGTGAAGGGCACTGAGGTGTTGCTGAAGGGATTGTGACTAACAAGTCAAGACCCCTGAGCCACGGCTTTAATACGGCAAATTACTCCAGAGGTATTTGTCACCTGAGGACAATTAAGGGAATTAGGATTCAAAGTTGACATCCAGTCTGGAGTGTGTTAAGGTTTAGCCAGGCAGAATGAGTAGCATGTACACTGGGCACTAATTACACAAGGCCAGTGGACTTCAGTATTCTTGGCCAGTTGGAAGCGGTATAGAATCACGTTTCAAGTCAGAAGACTTAGCTACAGCTTGTAGACGGGTGACATTTACAAATGAGAAGCTTTTACATTTGTACAATAAATGAAATCACCATTGCAAATTTGGCTACAAAAGTGGATGACATGATGTTGCATGCCAACTCGCATGTTGCTTCTCAACCCTCATATTCTCATATGTCCATTATGCTGCTGGTTAGTTAGATATAACATTTGACACGTCACTGCAAATAACCTGCTCTCTTGGGAAGTTCCAATTATTAAATGAACAAAATATATATTTTTTGTAGTTCTTATTCGGTGCACCTACATGTCATGTTATAGCACAAAAATACAGTTATTGCATAAGTATTCACCCCATTCAAGTAAAGACACAGATTGATATTCATTTTCAGATTTAGCTGCCCCTAAAGGCATAATAGTTAAAATAGATCACCAGTGTCTTATCAAGATGTGGTTTCAGTGGAAGGCGTCAGTATGTGGAAGGTCAAATAGTGAATCAAGACAAAAGAACATTGCAAACTACATACCAAAAAAGTCACGTTTATGTTAACCATACAGGAAAATGACCACATTTTTTGAGTTCTGTTATTTCACAGTAGTTGTGTGTAAGAGCATTTGTTAGTAATCACCAAGATATCTGTGTAAAGCATATACAAGGTTCATGCACTAAGTATATCACTTCCATCACCAGCTTTATGGTAGAGTGGAAAAGAGGAAGGGAAGTTGAACTCAAATGACACCTTGCTTTTTTCCAGCAAGATAATGAGCCAACATATGCAGGAATTTCTTAAAAGCAACAGTGTTGACGTTTTGTTCAGGTCAAGTTGGAAAACATACCAGTCCATCCAATTGAACATTTGGGGCAGATCATGAAAATTGTTGTTGAGACATGGTCCCCAAGCAATTTTACAGGGCTGGAATGGTTTTGCAAAGAATTCTGGGGGAAATCTGCAATCTTCAGACTTTGGAAACTATTACTGTTGCATAATGTGTCCACTAAATTTTTACTGGAACAGGATAAGAATCCTTTCAGATTTTTGAATTTGTAAAGGTTTACTTTTATGTAACTTTAAACCTCAGTCACCTCCAATACTTTAATTTCATCAAACAGCAAAACATGGAAAAGCTTTTAGAGATGGTCACTCTGTGTATACCGAAAGTTTAAATGAATTATAGCTGATAAATACATGTTGCTCAACAACAAGTCAGTTGTAGGTTCATTGACTCCTTGAAAGTTTTCTTGTTTCCCCTTCAAGCAGAAGCTATTAAAATACTGTATGTAAAATGTTTCCAAAGATAAAAAAGAACAAACTCAGCAATTTCTTTCCAGTTACAGACAGAAGCAGTGACTTGGCTTCTAATGACTGCAGAAAGTGGCTTGGTATATTTGGGACGCAGTCAGTCTGTCCTGACTGCTGTGGTGGCTTTAACAGCCAAAGTCTTTCTGAGTATCACTTACTCCATGCAGCTACTCGCAAGGGACGGAGAGGCCAGGCTGGATTCCACTGTGAGTCCCTGGATATTACTTTCATATCACAGATAACACACAAACACAAAGGAGAGAAGGAGCCAGCCAGTGAAGAGAACAGGGTCAGGGATAGAAGGGGAGAGAGGACAGACACCACATACAGGGAAATTTTAACTTTAAAATAAAATTGAAACAAATACCGGTTCCCATGTTTTAATTTATTATTTTGTGTCCAAAAATGTGGCACTGAAACCAGGTTCATGTTTAGATCCAATCTTGCTGAAGGCAAATATCACCAATGAAACTGAATTGCTTGTAAACCGGTTGACCTTGAAATATGTTGCGCGTTTCACGAATCAGTTGTTGTTTCGCAATATCGATACTGATCCCAACTGTGTGTGGATTATTACATTTATTAAATGGTTGTCATACATCTCCTGTTTGCAGTTGGGGAAAATCTAAAACATATGGATTGTTGAAGCTGCTTTCACCAAATGCTGTTATTTCGCAATGAATCCATTTTAAAAGATAGAAACATGCAACCCGTAGATGAGATAGACCACTGTTAATCGGCTTTTTGACTTGTTCTTGTATCTCTGTGATCAAAAACATGGAAGAAGCCTAGTACTGTGTTTTATTAAAGGCTGGCACTCGTCAAAACTGATACAGCAATGTTGCAGGTATTTGATCAGCAGTATGATTTCTCAACACATCCGGAAAAAAAAAAAAAAAAACAGAAAAGGATTTTATGGCAACAGGGTTGACAGGGAAATAGTGTCAACATAAAAAGAGTGCTGCTCCAGAGATGGAGATAATGAGCTGGAAGGGGCAGGACAGCCAGTTATGACTTCACTCATCTGGCTCTGGGATGGGAACAAATGGAGCCTCACTGGGTAATTAAGAGACACCCAGGCCTCACAAGGATATGCCAGGCAAATGGGAGAGAGGGAGCAGAAAGGGGAAGAGGGATTCAGAATGCAACCCTATTGTGTTTCATGGAGGGATTTGAACAGTGAGGCACTGGTCTTGCGGTCTGTCCTAAGGCCATGCTTTAGGCTCTGGTTACAACACCTGCCTCCAGCCACCCCCGTCCTGCCCTTCCCCCCAGTAAAATGAGTTATCATATCACTCTTGTGCATTATGGAAATGACCCTGTGCATAAATGTTTGGAGAAAAGGTAGTTTTATTAGCCCATCGTATTTGTGACCAGTTTGTTATGTCATGACAGTTTATATACCGTATGCAAAGATGGTGAGAAGCACATGACAAAGTTTCAGCTGATGTAACTGTGAGACGAGCTGTTCTTTGGATCACGCCACGTGCAGTTAGGTCATTGTCTACATGTGGCTACACTGTGCAGGTCATTTCACACAAATTACTGTCTGTACATGTTGTGTGTATGTTTGCATTGAAAAGTTCAACTGTATGCATTTTTTTTGTTTGTTTTATGGGACACATGTTGTACTTGCATCTCCAAATGTACGTCTTGATGACATGTGCGACTGTATAAAACTCAGGCAAAGATATATATTTAGCAGGGACAGTATTTATAGCAGGAAACGTGGATGAATTCTTGGTCTACTTTCTCAGCTTCCCATGGTGCCTCTTCTGTCTCCTAGTGGAGTTATGACTTGACTATCAATGTGCATACTCGGGACACTATATGTAAACTCACACACACTTGCACAGTGTAGAATCATACACAGTTGTATAGAAAGTTTGACAGTGTTCAACATATTTTGCTGATTTTTGGACAAAACAGAAGTAAATACAACCCTTACACAAATTGACCTAAAAAACATTCTTAAGACCCTAATGTATTTTTTAAAAGTTCTCAAAACAGAAGAAACAATATTTGTAGTTTTGGCTTTTGCAAAAAGTGTGGATCCTAAGTAAGTACTTGTAGCCCCTCCTTTGGTAATTGGTACAGTTTGTAAATACTTTTTAGGCAGGTAAGGATCTTTGTGTTACCATTTTTTTGCCCACTGTTGCTCAGATGCATTGCACAAGTTTGGAAAAGGCTGTCTTGTATTCACAGTATGTTTGAACAAAAAAATAGCTTCTAGGAAATGTACCTGATAATCCAACAACTGAACAAATCTGTTGTGAGATCAAACTAAAACTAGGCAGTTCACATCATGCCCTGAGATTATGCAGTCGGTGAGGATCAACTGCGGTGCACCATGTCAACGCAAGTCAGGATCAAGTCAGAAGTCTAACTGGCATGCATTGCATAGCAATTAGGAATGATTGTTTTTTTGTTTTGTTTTTGTTGCCTTCTTTTGTTGTTGTTTTTTAGCTCATAACAACCATACCTAATTTCTAAAGCTTTACATGCACACCAATGGGTTGTAATAATCAATAAAATAAAATAAAATCAATAAGATATGCAATTTATACAAGGATGTCTAAATTTTGCAATACAACTGTAAAACATCCAAGGATTTCAGATGTTTGTATTCTTTGTTTAACTCGCACTAACAAGTTCTTATCCTATCTCTTAACAGAGATCAAGATAGAGATTTCCATTTTTGCTGATATACTTTATGTGTTAACACTGACTTGATTTATTTATTTCTAAAAAATATGATTAAAGGAAACATCTGTCCATTTCTGCTTGACTTTCCTAGATGTGGATCTGTTGGTTTGTAAGCACCAAGGTCCATCATGTTGCACCCGGAAGATGGAGGAGAGCTACCAGTTCGCTGTAAAACGAGAAACCCTCCACAACATTCACTCCTACAGCTATGAGCTGGAGCACCTCATCTCTGGCCACTCAGATGCCTTTCAGGGTAAGTTCATTGATAATGTTTTCCAGCTGGGGTTGAATGAGATTGGCCTGAGCCACTGGGTTGTTGTTGTCGAAAGAGATACTGCAACACTTTGGGTTGATAAATTGTCATTTAGCTATTTGCAGTTATACTGTGCTTGTTGCTGCATGGGACTGAAGACTTAAAGGGGTTCATTCTGTAAAATATTTAATTTGACCCTTGACCTCAACTTATGCTTATACTTGAGTCCAAATTCTGCAGTAAAAACCAAATATATTTGTATTTATATTAGCATTAAATGAAACAAAAGACAGATTTGCTCAGTTCTCCACGATCATGGGAGCTGGTGTGCAGGCAATTGCTCTTCAGAAAATGGCATGCCCCCCTCTTCTTCTGTGGGTTTGGCAACAACAGAATTGTGGAGAAGGATCACTGAGGGTAGACGGGAAAAGAGGCCTTTTTCTTAACCTCCAGTGTTTTGTGGAAGATGCTGCTTTTTTATTATATGATCCTGCTCTCAAGACAGCAAGACAGTTACTGGAACCCTTGAAGAAATTACAGTAGTTTTCTAGGGTGAAGCAATCTGTGCAGGGCAATTATTTCTGCTTGTTTGTTTTCTCTTTATTTATTGGTATATTTTTGGTTGTAATGTCAGCCTGGACAGTTCAGATGTCTGAGTTGTGGAAAAACTCTGCTCTACAAATGCAACGTGGTTTGGCCAATCTTGCTTGTCAAAAGGCTTTATGCTACACGCAGCTGAATCAAGCAATGCAGTGATTTGACCAGCTTTGTCCTTCCTCTTTCTCTAAATGCAGTGTCATTTAGATTTAAACATTTCCGAAACAGACCATGTTTTCCCTTCCCAAAACCTCCAGCACAATCCCACAGGGCAAACGAGATGCTTTGGATGTTTTTAGTGTTACAGGAATTTCGGTACCATGTAATTCGTTTTATACGACAATGGACTGCTGTGATGTGATGTTGTCCAAATTTTATTCATGACAGAAGCAAGAACACTGCTATTCTTGGTGTCCAATATGGAAAACGCATACATTATGTGAAAAAATGATGTAATAAAGAAAGAAACTGTAGGGAACAGTCATGGAGAATTGATTTTCAACCACTGCTGTCATGGAAATAATTATTGTCAACTTATAAATGTCATCAGAGAAGGATATAGTAGTGTCACACAATGTTCCTTGCACTACAACAGAAACAAAATATGAAATTCCAGTCCATATTATACACATATGCTTAAAAGATGCTTAAAGGAGTGCTTCTTAAAACAGTTTCACAAATAGGACACTTGAAAAGAAGTAGCTGTGTTCGAACAGTGCTGGTATTTGTTCTTTTCGTCATCATTGAGATCCTTCCCTTCTTACCTCATGTCTGAGCCTGTCTGAAGAAATAAGATCAGGTGTTCCACATCTCCAGTAAAGGCCAAGATGGAAAATAACAATGGAATAACAATAGAAACTGGGGTATGATGGTGCCGAAAATGATTATGTCACTGGCCCTCAATTTTCAAGGCCTTCTAAGGACAGTGTCTGTGCTGTGTGAGTGCCTCGAGTGGAATGTGAAGTAGCAAGTGGCTCATATACCACATGAAGTAATGAGAATATGATTTTGGACAATAACATTGATGCTGTTATTCACATGCTGGATTGTAGCAAGTTGTTTGTGGGTGGCTTTCCTCTCCTACTCCTTTTTGTACCATTTGTACCAGCAGTTCACTACAGAGCCAGTTGTCTGCAGGCTAAAAGCGCTGTTGTGTTTATTTGATAATTATTTCATGATGTGGACTCAATTTTCTGTGCAGTTTTCCATTTGTCTGTCATTCACACTGTAAATCTTGCGACAAATCCAGTGTCTGTGTGCTTTTTCTTCACATACTGCAGTTTTTATTGTTTGAACTCAACTCACTCCTGCTGATTTGGAAGATTAGTCAAAAGGACATGCCCATTGGAAAGGAGATGATGTGTGTGTGGAGTGTGTCTGCGTGTGTGTGTGCTTTTGTTGGACTGCCTTTGTTTTGACAGCCTTAAAGATCCTACTGTGCTTTGTCATATGTGGGAGTTGCCATGTCATGAGTGTGACCCCTGAAGCACAAACCATGCTGAGCTTTTTTGTCAAATGTTTCTGACACTGTATGAATATCACAGAATAGGTTTGGTTGTTTGCTGCTTGCAAACATTTTTCAAGTTAAACAGTACCAGTAGTCTTTTTGAGATTATCTAGATATTGTTGTCCTCATTTACCGTCCAACTGCCACACCCAAAATCCCACATACAAGTTACATGTTTTTATATAGCAGCTTCCATCCCCCACTAGAATCTCCTTTATCTTTCTTCCTACCATTCAACTTCTCCACACTCACAGATGCAGGCCAGCCCCTCTGCCTCTCCCCCCCTTAACCCTATCACAGATAGACTCTCCTAAGCCATGTCATAGTTGATAGGTAATGAGCTTTGGGGCCTGATGGTGGGTAGGTGTCAACCACAGAGCCCAGTGTAAGCTGTGCTAGCTTAGAGCTGCCATCAAGGGCTTTGGCCTGTCAGTCTGCTCTAGCCAATCAGATCTGGCGTGATCTGACTTCGTGGAAACCTCTCTGTGACCTCCTGATTGGCTGTAAGAAAGTAGAACAGATGGATTGGCCACAGGAATATGTTTGTGTGCCTTGTTTAATGGTGAAATGCTACATTAGGGTATTACTGGTAGTCAGTTCTAGAAAAGGTTTCATAAATTGCTTCTTCCGCATTGTAGCAAACTCGTGCTGGCAAACAGTTCCACAGGGTATTTGATTTGTGTGAGTGTGAGAGTGAGTGAGAAAGTGAACGACAGGTGGGAATGATGAGCAAGAGAGTAAGTATCTGGGTATATAGTCACACTGCTGGGAAGCAGATGTCAAGAAAATGCTGACACTTTTGATCACTAGTGTCACTGATATGAGGGGGTCCTGGCCCACAGCTAAAGGCCGTGACATCTGTGTTTGTGTGTTTGTGATAGGGGTGTTTGAAAATTTTGTACATGTGCATCTCGATGACTGTGTGCGTGCATGCGCATACATATGCCTTAAAGACATGCTAGCATGTACAATATTTACCACCCTCACTAGACACCATGACCAACTCAAGGCTCAAATGGTCCTCAGAGAAGTTGACAAATACTTTTCAGAGAAATATATTCTCCTGGCCTAAATAGCTCTCTATCATCAATAAAAGTGCAGTGCATTTAAAACTTCACATGCCCTTCAGTGCAGGGACAAGGAGGTCATTTGAGAAAGAGCGACAGCCAGATAGACAGAAAAAGAGGCCACGGCAAAAACTGTGCTTTGCTCACTGAGTTGACATAATTAGCTGATCCTTGTTTCATCATCCAGGAACTCTCCCGACCCCCCTGTCCTTAGAGACTCTCTCTCATTTCCCCTCAAAGTATTGACAGAGAGACACGGATATTTAGCTTTAAGCCTTATTCTTTGATGGAATTGTTCTTGAAATTTTTTTGACTGTGTCTGAATCATCCTGGGTGGCTCATACAACACAGGCTTTGTAAGGGCAACTGTCTCATTTATTAAAAAGTGATGATTTATGTTCTTGTTTTCTCAATTTGTGTTCTCATGTCTGTGTACGTATAATCAGGATATGCCTGTATATGTGTGTGCAAGTGATAGGAATGATGAATCACTTTGCTGTTGTGTTGTATCCACATTCTTTTATCAGATATAGGTCCTCTAATCTTTATTACGATCTCTGCATTTGTCTGGAAGTTCTCTCATTCGTTTTGCCTGTGATCTTTATAGCCTGACCCCTCTCACATCATCATTTTTGTTCTCTCACTTCATGTCTGTGTGTATTTTTCTCTGCAGATGTTTTGACCGACAGGGTTATTGCTCTAGAGGCTGGTGCTTGGACACAAGATGACATTGCGCGGCACCATGAGCTCATGCTCAAATTAGGGAGGATATCCGGAATCCATCCCTACACGTCTCATTTAATCACACAGGGCGGAGGGGAAACATGTTTATGGACTTAATAGTGGGTCAAATACATTGCGTATTGGAGTGTGTCGATGTGTGTAACCCAAGCATATTTGTGCTATGCCTTTCTAGTCTCCTGTGTAGACATGACACATGAGGCAGGATGCATTCTCCTCAGAATTTGGAGAACTCAGGCTCGCTCACTGGGGAAAAGGGGAAAGAACAAAGAAAAGGAGGGAGGAGAGAGGGAGAAGCTCAAAGCCTCATAAAGTCACACTCAAAGCTTCCCTAATTACCTCTGCTTTTCACGTGCCCCTCTCACCTTAACATGAGCGTGTGAGCACCCAGAGGAGTTGGGAGTAGGGCCTAGAAAGCAAAGAAAGCAAAATGAGATGAAGGAAGGACTTGTGGTAGAAGCAGAAATCTAGTGAAAGTGTGCACAGGTGTGTTTGAATAAGGTTCTATCAGGTGTGTGCGCGTTGTGGTCTGCCTTCAAAGAAAGTTAAATCAACAGGTTTTTCCTCTGTAGACTCACTATGCACTGCTGTTCTCTGACAACTCTTCCTTTCTTTCCGAGTGTCTCTCTCTGTCTGTGGTCTATGCTTTGTCAGCACTGGTTACAAGAGCATGCTGGGTCCAGGTGGGCACCACGCCAACGTCTTGCTTGCTGGCTGGCATGTGTGCTGCAAGGAACCCTTCAGTCTGAAAGATAACCTGGCTGCCAACAGTGCACTCCACAGAATGAAACCATAAACACATCTCCATTCCTCATGTTCTTCTCCACCTCAAAAGTCCCCTTTCATTTTTCTTCATCAATCCCAGTGTTTCTCACCAGCCATCCATGCTTCCCAATGTTGCATCCCATGCCTAAACAAATATGAGGTCTGTGCAGATTCCACTGGCATGATTTGGACATACTAGCATAGTGAGATAAATACCCCCTTCTTCTTGCCAACACCATCTTTTGCTTTACGATAGGATTTTCTGACACAACTTTAGAAATACTATTTCTGACATTGCCACTCAGCTAGTTTCAACAAACACTTTTAGTGTAGACTAAGCTTCGTCGGCCTCACTATTATATGAGCACAATAAGGTTGATGTCCAGGAAGTTTCTTGGTAATCAGACAAAGTCATCTCTCCCAGGGCTTGTTCCCTGTCCAGAAGAATTTGGCTTTTCTGGAGTGCAATCTGTCTGGCCGGCTGATGGGATTTAGACTCCGCTGCTGCTGATTGGTCTAGCCTGGCTTTTTCCTGTGTCCTGTCTGACTCTGCTGCACCCATGTTCACTGAGTGCTCCCAAAAGCCATAAAGTTTGTGTGTGTGTGTGTGTGTGTGTGGGTGTGTTTATATATATTTAAGATATACATGTAGATACTTGCATAGCAAGTGTCAGTCAAAATCTGTGAAATTTCCCAGAGAAATTTTATATATCATATCTGCCCAGTTTAATGAAAGTAGATATTGGTAAGGGAAATGATGATGGATCTGACTACAATACAGACATGCTGGGAGATGTAGCTTGAGGGAAAGAGGGGTTGAACTTTGCAAACTGACCATATGCGAATGTCTGTGAAAGAGAGCTGTTCTCATCTAAATACCTGTGGCAGTTTGGGGTTTGGTTTGATATATGCTTTTAATGTATTAGTAGATGAGCACTGTAACACACACGTCTCTGTGTTATGACTCATGGTGTTGCCATTACCCAAAGTAGGTTGGAATTGGCTGTCCTCCTCCTCTCAGCTCACTCTATCACACCCACATTTAAGTCTGCTCACTTTCCTCATTAGGACCTGTGACGGACACTCCTCTGCTTCTTCTCCTTTCTTCTTGCCTTTGTGTTTCCTAGTGTACCATTAAGGAGTCCCCACGGTAGGCTTTATTTACTGATCCTCCAGTCATTCATCAACTGTATTCTAGAGGAAGAGGTACAATAAATGGTAAAAATGGACAGACAAAAGAAATGGTGTTCTGACCCTGGCCAGCCATGTCCTGTTTATATGAGCCATGATGGATGATATCTGCTGTATTGTTGGCCAAAGTGAACAGCGGTTTTACATGGATCTGTTCTTAAATCAACCACAATACAGTCTATCACTGGCAAACTATGAATCCTTCTGGTCTCAGTAATATTATGGAATTTGTCCTTCACAAATATTGTTAAACATTTATCTTGATAGTTTAGAATTTTTGTTTGATTTATTTCATTCCACCCATTAGAGGAGTCTTGTGGTGTTTTTAATGGCATAAGCACAGGGATTTAGGTCTTAAAAATGAGAAATTTTGGCCTGTAATTTAAACAATGCGTAAGTGACCCTTTGTCTGCTTGATTCATAGTAAAGCTGATAAATGAAAACAGGGGCCACACCTGCTAAGAAAAGTGGAAAATTCTTCATTAGGGTCCCTTTCATCTTGGATTCATTCCATACCTCAGAGTCCCTACAAGGGTCTGTTTCATGTTAATCCTATGTTAGCCTAAATGTTTCCTTTCCTTCTTCTTTTTTTTTTTTTTAAATAAAAATCTGGAGTCCAGTCTCTTTCTCTGGCCGTCTCTTGTTTAGTCATAGTCAGTTTCCACTTATATAATGTGGTAATTACCCTGACTTACCTTTTTTTGTTGATCACAAACCACAAACTGTCACTAATAGAGCGAGACTAGTGAACCTACATCCAGTCATATTCACTTCTGAAACATTCAGTCTGCAGAGTAATAAGCCACTGGCAGCTGATTTGTTGCTTCATGGAATTAAATTATTCATGTAACTATTTCTTTCCTTCACTTAAGTCCTGTTTTGATGTGCATCCTCTCCTTTTTCCAAACTGTTTGTGTTTAAGAGTCAGGAGTAATTTGTGTTTGTAGAAGTGGAAAACTTTTGATTGTAGGTTCAAATGCTTCTTGGGATTTGTGATATAACAAGGCACGCTGTGCAGCAATACAACAAAACTGAGCCATACCTATAACTACCAAACATGTAAAATTATTACATATTTTGTCAATATAATGCAGTTTCATCTGTTTCTTGTTGCTCTACCTTGGCATTACAGTCCGCTGTTTGTAACTGGGAGTCATCTTTTCATTCAGTATATGAATATATATGCTTGCTTTCATAGTGTCTTCTATAAATGCCATCTCTGCTGCACCTTTTTCTCTTATGCAGTCCCATATCAGCACCATAACCACTGCTGCAACTATGTTATGCTTATGCTTTATAGTCTACTAATGCTCTTGTACCATCTTCCATACTGTTGTTCACCCATGCTCTTACCATGTGCAGTGATCTTGCATTAGGCAGAGCTTAGGCCCAACTTGAGAAGTTGGGGTTCATTAGTTCCTCTTGAACGTTTTTCCTATATGTGGTTGAAAAGTATATGGTTAATGACTTATATTGCTGGGATCACAGGTGTAATCATTTGTGTTGCGTTCAGATTTTACTTTAGGGCCCATAGTTTCAATATAGTATATCTGACCTGCTTGTTTTAATTACTACAAGATCAAATACCCTACACTTGAACTTAAATCATATAGCATTTTAGTGATATACAAGCAAAGGGGTGTACTCAGTTTTGCATTAACAAAAGAGAAAGGGAGAGTCACTGTAGACCTGCGGTCCTCTTAATGCTTAGCACCAGAGGTGCTGTCCATCAGCCTGTCAACAGTCTGCCCCCAGGCTGGCCCTCCACATTTCCCGTTTATGGTATTAGCCATTTGAACAACCCCCCCTCCTCCCCTGCTCTCCCCACTGCCCCTGTGCTCTGTGTCCTCTGTCCCTGTCGTTCTCTCATCTGCTAATTTCCCTGCCTTCGATCATATTTCCCTACTTTGGCCAGAGCAGACAGCAATGCTCTCCCCCCCAAATCCAATCTGTCCACATCCACTCTGCCTGTCTACCACTATATCCTCGATCCCCACTGGTACCTGTGCAATTGTTTATGTTTCAGAATTTTGATGTCACTGGGCTGTCTTTATGATTACTTCGCCCCTCCTCAACATCCTCCTTCTCAACCTCCTCCTGTCCTCTTCTAAAGCTCATTATAGCACCTGTTAGCCTACTGATAGGACACGACAAGCAAATGAGGATTTGGAGCCATTAATTGGAATATGTACACACATGTTTGCGATTGTATATGTTGGTTTTCTAAGGGGCTTGTCAACTTGCAGTGTTTTTGGCAGCAGTGCAACTTCCCAGTTCTTGTAGGTCAAATTTGTGTGAACAGCATGTCCGTGCCTGTTGTTTGACAGATGAGTCATGCTCCCATTATAGACTTTAGATCTATGATTTCGCCACACAAGTATGATGAATCAACAGATTAAGTCAAGGACTTATTAATAGTTTATTACCATTAAACTCTGAGATTGTATGACACTGCAGCACTCCCCTGTAACCTAAGATGACCACTGCTGCGTGGGAGAGGATGGCCCTATATACAGTATTTCTTCTAATTAAAAAAGGGATATGTAATCTACACACATGTCACTATGTCACATATCTGTGTGGTGACCTGTTTGAAACCCAAGCCTATGGTGGGATTAAAATGCTATGACTGAGAAGATGGTTGGTCAGGTTCAGTCAGGACTGATTGCCAAGATAGGAATGGTCCACAGCTCCATGGTATGAGAACAGTGTCTCCTATCTCATTATCACAATATTACCGCATCTCCAAGCACATGCAAGTACCCCCACCCTACAGGGTCACATATACACGTACTTGAAAATAGATATACATACTAGGAGGCACACTGATTCACTCTCATGCATGCACTTATTCATCCAGAGATTCAATCTCTAACCATATATTAACCTTAAGGCATTATTAATTTACCCTTTATAATTTTTGATCACAATATTTGCATACCCTAATGAAATCAAGAATTCAAGATCTTCACTTTTCTTACAGTATATTATTCAACATTGTATGTTTTTTTTTTTTTTTTTTAAATTTACTGAACAGGCTGTTATGCAGTGGGTAGTCATATAACTCTTCTGATCACACAACAGGGCACATAAAAAAAAGCATTTGACGTGTTTACCTAATACGATAAAATACATTTCCAAGATTTTACTAGAGTTGCAAAGGTGGTGCATATTTTTCCATATAATCCACAGATATATTGTGATTCATTTGGTTTCAATATGAAACAATGAAAAGGTGTAAGTTTGTTGTTTTTGACTTGTTTTTAACTTACATGGAGATTAGTGCAGTTGATTCTGGGGAGTTAAGACTACAAAGATGTGAAATTTAAGAAATGCTTCATTCTTGGACTTCAGGGAATGCTTTCTTAAGTTTAGCAGACCTCCTCACTTCCATAGAATATTTTCTCTAAGTCATTAAATTTTACTGTGAAGCTTAGCCACACTTTGAAGCTCTGGGCTGCCATATTGCATGCATGTGTAACTGTTATAACTTGTAGTTGCTTTGCGACCAGCATTTCTGCCGATCATGATGCCTTTTCTGTTACTAAGAAATTACTGCTGTTATTAGAGGGGCTACTTTTACTGATCATATAGTATCAACCTACCCTATAGACACTTAATATGTTGGTCTGTCCTTGGTGCCTGGTGCCAATTGTCTGAGCTGAGCTTTGGCAACCCAGTTTTGATGCTTTGGCCTTGGATATCCACTCATACTATGGCAAAATGCACATGCATACACACATCTTTCTGAGTGTTGACGTGATTTAAAATCCAGGAGCACTGGGTAGCAAAGTCAGTGAACGCTATAGCTGTGACTTAAACCATAGAACTGCCACTGTTCTTATTTTGACTTTGTGATGTGGCAGCTTCACCATGGTGATACTTTAGCTTTAATTGTGCCAGTTAAACACTGGGTTGCCATGCAGAATGTAAAGTGGAAATAGCTTCTTAGGATTTAAACCCAGTGATCTCAGAGAGTGACCTTGGCATAGCATTGTTGGAAAGATATGGTATAATAGCCCATTCCAAAGTCATAAATACATACTCAGTTTAAGCCACTGCAGGACAAAGGCCTCCTCTGCATTGCCACTGCTGCTTTTTTATCCATTTAATACCGTGTTTATTTCAAACAGACAGCATGTTAGATTAGTCCCACAAGGCCACAGACAAAGCAGCCCTGTTCATTTATTCCTGTATAGTTAGCTTGACAATTATGTGTTTTGAATTTGAGTGTTTTAGGACTTCCTTGCAAATTAAAGATAATTGCCTCATGCAAAATAGCTGCAGTCCAGCCAGACTTCATTTCCCAGGAGGATTACAGATGGGAGACTGTGACATGGTAATGATAGCCACCCACGAGTGTGTGTCTGAATTGAGTGTGGTCAAATCCAGATTTAGGCACAGTGGTCAGACAGAACAATCAAATCCAACTGACTTCCGTGCAGCGATAGTTAGGACCTAAAAAGCTGTTTTTGGTTTCTTGTTTTTTTGTTGTTTCCCGGTACTGGAAAGTGCAGAGAAACCCACAACAATTGTACTTGATTTATCACAGAAGAGATGGAGGAGACGCTAGATCTGTTTGAGTGTGAGAGAGAACTCGGAGAACCCAAAAAATCTGAATTAAAAAAGAAATGAATTATGTAATTTAATTCCCTTTCAGTGAGTTCATTTGGTACAGTGCATATTGTATGGGATATCAAGGCCCTGTTTATCATGGCTGAAGACCCTGTTAGTCATACTTTTGTGGCGGACTATCTTCTGTTTAACTGCGTAGTATTAAGTATTAGTGTTGATGCTGACATTGCAAAAAATAAATCTTCCATCAGCCTGCAACCCAGGAATATGGCCTCTTTTGGCATGACAAGGACCAGCATACGGCCTGCTTGATTGTCATGTGAACTGTTATGTACATAATGTCATCAGCTCCAGTGTCCAACCCCTGGAATGGTTTAGCATGTTTGTAGAAAGAGTTCTTCCCTTTTCACCAAGACGGGTGCCCCACCATTCCTAGAACCTGTCTTTGGCTTCAACAAAGGAAGGGAGGTGGGGTGAGGGGACGTGGTCACCCCTTGGCCAAACATTTTCTCAAAAGGAGTCCATCGGAAAGCCAGTGGCTAAATCCAATGTTCCCTCATGAGATTTGCCGTTAGCGCTTCGGCCCTTTTGTGGCCAACCATTTGAGCCCATTAGGTCAGTTGATATGAAACTTAGTTCATCCGAAACTGCATTCTTGCACACTTTGGCATCTGTTAGGTGAGTGAATGGTCTTCACCTGAATCCAGGTCACGTCTGATAGTTTCAAGGTTACACAGTCACTAAAGTGGCATATATGCTTAAGGGTAATACTTTTCTTGATAGGTTGCATACCCTGTGTAATGCCCATGCATTACAGATTTACACAGAACCATGAACTGTGTGTAAACATGGGCCCACCTTCTGGGAAATCACCTATGGGCTTCCGGAGGAGGGATTTAGAAACTCAGTGTAGTGAGTGCAGCACTTCATTAAGCCTGACTTTGAACTGATCCAAAAATGGTCCAGAACAGGAGAAGTGTAAGTGAACTGCTCTCTCTGAGGCAGGCCATGGACTGCTCTTTAATGGCACAATATGTCACTCGAAGTGACATGCCCTCACTTGTGCATAACCTTAAATCTTTATACACTTTAAACAGGTGAGTTACATATAAATTCACCACCTATGCAGTCATCAAGAACATGAAAATTAAATATAGATGACACAGCAGTTGTTTTTTTGTACAAGTCTATAAATATGTTTGTATCCATTTAGAAGCTGTGCATTTTAACATGGAGGTCTGTGGGGGCTGTCTCACTTTTGGAGCAAGCCTCAAGTGGCGATTTAAAGAACAACAGTTTTTGGCACTTTCTCATGACCTTTATTTTTTTTCAACCCTGTAGGTTTCTACTTGCATTGTACATTCTGACTGTGTGCTTCTTTGTGACCTACCTTTGGGTTTGGCAGCAACTCTGTGGGGCATCAAATATATCTCATACACTATGTGCTGTCCTGAATTAATTGATGGAAAGGGAACAATATTGTTCAGACTACATCTGCTCTCAAAGGTAGAAGAATTAGGTATACTGAACATACATTCTTCACTTTACAGCTGAGGCTGACAATATATGTGCAGGCGGGGCCACACACATGCCACTGCAGGTTGCCTACCGTAAAGGTGTGAACAGAGATGTCTTGAGAAAAGATGCAAGGGTGCGATATCACGTACAATATTTGTTGTTTCTCATGTTTCTTATTCAGTAAACAAGTTATGATCACAACCTATCATGTCTTCCTGAGAAGGAGTATAGAAAGGAAGAAAGGTGTACTCTTGTCCTACTTCTCTATAGTCAGAGGAGGATATGTTTGAAGTAAAAGCCATAGAGAGACAGGGAAGTGCTCTGGGCCCAAGGGCCAAATGAATCCAGATGTCAGAGCTTGTTCACAAGGTGGAGTCGACTTATACAGTAGTTGTTTTTCCTTGTTTAAAAGTTCAGTCGCTTCTTTTTATTCCATTTTTCCTGGCAGTCTCCCACTCTCTCTTCCCCTTTTCTCCTTTCGTGTTCTTTCTCTGTGTCACTCTCTTGGCAAATAAAAATAAGCTTTTTTAACAAGGACGGAATGTCTTACAGATTCAATGATCCTGTCATAAACCCTCTGAAAGATTTTCATCCAGTTATGGTGCTATTGGAGTGTGTGTGTGTGTGTGTTTTTATTATTATTTCACCTCTCTTGACAAAACTTATTTGCCTTGATGTGTAGACGAGACACTACGCCTCACAGAGAGAAAGATTAAACCATGGTATTTCTGAGCATGATAATTTTATAATAACATTTTGTAATGCTGTGCAACCTAAGTCTATGGTTACATCTTGTGGTGTATATGTCCTGTGGCTGTTGAGCTTCGTGGGCTCGACTGGCAGGCAAGCAGTCAGACCTCACACTAGTACCGACTCTGCAGCATCAGAGACTTGAGAGACAGTGGAGTGGAACTAAAACTGCGTCTTTACAACTGTTCTGCCAATCTTAAGCTTTATTGCTCACCCCTTGGTTTTGAGTTCCTCATTTTGCCACTCCTCCTGGCCTGTTCCTAGTTGGACATCTCTGGAGGATTTTCTGCCAACTTTCAGCCTACAGTCTGACTCTGACTTGTCACCCTTTGCTTTACAGTTATAATCCCTAACAGACCGTGACTTCCATTGCCTGTCTGCTTTATTTATATTGCAGAGTTTTACGCTTTTCCAAACCCATTTCATAGGTTAGCAGCTCTGATCGTGATGATGGCGTTTTCATGTGTGTTACAAATGAGATGTGCCTTTACTGGCTAGTGGGGAGTCCCTGTGTGTCACAGACAGCGGTCATATTAGTGCAGCTGTTGAGGAGGACATGACTGTTGTTATACTTCTGTCTGTGAGCTGGGAGGGGCTGGATACACACAAGCACACTCAAACACACATACACACAATCTTCTGGTAACGATCTCTGGGCTGAAATAGATTCACCATGAAAAGGCACTCTCATAAATTATTATATGTGTTAACACGGAGCAATCTGACTTTTAACAACTTTAGTCCGGAGTATGAATGATATTTTTTATTTTGCTGTTGGTGCCACATGCAGTATTGACAGGCCCTGTAGGCTTGTGCTTATTTTATTCATTTTATGTATAAATGTGTATTTGTATATGTGCAAGCATGCGTGTGCGTGCGTGCGTGTGTGTGTGTGTGTGTGCGTGTGTGTGTGTGTGTGTGTGCGTGTGTGTGTGTGTGTGTGTGTGTGTGTGTGTGTGTGTGTGTGTGTGTGTGTGGTGGCAGTGGGGATATGTGTTTTGGCACCCGCTTTCTCCTGTCTCAGTTTCTGTACAGTTGCTACTGCTCCTCCACATCCTGTCATGCTTTAAAGCTGACATCACACCCCAGAGAAGAGTGTTGCATCCAGTATATGCATACACAAACTCACACACTTATATATATGCACAGAAGAAAATGTATAGAGAGAGACGCTCAGAAAGAGAACCCAGCAAAAGGTTATAATATTAAGTGGATAGGCAGTGAAGGTTATGGAGATGTAAAGGGACGAGTCAGCTGTACAATACAACTAACATGCTATTTACATATGATCATTTTTAGAGAACCCATATTATGATTATTTACAGGTTTAGAATTTTACTTTTGGGGTTTACTGCAATATGTTTATGAGCTTTAATTTTAAAAAAAAAGCACGTTACTTTTTGTCATATTGTACATTGCTACAGCACCTTGTCTAACTGCCTGGTTTAAAAAAAATTCTATTTTAGCTCCTGCCTCTTTAAGGCTCCACTCCTTTAAAGCCCATTCTGCTCTGCTTGGTCAGCTAACCCAACAAAAAATATAACGTTGTTTGTGTTTACTTAACCTTTACTTCTACATCTCCTAGCATAGGCAGAGACATAGCCCCAACAGCAGCGGTGACTCTTGTAAAGAAGTGGACTGCGAGGCAACTGATTATTTTTTCTTCGTGGGCATTATTCAAATGTGTTTTTTGATTATGTAGATAGATAATGCTAGATCAACCTAGTCAGCAAATTAGGCGCTTAAGAACAGTAAGGAGCAGTGTTTTCTGGGGGAGAAAATAACCCCCTTTGGCGGGGAATTTGTGATTTAAAGTTATCAAGACCTATTGCATGCCCAAAAAAGCTGTATCATACTAAAGGAAAGGAAAAAAAAACCCAAACACACAATGTAGGCTCTTAAATTTGCAGTAGAATGTAATAGATATTTACATATTTTCCAAGTAGAGTTGTATTCAACAATAAAACTTGTCAGTGAAATGGGGAATAGACAAAACACAAAAATATGTTGGAATGAAAAATGGCAAAATGAACCCTCTCAGTTTCTCTCTACTCAGTTTTAGTATCTTGCTTTGCAAATGTCTCTTGATTGATATCAGTGGCCCTATGCACTGACACCATTGATTGCTTTACAGCTTCATTAAACCACCCAGAAAAAACAAAAGTGCTTGATGACCTAACTATTTCTAATGTCTGTCGAACACTGTAGAATCTGGAATACACAACATTCGCCAAGGAAAATCCTGAATGATTGAAGTTATCAGCATGCTGTTCCATCTCTTGGTGTAGACAAGCAGAGACAGCCTCTGTAAGACATGCTTATCATGGTAGTGACCTCATACAATGATATCCAAATACATTTCCCAGCCCAGTTATATGGACACACTTAAGCCAATCTTAATTGGGTCTGCATGTGCGTATGAATTTGGAATGTCTTACCATATTATAGCAAGCTTGTAGATTATGTCAGTAATGATTCATCGAAGATTAAAATCAAAACTGTCTTTGTCTGACCTTCGAGTGCTTATTTCTGTTTCTCTTCTGCTCTTCTTGCAGACATGTTCCAGTACCTTCTATCCTTCTCTCAAGGCCACCTGAGTTCATTACTGGAGGGAAGCTACTCATCTCTCTCTCGCCATGCCCTGCCTCATGTAAATCAGCTCTTCTCCTCACTCTCCCTCTACCTCCGTGGGGCCAATGTCTCTGTGGAGGCAGCAGTTCACCAGTTTTTTAACAATATCTTTCCACTTGCGTATACACGGCTTATCAATCCAGGCATTGAAGGAAGCATGATGATGGGCAGTGAAATGAGTGACTGTCTTCGTATGATCAGGCAGGATGTCAACCCCTTTGGGCCTCACCCAGCTGTCATGGCCCAGGAGCTGGCTGGGGCACTGGGAGCTGGACGGCAACTAGGTCTGGCCCTGGAGGAAGGTCTAGAGGTCATGAACGCCACCGAACATGCCAGCCTGAGCAAAGAGTGTGTTAAGGGCCTAGTGAAGATGGTTTACTGCTCCCACTGCAGAGGTTTGACGCTGATCAAACCCTGTGTGGGCTACTGTCTGAATGTAATGCGAGGGTGCTTGGCCAGTGTGTCCGAGCTGGATCAGCCTTGGAGGAGGTATACCAGCTTATTGGAACAACTAACCCAAGCCATGGCTGGGCACCACAGCTTGGAATTAGCCCTGCTCGGGGTCAGGGGCCACGTTAATGAGGCCTTGCTCTATGCACAGCTCCATGGACCACTCATCACTGCCACGGTGAGTACACACTGGTGAAACATTAATTAGAAGTTTAAATGACACATGCAACAGCCTCCAAACCATTTTGTTTAATGTCTTTGTTTTATACATATACTTTGGCAAAGTTTGATGTATTGATTGGAAAGCTTTTGCAGGTTGGTTGTGGGTTATGAGCAGTTTTTTCCACCAGTGCAAAAAAGAAGCCTACACACTACATTAATGTTTGTGCAAAGCTGAAACTATTCAGAGAAAAATAATGTTTATACAAAGAAGAACTTCGGTCTTATTCAAAGAACTACAGGCTGAGCTGAGGCTAGGGGAGCAATTTTCCAAAATGGCAAGACAGCTAAAACTCACCATTGTTGTTTAGTTTCTGACTGTAGAGCAATATTATTTCTCATTGACATTGCTGAAACTTAGACAAGTAATGGATAAAAATGAATGGGGTGCACTTGCATGCTGTGAGTACTACCATATGCCTCACATTATATGTGGTTCTAAGTTAATATTGTTCACAACATGAAGACAGCTTCATGAACAACTGCCAGGCAGTTCATAAAACTAAATACCGCAGTTGAATCTACAGTGAAAATTGCACTTTTGCTTAACAGTTTTGTCTTGGTTTTATATTCTTATCTTCGCAGGAAGAGCTATAGGCTGTAGCGGATAAATGAAAATCAATCTAAAGTTGGCACTTGTGTTTAAATTTAACACACAGTATGGTGACTGTCAAACTAAAGATCAAATCTCTATAATAGTTTCCTCATCTTAAAATATATGGTCGGCCGACAAACATAGTATTATTTATGCGTGAGCTGTAGTTCTGTTTGCATGTCAGTAATTTGCTTTGCCATACCATACAATCACAATTGTCTGTAAATGAAGTACACTGTCATTTTTATTTTTTTTTAAACAATATCCTGCTTTCCCAATACCAAAATTACAAGGTGGAGGTATGTATGTGGGTGTAAGGTAATGTGAGTCATAAATCAAGGAGCAAAGGATGGTTAATGGAGATTTATGCACAACATCAAGAGGGACATAACTCAAGTCTGTCATGCATGGCAATATTTCACCTCCCTCTTCTTAAATGTCACGCATTGTTGTCAGCTCAGTGTAGGTGTATTCGGTGTGTTTAGAACACCCGAAATTGTGTATCCTCCTGGACATGAGTTGGAGAGTTGTGTACCTCATGCATCCACAACCTTCACAATATTTGGCACTAGGGTGCAGTTGGTTTCAATCACATTTTTAATATGTGTGCAAAGCTCCTTTCACACTTGTAGCCCTTGCTGTTTATCTGATAGCATCTGAACATGTTGGCTCCATGCCTAAATGAGCGACATGTTCACTTTTCTGTAAAGGTCACGACAGCAATTTAAATAGTTTGAACCTAGTAACATTTCCATGTCACTTTCAGCATCGCACAAGTCTGAACTGCTTGCAGTCACAATGACAGATAGGCATGTTCAAACCACATACTTTGAGCTGTGTGAAGTAATGGAAAGGGCTTTTTCCACATTTCATTCCAAATATTGGTCCAAAAACATCACAGAAGACACAGTTTGCCAAAAACCATAAATTACCTTTCCAGGTCGCTCTAGTGTCGCTCTATACTTTCTCATCTATTGCAAACAGAAATGTCCAATAAAGTAAAACTTTATTCCAAAAGAGACTGAACAGGTCAGATTAATGAGGCTTAGCAATAATGAATGTAATGTGGGTTTTGAAAAATGTCAACAGATGCTGAAATTTACATTTTTGCTTCCAGTTGTTTCAAGGAGAGAGTTGCACAGAGTTGCACAGCTATAGTAACATGATTATGTGCCTGTAATTATAAAATTTTCCCTGATCTGATGAGATAGAATTGACCAGCATCCAACACTGTGTACTTATTCTTCACTTCAAGCAGGTGAGCTATCAGGCACAAAGTCACAACTCATAAACTGCAGTTAAATCATTTGTTAAAATGCAGTCATCCTGAGGTTGACTCCTGAGTCCCATCACAGCTGTTGGTCAGTAACAGTCACATTATCATCATGTATGGACAGAATTTGCAGTGTTTAGGATATCATAAATAAACTAGACTGTTAGTTTCATTGGAATTTTGGTAAGGTTGCTTTTCACTTCGATTTAGTCATTTGTTTCTTAGTTTGTTATTGACATCACACATCACATGATGCACGGTGTGCATGACAAATATATCACACATACCTCGCTCCTCTCTCCATTGTTTCAGTTGATATGTCAGAATTTCGCCAAAATGAATGGAGATAAAAATGACTAATGTCTGGATAAAGGAATGCTGCCACTTTAACAGATTGATGATTGACATATCCAATGTCTGAAACGGGCCTAAGTTTGCTTGCTGTTTTCCCCACAACGGGGCTAGAACTGTTGTGACAAATTTATAGTGGGCGTAATGTCCAAGCTCTTAGTAAATTAAACTTCAATTTGGCCTTATTGTTTGACTTAATGTACAGTTGCAATCTATTGTAGTGACTAATGTGTTCACACTGCAAGGCAAAAGTGTGCTGACCTGGGTTACTTAAAGGAGCAGATTAGCTTTGCCTACATTTCCTTAACCAAAAGATCTGGAGCATTTTCTACACTGAATGCACAGAGACAAAACTAATCCCTTTACCCAAGACCTGGCAGGCAAACAAGCAGGCAAAGTTATGGAGCATTACTCCCTGTATTGTGATTAAATTACTGAAATTTAAGTTGTAAGGCCTTGCATTATTCATCACTGAAAAAAGTAATCACATTACTGCACTGTGCTGTAATGTATGTTTACCAAACACTGTACTGCCAGACATTCCCCAAAACATACTGTATCTTAGCTTTTGAAACTTCAAGCAAAAGCACCTACTTTTCAGAACTAAATTTTCAGATAACATCGTTAGTGTGTTGCCTGCTAATATGCGTCTGCAATGGAAACTCATGATCATTCAATTCACTCTATTTGTGCTATCTTTTCTCATTATTTTGTAAAAACAGATTACAATGCGGTGTCATTATTTTCACTGTTTGTCCAGCAAGATTGGTTCCAACACCACTGCTTGTGAATCTCAACTTCTCATTAACACAGTGTCACATTAGGACACAATCAGCATTCAAAAATGAAGTCACTTTGACAAAAGATGTACATGATGGGTTCACAGAGAGCAGATTATCTTTGTCAAGCAAGGTTTAGTAGTCCCTATAAGTACATTTTCTTAGTGTACCAGAATGAACTGAATCAGGGTTTGTCTGGAAGATAGGAAAAACACTTTTAATATGTACAGCATTTCTGGTGGAAAATACACTAACATTAAAAAGAAAGTCATTTGTAGTTAATGGGCTTTAACGTGTGAAACCACAGGCAGGCTTTTTCAAAGTTGTAAAGGAACATTGTGGTGCCTTAAGGATTCTACGTTAAGCATTTACATAAAGCTCATACTTCCAAATACATAGAAACATACTGTATACACTCATGCACACTCAGACTGAAGAGTTGGTTGCCAGGCTTAAAGACTGACCTAATACAGCTATGCTGAGAGAGACCCAGCTTGTATTTCGTGTGTGTGTATGCCTGCTTGGTATTCATAGGGTGGCAGGCATGCCCAGAGCAGAGATCCCAGCATAGGGACAAGTGGGACAGAACTGAAAGGGTTCCAGCTAGGCCATAGAAACTAGACCTAGCCAGCTGGAAAAAAAAGAAAAAGGTCCAAAAGAATTGTTGCTCGAAAAGGAGGTGGGCCTGAGTCAGACGCTGGTGGCTCCCGTTTTCTGTGCTTTCACATGCTTCCGGCCAACATTTACCCAAGCTGGAGTAGAAACATGAACATCTACGTACATTCACTGTACTTAAGCAGACACACACACAGAGATTCCTTCATTTTTTGGTGAGATGAAGGCTAAAACAAACCACATCAGTTCTGTGAGGGAGCCATTCAGATGTACTTGTTAATCCAACATGAATCCATGCAATTTTTTGTTCAGAAAAACATGTTTGTACTGAAGTCCTGAATGTATAAATGGTTGATGAGAGGTGAAAAACAGATGCACACACAAGCTAACACATAGATGTATTGCCATGTATTACACACAACCCACGGCTTACTTTTAATGAGTGTTTTTTCGCAAATCCTCAGTTGCCTCTTATGGAAAACTCTCACCAAGGCATAGCTACTGTGCCATTGTAGCAATCTTCACTCTTACACAAGTTTCAAACCGCTGTTTTTGACTATTTTCTTATTTTATCTTTGGCATTGCAAGCATCGTATTGCGTGCTTAACTTACTGTTGATTTTTTATAACGTATTCTGTATGTGAAGTCGAGCACAAAGAAGTAACTCTGTTTTCTGCCCAGTCAGAGTATTATGTGGGGTTGTTATTAAAGGAATTATTGTGACTGTGTGGTTTTATACTGGGATGTTATCCCAAACCATTTTGTGGTTGCGCTCTCTCACTTTGTGAACTGCAGACTACACAGTCTCCACTATATGTAGCTATACGTCATAGGGTTGGAAATGGGTCACAACACATATACTGTACATACACACACACACACACACATGCACAGACATACACTCTCAGCTCTGTGTGCAGGTATTAAGTTTGTAGTCCTGTAAGGACCCTAGGATAGGTTCTGTTTTAACACATTCCTGCTCTTACTGAGATGGAGCGTGAACGTGGAAAGGGAAGTGGTTATGGATATTGGGGGAGCTTGGGGCTGAATTATGTTGAGTAGACATAATTAAGAGAAAACTGGAAAATATCCAGTAAAAGTGGCAACTCTTATAGGGCCTCGGTGCAAATGGTAGCTCCACTTTTTTTTAGTGAGGGTTTCTCCCTCTGAATGCTGCTGTGTTAAATTCATCTTAAAGTTTCTCTCTCCAGAGTCAGCTGTGCTTTAGAGGCCACAGACTGCTGTTTATTGACATGGCCATAAAAATGATATGGCTCATTTGACCTGCAGGGAAACTTTATATCTCCTACTTGCTAAAGATGGGAAGACTCGGGTAAATCTTTACACAGAGAAGCATGTATTCTCTCACACTTTCATTCAGTCATTCCGTTTGCTCACTAAGCTCTTTATAGTCGCCTTATAAGAAAATGGTAACTGTTCAGATTAAAGCCGTTTATATGCAGGTCTACCTTATGCACTTGTTGGTTTTACCCCACCTTCTCATTACAGTCTTATGGAGGAATGATAATAGTAGCTTGGGTATTTAGATAATGGAAACAAGGGCCAGTGGGACGATTGGAAGGTTTCCATTCACCATGGCGACACTTCAATGACTGCAGCAGTTTACTTTGGAAGCACTTTTTCTTTTACTATAGCCACAATATAATGTAGGAATATCACTAGTGTGAAAACTTTATTATTCATAGTTTAACTTATATTGGGTAACATGATAAATAACATGCTCAAGTATGTATGTATGCACTGTTTTTTAATACTCAATTCATTTGTTTATATATTTAAAAAAAAGATTCACATAATATAAGCAAAGATTTGAGAAAACTGGCACACTGACAAAGTTCCTTTTGAATAGTTGTCATTTTTTATGGAAAACACTGTCAAATTGAATAAAGATAATTCATATAATTGCAGATGTGGCATGAGATATGCTGATGTTTAGTAGTCTAACAGATATTTTAAACTTTAATCACAATTAATTGATATAATAATTCAATTTACAACCAAGCAAGAGTCAGAAGTAAGATATCTAATCTAGTTAAACTAAAAAAGAACAATAAGTGAGGCCTTTTCAGACATGTACTCCTTTTCATTAATTTAACGACATCCGAAGACGTCTGCTCTCTGTCCGAATAAGCACCGTGGTCACTTTTCCATAAAAGTCACCTTACTAGGTCGAACATAGTAACTGTCTCCACATGTAGGTACCAATATTGTTTCAAAAACATCACAGAGCACAAAAAACTTGGCATGCTAAAGTTTGTGTGGGTTTTTAACAAAATGTTAACAGCAGCAGAAATTAAGTTAGTTCCTTCAGGTCTTTCCCCTGAGTTTATTACATACCTGCAGCATCATCCATCTGAGAATCTACTAAACAAGAGAGTTGTGCACATTTACACTCATGGAATAACAGGAGTAATTTAATTACTTACAAATAATCCCACACATGGAGACATGATCAGTCAGTATACAACTGCAGGTTACATTATGTACTTTTCCTCACTGAAGTCGATTGAGTTGTCAGACATAGTTTATAAGCTACAGTTTAATCGTTTGTTACAAGGAAGTGGTTCTCAAATTAGTTCTCAGATTAGAGTCCTGAGTTCCATCACAGCTGTTGGGATTTTGTTATTTTGCTGTTGGTAAAATAGTGGCTGGTGTCTTCACACATGGATGAAATTTTTTGTGTTTAAGCCCACAGAGATATGCATCACACGTGTGAAAAGTGCTTAAGTGTTGAGAGACTAAGAGAAAGACCGATACATTTATTTTTTAACTTGTTGCAGAAAATAATTCTGAAGGTAATCTTATATAAAATGATTCACTGCACAAGCTTAGGGATTATATACAGTTCCTGTATCTAACATTTCAGACTGCTAGCAGAATGATTGCTGACACAAAATGCGCACATGACCAATCTACAGGCTTAACCCATCTTTCTAAGTTGTGTGCGCCTTTGGCACTGGGTCTAACCCTCAAGCTGACTGACTGACTTACTCAGCAGTCCATTAGCTAATGATGGTGGGTGCAGCGTGTTTTTTTTCCTCAGCCATTCTCACACATTTTTTCTGCTCTCGGCTTCCCCCTTTCAGTCTTTGCCTTACTGTGATATGCTGATAATATGCAGCAGCCTTCTACACCACAAAAACCTCCCACATTTCTTCTCAAAAGTGTAGTTTTTTGGGAAATAGTCATGTGATTGATTGCTTGCCCATTAAAATTGGATCGAACACAAAGAGGTTGTCCTTGGTATGTTGTTTTTTCTCTGTGACCCATGGCTTGGATTTTTGGAATCATATAATTTGAGAAATCATGTAATTTTATAGATATGCACTTGATTATATGCTGATGAAATGTTCACACAAGGAAGATTAGATGGTGTGGGGTTTTCCCTTAAAGTCTGAGGTCTGCTTCTCCGATGGAGTATTTCACGCTGAAATAACAGGAGAGAAACGGAGAGATGATGAGAAAAACAAATATTTAAAAGCAGAAAAATAGATTGATGTTGTCGTTTATGAGGCTAATAAATAAATCAACAAAGCTAGCGTCCATAGGGCTTTACTACATTGGCCACAGTCTGTTACTCCTCCAGTCCCCTTGATTTGGGCAATAAATGGTGGCAGAGAAAATCATATTGTTTCATTAGTGGTTCTCACACTTCCATTCCACAAGTGTATCAAATGTCATGTTGGGTTAGCCTGGTGAGCACCTTTAGTATGCATGATTATATCATGAAGCAGCTGCTGTGAAGTTAACATAAATGCCTACTGCATCTGTGTTATGATTTTAGTGGTACAGCAACAACTGGTTCGTTGGTAGGCTTCAGATGAACACATGGACTCAAGCTTATTTTCTTTTCATGTACCTGTATGTTCCACTGTATTGCAGACACAGACTAGATGAACTCACTTGACCTTCCTCTGTCTCTTTCTCTTGCCCTCTATCCTCTGTCTCTATATTTAACACCACTTGAATCCACTGAGACGTCTTGGCACATTTTGTGTCAGTAATTCTCGTAAATTTATCTACAAAGATGGGCAAATGTTGTCAACAGACTCCACAGCAACAGTCATATTTACAGGAAAAACCCAGCATCTAATTTTTAGATCATCTGTGAGTGATTTAATCAGGGTAAACAAGGCTCAGTGTGGAGAGAAGAACTCAGTGTGCTCTTTACTGATTGGAATCTGAAGGACTTTTTCCTGTGATATACGAGCGACTGCATCTCTGTTTAATTAGCACTGACATCATTCGGATAAGAGAGAGAAAAAGACAGGGAGGGGAGAACTGATTGACAGAGACAGAGAAAGATTTATACAAAGTGATTTAGAAAGAATGAAGAGAGACCTTAAAAGATGGCAATGAAGAACTGTCAGAGACAAAAGGGGAAGCAAAAAAAGGGGTTGTAAAACCCCTGTTTTCAGTCCAGGAGTGGAAAGCTGTCACAGTCATTTTGCTGTATTAGTGGGAGGGTTGTTGTAGCGAGATGTTTTCAGTAAGACAGGCTGACTGTTTAAAAAAAATGGTATAAAGCCACAACACACTATCCTATCATTTCATTGAATGGATCCAAACCCATAAAATGATGATGTTTGCTTTCTTTTGTATTCAATAATTAATCTGTTAAATATGAATTTTCTTTTTGCAGTTCATCTAACAGAAGCAGCTGCCTTTGTTGTTGTTTTCATTCAAATGGCCCCATATTGTGCCCCTTTGCAGCAAATTAATGAAAGTCTCACATGTCCCCAGAATGTGTCTTTCATTTTTTAACTCCAAGTACTGCAGATTGTTCATTTCAACACGACCTTACAACCCCTTATTTTAACCTTGTCCTAAATGGGCTGTTTCATTGTATGTAGCTGTAAATACATGTAATCTGTTGCTGTCCACACCCCCTTCAGGAAGAAGACTCTCTCTGTGTCTACATCAGTTGACCTTACAGGAACACTTAGACTTTAACTGTAAAACTTTCTGTTGCTTCCACCAGTCTCTGCGATCATTTCACATGAAAATACAACTGATTCTTACCCGCTCTGTTTTTAGCTAAGGCATATGTTAAATCTGTCTTACAGCTTCCACCATTTCCTCAGATTTGAAATTTTCGCAGAGCTCTGACTGGTGGGCGTACAGTCAACACTAAGGATTTTCCATTAGATGTGATGACACTGCCATAAGAAACAGAAGTAATCCACTTGGTATTCAGTTCCTTAGATGCTATGTGTGCATGAAGACTCTTGTGTTTACTCTTGCATGGTGGAGACATTTCTGTGTTAGCAGAAGCTGCTCTGAAAGTAAAGAAACCTGGCAAACTATGAGGATGACTCATCTCAGAAGCAGCGCACATTGAAGAAGCAGGATTTTACAAATTTTTACCATGACAATTATTTGTTCCTCACTTTCTACTTACCCACTAGACAAATTTCTGATGGGCTTGTAAATCTAGGAAGCCATCGATTTAAGAGAGAGCTAGAGGAATAGTAGTAGTGACAATAATTTTAGCCTCACAGCTTTTATTTTACATCACCAAGTTTTTAAGACAAACAAAATACAATAAAAATTGATTTTCACCACAAGGGACCTTTAGTCAATGCCTGCTTTATGGTCATAAGCATTAACCATAAGTGTTACTTCACACATTATAGAATGAACATTGTTAGAGGTTAATACATCACCTTAACATTTTCAGATAACTGTAATCAAATCTGGGCTGCACAGTGGCGTAGTGGTTAGCACTTTCGCCTTGCAGCAAGAAGATCCCTGGTTCGCGTCCCGGCTTTCCCGGGATCTTTCTGCATGGAGTTTGCATGTTCTCCCTGTGCATGCGTGGGTTCTCTCCGGGTACTCCGGCTTCCTCCCACAGTCCAAAAATATGCTGAGGTTAATTGATTATTCTAAATTGCCCGTAGGTGTGAATGTGAGAGTGCTTGTTTGTCTTTGTATGTAGCCCTGCGACAGACTGGCGACCTGTCTAGGGTGTCCCCTGCCTTCACCTGAGTCAGCTGGGATAGGCTCCAGCCCCCCCCGCGACCCTAGTGAGGATTAAGCGGTGTATAGATGATGGATGGATGTAATCAAATCTTTAATAACCACAAACTCAGTCTCGCTTACTTTCAGTTTCTCACAACTGACCATGTTATTTATTGCTCGCAATGTTCTGCCATCATTATAAATAGCAATTTTCCAAACTTCATGAAATACTTCTGCCATCTTTGTGCATTAAGCATTGTATAATCTCAGTGCTAGACTAGAATTCCTAAACTAAAAGCATGTGCTGTTCTCTTTCTCATCTTTTACACCTAAAAGGTTGCCACAAATCAGTTACTGATGAACAGTCTCATTAAAAATTAAAAATGAGACCAGAAGAGAGACTTTCTTCACTGCCTAACATTAATTAAAGCTATGACTTATAACTTATAGAAAGAAGTTCTAAGTCTAATGAAGGTGTTCTTTACCTGAAACATCATTTCAGTCTCTTCAGTGAGTGCAAAGAGGAAAAGATCGTAGACAGGCACACTATTAGATCTGTTAGACTATTTCTTTTTGGAACATTTGATCCAGTTTTCATTCATGTGTGAGTCGCACAAATGTTAATGCTGCTTTCTGTGTGTCACTGAAGACTGAGTGGTTTACCATCATCAAGGTGTCGTCACAGAACACAGTCTTTACATTCTAACCAGCAAAGAACGCTTCATCCTGAAACATGGAACTGGATATAACAAATCCCTCTGCTGTTTTGTGTATTCTTATTTGTGTAAATAATAGAATTTACACACATTAGTCTTTGCCATTTGCAGTAGTACCATCAGATTGTTTGCCTGCTCCACCTGAATGCACTTCAGATCATTTTTGGAGACAGCAGCACATCATTTCTGAGGGGAAAAAAACTCTACAGTTTCATTGCTATCTATTCTACACATGAAAAAGTATACTGTCCTAGTCAAGGGTGCCCAAGGCTATAATGGTCTGATTAAACTCAACACCTTAAAGCCCACATCTGTCTCTGTGTGTGGTTAAGCGTAAAACACAGCCTAACGGTGCTGTTGAGGTAAGAGAGAGACTTTCTTATTCCCCCAACCCACCCAGGTTTTCCCAGATGGTCCATGGTTTGAACTGGCAACTATCCAGTCACAAGCCTGCTTCCTTAACCTCAAGGCCTCCACCACAACACTGCTAATCCTGCAAAATAAAGACAAAAGGTATTTATCTGCCTCAATCTTTGCTGTCCATATGCTTAGATGTTATTTTTGGATGGCCGTTTATTGTCATGACAAACTGTTACACATTGTATCCACTCTTGATCCTTACCTTTTTTTTTTTTTTTTTTAAGTTTTGTTAATGGTACATTAGCAGTACATTTACCTAAAAAGAAACCTCCTTTAAATAGTATATTGCTCCTAAAACACTAGGTACAAGGTTTTTTTTTTCTTCTATTTGAACATAATGGAAAATGTACTCCGGAGAAAGAAAAGAAATGGAAACAGTTCGTCCGTGCATGTAATGGCCCTTCATTTGCTATTTCCATACATGTTGCAATTAGAAATGGAAATTATTTGTTTATGCACAATTATGCTACTCAGCAGTAAAATTTCCACTCATTACGGCTGTTTGAATAACAATTGTTACCTTTGGTTCTTTTGGGAGAAATATGATAAACAAACATGTTGCCAAAGTAGCAGTGGATTATAGAAACCACCAGCATTTTGACCAGCAGCCTGCTGCATTCTCAGTCTTGTGCCACTACTTGACTGCTGTCTGTAGTTTTCCTCTTTGTTTTTCCTTTTGTTAGTAACCACAATGAGGCGAATACCTAATAAATCTATATTTATTTCTTGCTCTCACATTCACGTGCCTTTTCCAGCCTGGTATTCTAAGTGTGGTCCAACATTTTACAGAAATGAGGCCTCTGTTTTTCTTCTATGTCTCTTGTACAGTATGTTAGCATGTCTTGTGTCTCAATGAAAATGGAAGGAGAGCCCTTTTTAAAAAAATAAAAAAATCAATGTGTCATACTGTCACTTACGGGAATGCCATTTTTTTCCCTAATTTTTTGCTGGTTAGTGAATATTTCATAGTTATGAGAAAAGTGGTTTTTGATTGCGTGGTTTGGAAAATGGATGTAAGCAGTGAACTTGTGAGCATTCTTAGGAATATCACTGAGACCAGAGTTCTGGCCTTCTTGCTGTAGTGAATCAGAATGCTAAAATTTACATATTTGCACTCATGCATGGACACTTATGCTCACTACAAATGCACAGCATTGACACAGTGCAAAGAATACTTAAGTGACTAATTTCCGATAGAAGTATTGGCACAGAATCTGTGGTTTAGAATTCTGTGAGCTGAGTTTCCATTTGAGTCATTCAGCACTATTATGCATAACTATGATACATGAATACAATCTGTAAGGTTTGGTTTTAAAGTAGATATTATTTTAGCCAAGGGCAGGAACTGTTAATACAACACAATCTCAGTATGTGACTGTTTTTTTTTTTTTTAAATTGCATCACACTTGGCCTCTATGAGAAGGAAAACAATCCTCTGCTAAACCACCAGAGCCATCAAAAGCCACCTAAGAAAAGATTTGCATACCTTTTTTTTGAATAGTATGGAGCTCTGCTAGAAATTGCATTTAACTGTTGTTCACTTTGGCGGACCTGACGAATGTAGTTTTGTTCCTAGAATTATAAACAGTTGGTCGCACTAAGTAACGGACTATATGAGTGTCTGCACAGTCCACCCACAAACTATAAAAAATGGAAGATGGGGGTCTTCACCGACTGAATAAGCCCTCCTCATCCTATAATGTTGTGTGTTTGAGGTGAGAGGGGGCTGAGAAAGTTCCCTTGGCTTTACTGGGTAATCCCTTGATAAATAAACTGGGAAGAAAGACCACCGCTGCTATTTGTAAGCCAATACTCCCCAAGAGAAGGGATGGCCCTGGGCTTGGCTAGCTTGGAGCTGATTCTCTTGCTGTGCTCTTTTTATGCTCTCTTGCTACAAGAAGATTCATGCATAAAGCACAAATACACACACTTACATTTGGAGCAACATGGAAACAGATCCTGCTGCACACCTTTGTGAGATAAAAATAAATTATTTTTATATGGAGTGGAGCTATGTCTGTTCTGTTGCAAAACAGTAAATCCCAACTTGTAAAGCACGTGTATGTACTGTCATTGTAAAAACACTGATCCATCATGCCTGCCTGCAGCGATAGAAATCAAATTTCATTGGGTAGCTCAAATGCACATAGAATACATGCCTTGTATTTCCCCAAAGTCTTCCCACGTGGGGAACATGCCTCCCATCAATCTGCCCCCTCCGTCAGTCTCTGTCCTCAGGCAATCATATAAGGAATGCTCCACAAAATAGCTGAAATTGTCAAGGTATAACAAGGACAAACAGGTGGTCACGCACATACGCACTCAAAACCAAGTACTCACGCTGTGCCCAAATGAGATTTTCATTCTCACGCCATCATCAGGTCAGGAGATAATTGATTTATGGCCATGTTTTAGCTTATGTCATTATTCAGCCTGTCATCTGATTGGCCCTAAGGATTATGTGGTCATAAAATCCAACCTATAAGAACATGGCTCTATTCCTCAGGAGGATTCTTAAGAGGATGCTGTTTATTTTCCCTAAAATGACTTTGTGTTCTGTTTATACTGTTGTGTGTTTAGTTAGGCATAGGAATGATTTGTGTTATGTTATTTGTTTTGAAATGCAGGCCTTTTTCCAATCTTTTCTGGCCTCTTCAGAAGTACTGCATTTTTTAAAAGCTCTTCCCTGTGGTTTGGTTGTAAAAATCAACGGGTAATGCAAACAGAACTGTGAGTGACCTCCTCTTGATGTTCATATTTTACACAGATGTTTACTTTTTTGTCTCAGAGAGTAGCAAAATGTCATACAAAGGCAGGTGAGAAATGACACTGGGTTTGAAACTTCAGTCTGCCTTTTTGACACGTTCACAATGACAATATTAAATCATGTCTGAATGCTCCATTTATCACCACTGCAAAGAAATGTGATCATCTATAACTCTGACTTTTTTTTTTTCCATGTGATGAACTTTACATTAAGAGCATAAATGAAAACACTTGGAAGGTGCAAGGTTGCCATTCAATAGCAATAACCAATCATGTAAAACCTCCTGCATGTATTCCTTTTATTTTAGACTAGTGAAACCTTAACAATACTCCAAATGATTTTTGATGATATTTGAAAGATATTTTTTCTCTATACTGCTTGGATATGGTATTAGATGTTTACATTTGCTGAGGCCGCAAGCAGTGTGAGAGGCTCCTTTCTGCTCTTTTTTTGGCAGTAGCTTTACACTTAAGTCTGTTATGGAGACTCCGCATTTTATTTTAATTTAATTTACCTATGGATGCGTGGTCAATCATAACAAGATTACACAAACCAGCACAAAATTTGAAAAATCAGGAATAACTAAAAACAAATAGAATTAAGTGTTTAAAAATGATTATAGAGACTCTATTTCCTTAATAAAGAGCAGTAACTGCAGTTATAGACTAGTCCTGGTTCTGCTCAGCAGTTTGCACACATGCCTCTTACACAGCCTGCCAACTTCACCACTTTCATACAAACACACACACTCTTCCACATGTGCATTGCTTTAGACCTCCCAAACATTTGAGCATGATGTCATGGGACTTTACATTGTCTGAAATATGTGTTATGAATTTAGGAGATGAGTTAAAGAATCTTTTTTTTGCTAAATAAGGAAGTGGCCTTTTATTCACCTTAGCAGTATGCGCCATATGAGCCAAATATTTATTTTAGTTTATAGAAAAGGCTTAAGCAGGTTTATATAGTGAAATGAAACAGTCTGGATCTTTATAGATTTACTACTTTGAATTCAGAATAGAATAGAATATAGAATAAAATATCTTTTATTAGTCACTCAAGGGGAAATTTGCCAATGTCACAGCAGCAATTTACACTGTTGTCTTGCTACTGTTAATTGCTTGAGTGATCTATGAAATAAGTTAATTTGGTTTCATGAAACAATAAATCTACCAGCTTTAACATTTGTGTTCCAATAAATGTCAGAATACATCATGTTTTGTAGACGGTATGCAAATGAGATAAACAGTGATTGTCCGTGGAAGCATTGCAGCACATGCAAGGAGCATTTGGCCTCGTGTGTTGACAGGCGACATGGACAAAACAGTTGTTATGTCCTATCTTTTCTCACCAGCACAATGTAACGTGTGTGCGCCATGTTTGCGTGTGTGGCTTTGTGCGTGTGCGGCTACGTGCATGTGTGGCTGGGAGTCGCTCTACCACATGTGAGTGTGTTTTATGGGTCCAGAGGGAGTTAAGGTTAATGCAGTAAAACAACCTTCCGCGTGCCCAGCGTCTGCCTTAACAGAGGATTTAAGACCAGAATGTAGTTAACAAGTTTGGAGGAAAAGACCGCAGTGAAGAGTGGAGTGCAATGAAGAAGAAATATGTTCAGGTAGTTAGTTATGGAGCTACCTTTGATTACTGAGCCAGTGACCGTCCCGTTGCTCAGGAATAGCTAGCTGTTATGTAAAAACGTCCATTTATACAGCACATGAGATGACAGATCCGCCTCAGCCTGGAGGGAGGATATATTTTTAGCAGGATGGCAAGACACATTTTGTCATTGTTAACACATATTTCAGCTGCTTCCAGACTAATCCAAACTCTTCCCAGCATGTTGACACACCCCTTCAAGCAACACTTTAAACACACATGGTTCCTCGTTGCTTGTCAGATTAAGTTTGTGTGTGCAATCCATTGTTTTAGGCTCCTCGCAATCCCTCCTAAACACGAACATTACTGTAGCTGAGAGTGTGAGAGAAACTTCATTTTGATTAGAAAAAAAATTGCAGTCTTTTTAATTGTGCTTTTGAAATAAACTTAATCTTTGGGCCCTGATTTAAAGTAGCATTCTTAGTTAGAGAATCAGCGTGACCATCCATTTGTTCTGGTACAAGTGTGCTTTACTGTATGTTTGAATTGCTGAGACTGAGGCAGCCCCTGAAGTAGGCCTGAATCATTTCTACCGCTTCTTACTGTAAAGCTCCCATTTCTAAATCAGAAATGAATAAATTATGCTGCAGAATATTGCGTCGTCTTATTGGATGCCCTTACATGGTAGAGTGACTCATCCCTCTAGACAAAGCAGTGTATATGCGCTGATCACTATAAGGAGTTATTCAGCCCAGCGTGGAAGGGCCATTACAGTCTGTCTCTCTGGCTAATTGAGGACCACTTAATAACGCTGCACCAAGGCTTTTAAGCCAATGAGATGTCATTGATTTTACCTCTCGGTTTGAGGCACACGCCCCTTTATTCTCATGACCCCGCTGTCTCCTCCTCTCCGCTGCAGGCTTTAATAGCCCTCTAGAGATGCTTGCCATCGTTGCCAGCTGTCTGCACGTGCATTCACCTCCATGAGGTAGTGGAATGTTCTGCATTTACTGTCAGCCCTCCTGGCAATAACTCATTCATCCCACCATTTCCTTTCATCACACCCTCCACTCCTGCACCCACTGTTTTCCCATGTTGTCTACTACTCTGAACTTTGTTCCATAATTCTTACCACCATTTTTTAAAAGCTCTGTAATTATTCAACTGAAAGGTTGGAATTCTTGATTTCTAACAGCGAAGGCATCAGTCTGGAAAAGGTGTTCACTGTCTGATGAATTGGGTGCTAAATTTGTGTGTTAATGCCTTCAGTGGTGTAGGTGTCAGTTGGTGGTTTGGAAGCCACCCTGCAGCTCCACCCATGCTTTTACATGTTTTCTTAGCTCAACAGGTGCGTGTTTGCTCTGCTCTCCCCACAGGTGGACAAGGTGTGTGGCCTGTCTACAGGGGAACCTACAAGCATGCAGCCTACAAGCCCAGAGGTCACAACCTCTAGCATGACCTCATCTTCTCCTCTTCCATCTGCCGCCCCCTCCCGCCCTTTACCAGAGCAGTGGCCAGCGCAGTTAGCCCACTTAAGAAGGTAAGGTGAACTGAAATGTGATTAATTCAGTCAGATTCAAACGTGTACTGCTGTCTGTTTTAAATCAAAAGCAAATATTCAGCTGTAGGTTTTTGCTTATTAATTAGTTCTACTGCCATATAGTCCGCTGGATGGAAAGTAAATGTAAATTACATGAATACTGGTTAAAGCATTTTTTTAAATGGCCTGAGTGGTTGGCCAATGTCTTTTCACAGCTGCCATAACTTCTCACTTTCTTCATATGATTAGTTGGATGCAACACACACTCGCACATAGTAAATGTAGTGCCTGGCACTAGAGTCCATGCCCTCCACCTGGCCCCCGAGGCAGCCATCCCATGCCCACAGCAGCTGGTAGTGAGGGGGAGTGTGGGTAAGATTAATCTTGACGGACCAACAATTTCCTGTTTACCCAGACGGCCATACCACCAACTCTGCACACCAGCCGGCTTCGGCTTAAATCGCACCACACACAAAAAAAACACTCACACACAGACACACTATTGCAGTGTTGCCTGCCTGACCTTGTCCCAAACCATGAATCACTGCACTGATGCCAGCCTAGCTGACAGGTCTGGCCTGGCACTGCCACCACCATTCATGGCAGCACAATCCAGCTTACTGCGTGCTGCCAACTCTGACCAGAGCACATGTGACCACTGACCACTTCTGAGGCATGGCAGCACTCAGCGCAGTGAGGGGAGAATAGTGTACTACTGAAAAGTATGAAACATGATAGAGTAGAGCAACATTTGTATTTTGCTTTAATGGAGGAAGAAAAGGTGAATTGAGGAATTCATCCAAACTTTCTTGGGCTCTCCTGTGAATATTTAACTGTTTGCACACGTGCAGATGTTTGCTTGTGTTTGTTTACTGACTTCACATATGAATTGCATACCATTGTATGTTTTAATTTTTGATGTGTGGGGAGAAATGGTTATGGGTTTATCTGTGGTGTGACCAGTCTCTGCATGTGCATGATTAATCACTCTCTTCCAGGGTCAATTCACTGTCTTTTCTCCCTCTTCCTTATGTGTCTTGTCATGTTGTTCTTTTGTTTCCTTTTCCTTTCTCTCAACCCCTTTTCCACCTCCCTGCATCTTCCTTGCTTGCAACAATTTCCCTTGGACTCCATCTCCCATCATTCCCAGCTCATTCCCCCTGAAACCCTCCAAGAACAATAAACATAGTCTGAGAACGCTCTCTAGGTAAGCATGAACCAAAGAGACTTGTTTGTCTCAATTCCTCACACAATTTATTTACAAACGACAGCTCGTACAGTGACATTTATTAAACTGTTGTTTATATTTGTGTTTTGCATTTGTTTTTATGTCTCACAAAACACATCACCACTTGCTTTTGAGGCGTGACCTCACTGACTGACTCAGCACATGACCTCTCATGACCCCTGCTGTTTTTCTCTGCCTAATGGGTGGCAGCAATGTGTGTCCGATCAAAATGTTATGCCATTGTTTTGCTCACGATGATGCTGTTCGTATCAATAACATGTGTCAGCAGATATGGTGAAGCAAGCGCTTTACCACACAGCATAATTGAGAAAAATGTGCTGATGCAGTGAAGTGGTCACATTCAAAGCCATTCATTTTCTTTCACCGTCGATATCCCTAGATGTGCCGTATTTATCATGTGCATTGTTGAATAGAATGCAGATACTGTTTGTTGTTAGTGATATTGCATCAAATTATCACGTTGAGAAGTGTGTCTACAGCCACACTAATAATGTGTCCACATGTGCAAAAAGTACACAGTGCATTCCTCCGTTTTAGGTTTTCTAACATGGCTATTGATTCAGAAAGATACGTGTATTGATATTTACATAAATGTTGCTCTGTGCCGTTTTTCCTTGTTTTTTTCCTCAGGGAGTTCTTGATGCACTTGCAGCGCTATAAGTCCTTCTTTGCGGCATTGCCAGAGATGCTGTGTGAAGGCGAGAACGTAGTGGACGACTCCACTTGTTGGAGCGGAGATGGTGTGGTGGAAAGGTAAGAGAAACGGGCTCAGTTGCCTCTTATTATTTCACTTTATTGCACTGGAGTTGCAGCACTAGTGTTTGGAGATGAGAGCTTTCATTTCCTCCTAATAGCATTAGAGTTCTGCAGATGCTGGCTTACGGGCATCATTTCAAAAAATGTCCCTCCGGTTCCACCTGAGATTCAACACCTTTAATGCCTTGCTTTGTGAAATATGAGTTTTGAATACATTAAGATTCAGGAAACCGTGACAAAACCTCTGTGCTGTGATGCTGTGAGTTAGTGTGGCTGACTTTTGTTAATCACTGTGGAAATAAGGAAGTCATTAAATCCATCTCTACATTGAGTGAATGCAGGCAGAACAAATAATTGCAAGACGGTCCTCTCCTTTGTATCAGTTAATGAATTGTTATCTGTGCCTCTCTCTCTTTATTTCTGTTCCATTCTGTTTCTTTCCTACATTTATGGGAGTTTTATGTTGTGTTGATTTATACATGTAGCCTTGGAACCGTTTACTGCTTATGGGTTTGGGCGCATCTCTCAAAGCCTGATGTGCCTACTCACTCTTTCTCTCTCTCTCTCTCTCTCTCTGTGTGTGTGTGTGTGTGTGTGTGTGTGTGTGTGTGTGTGTGTGTGTGTGTGTGTGTGTGTGTGTGTGTGTGTGTGTGTGTGTGTGTGTGTGTGTGTGTGTGTGTGTGTGTGTGTGTGTGTGTGTGTGTGTGTGTGTGTGTGTGTGTGTGTGCGTGCTTGCTTGCTTGCTTGTGTGGTTATGCACTCAATCAGCATGAGAACAACAGAGACATGATGCAGATTACTCAGCCAATGTGAGTCTGTAAATGATTCCCCCTGCTGGATCTGTTTCTTAAACACTCTAGAACCAGTCCACGGTTATGACAAGGTTGCGCTCTCCCTCTTTTGCAGTGGCCGTAAACTGGCTCCCTCAGCTCTTGGCACTGCCAGCATTAACTTTGACAGAGGAAAACAGAGGTTTTTCCCATGAGTGTTTGTCAGATCATTTGGCCCTTGTTTGTTTTGCTGAATTAAGCCATACATTATGCTTTAGATGAATACATGGGAAGACATTACATACAAGAACAGATGTCTCCGATTCCAAAAAGACACTTTTTATTACCCTCTGCGGTTGGCAAAAGCATTTTGTCAGGAATCCTCATGAAGAAATTAGGCTTCTCTCCAAATCTTGATCTCTTCTCTTCTCTTCTCTCCTCTCCTCTCCTCTCCTCTCCTCTCCTCTCCTCTCCTCTCCTCTCCTCTCCTCTCCTCTCCTCTCCTCTCCTCTCCTCTCCTCTCCTCTCCTCTCCTCTCCTCTCCTCTCCTCTCCTCTCCTCTCCTCTCCTCTCCTCTCCTCTCCTCTCCTCTTCTAGCCCAATACTGTTCTCAACTGGAGAGGATCTGCCAATGGCTGAGACATACAGCATTGTGCAGACCACCCATTCATCAGGGCCTGTGACAGTGTGTCAAGCACACAAATGCAGGAGGCAGCCAGTGTGTGTGCTTGGTCCGTGATCAGGAACATGTGAGACAGAAACACAGGGCGAGGCAACCATTCAGTACCTACCACACAAGAAATGTCTAACTAATCTTGTCATGATCCTCCTTTGTCTGTATTTACTGCCACTTCTCTGTTCCTTTACTCTGTGTCTGTGTAAGGGATTGTGTGCAAGTCATTTTACTACCAAGGGTACTGGTTTTTCAACAACGGTGCTAATGGGTTGTAACGGTGTTATCACACACTCCCTAGTGAGTGCCAGGTCTTTGCTAGTGGTGTCAAGTGTTCTTGGTTTGAATAAGAAAACAGTACCCTACTGAGACATTTGGCACCACTCATAAACTGTTCAGATTGGCCTGTGGCTATTCAACTAACCTCTTTCAGTGTATCTGACTCTGTTGGCATGTATTACAGAGAAAGGAGGACAGAACAGGGCATGAAAAGGGTTGTCGTTTTGGTGCCGCGGTGCCCCCTGTGCCTCAGTGTGCCCCTGATGAGGCAAGCATGGTGGAGTGATGGTGGGGAGGGGGGCCTTGGCAGCATAAAGACCCATTGTGGAGTCAGTGGAGTGGGGCACAGCCCTGCTGTGGGGACCCCCAAAGTCTGGAGGGGGAACAAAGACCCTCCTATGAGGCTGCATGGGAAAGACTTGGACATCACTGCCATTTTACTACTGCCACTGCCTGGACCATGCCTGGGAAAGCTGCATGAAGAGATGAGAGATGAGAAGACTGTGACCAGCAAAGATGAGAAAAGATTGGAAAAAGTGTGCAGCAAAGATGATGCAAATATTAAATCCAAAAATCCTCCAAGTTGTTGTTGTGTTAGCCCATGTCATAGTCGTACTTCCTCTGCGGTACACCCACAAAGCCTCTGAGGACGCAGTGGGTTTTCCCCACACACAGCACATAGACTCAAAAACACACACACTCACACACACACACACACACACACACACTCACACACACATTAATCCACATGGGATCCATATACTAGTCAACAGCTGGAGGGGTTTTCATTCAGACACAATCATAATGTGCTCAGGCAAGGAGATACACATTCACACACACACACACACACACGCACACACACACACACTTGTATGTTATATTACTTCAAAGCACATCAAAGGCGTTGGGGATTGAAATTCCCCGACTCTCTTTATTCAGCATCTGATGACAGAGTGGCAAGCGGGGGGCAAGCAGTTGTACTTACAACTAAAAGTGCGTGTTGGCATGTGTTCAAGCATCTCTGAACATTTACACCATCACATGTGTGAATACTTTGCACCATCTTTTCCGGAAAGATAAGATCAACCAAAATGACCACATTCTTTATTTAGATTAGCCAGTTACTGTATATCTATTGTAGTGTTGCCACAAAGTGGAACAATTCCTCTCCCTCTCTCCTCTCTTTAATTATGTTAATTACCATTCCTGTTGTTTCTTGCCTTTTTCAGAAACTTTTGACACATACTCAAAGATTGTACGTGCATGCTTGGAAATGATGCTGCAGGCTATAGTCACTTTTTGATACTTTGAGATAGTGTCTGCCTGTTCTGAAATTATGCTGCAGGGTAGAACAATGTGATACTTTGAGATAGTGTTTGTATGTTTAGAAAATATGCTGCAGGTTATAACTACTATTGGGCATCATAAAGACCTTAATTAACCTGTTGACTGAAGACACATGATAAGGTAACCTCAATGAGTGGCTCATTAGACAATAACCTGTTGTTAGATTTCTCCCAGTAATCGCTAGATCCAAACAGTTGGGCTTAGACTGCAAATTAAGGTGTAATAATAAATTTACTACAGCATCAGTTCCAAATAGAATTTATATATCCCTGGACTAAGTGCCCAGTTTTGAGACACAAGCTCCATCAGAGGGTAACAAAGATCTTTGATTCAGGTTGAGGAGCAACATAGTAGATAGATGTTGGCATCTGCTTTAGCTGCTCATATCCAAAGCACTATAGTTACAGTTAATTTTGATTGAAAAGACAAATGGTATGTAGTGGCTGGTTTACATGTAGGAAGAGGAGGAGTAGCTTTTTATGGTGGTATTCTTGCATTTGATTAAATGTGTATGAGGAAGAAGCAGCAACAAGATTCGAACCTGATCGGATAATATAAACAAGTAAAAGAAACAAAGGAGTAAATCAAGCAGTTATCCTGTTTGAATTTAGTCTAATTCTGTATACAGTGTGTTCATGGATGATTTAGATGAACTCTGGCACCTCATCAGCATTTTCTGACCTACAAACTCTTATGGGATTCACTCATATTGAGCTGATTTACACACTGTGTACAGGCAGCGTGTATATTCCGTATGGAGGCCAGCACTTAGACATCATAATGCTTATTGAACAGCTCGCTACCATCTCTCTCTGTATTGATTTGCACAAAGAAAGACATTGATTTCAACCCCAAGATCCGACCCCTCGATAGCATCGCAACCTGGTAAAACTGTATGTACTGTACGTAAAGCTGATTTGTTTATGCGACTGGACACTGACCACCTATGGAGCCAAAGTGTGTCAAATAGTGGTCAGATTGCTGTGGATAAAACCTTAAAATGAGTGGGTGTATGCACATATCTGTGTTTTGTGTGTGTGTGTTCTTCAGTGAAAGTGGAGAACTAATAACTCACCATCATACTTTGGGGATGATTCCAAGGTTTTGGTATTAGCTCAAGAGATAGTCCACAGACAATACAGCAGTGTGAGTGCTTCTGAATGCCTTGCATTTTTATAAGGTTATGACAATCCATTTGTTTATCATTTTGACATCTGGAATCCATTCTGTTATTGCAGGGAGGAACAGGGAGAGCGCTGCACTGGGCAAAGCCTTCACCCCTCATACGCTCACTCTCTTTCTCTAACATCTAGTTATAGTCGTGTTTTTTTTTTTTTTTCCTTCCCTGCCTTCTCTGTGTCGGTCTCTTGGGTCAGGGGAGCTTAGTTCAAAAAATGCAAGTGAATTGGATAATGAAATTCTAGTAGAGGGGACAATAAATTAATTTCTACATGCAGAGGCAAAACATTCCCTGATCTCAGCCTGCATGTGTTGTATGCATGTGCCTGAAGTCTTCTGTTGTTGCTGCGGAACATTACAACTCTGTTGAGTCTGTTAGGCATGTGGATTTAAAAATGCTGACAAAAAACAGACGTGATGAAACTCCAAGTCATAAGAACAGTTGACATCAGAGAAAGATTGGAGCATTTCAGAAAATTGGCCTCTTATCTTTTTTCTTTTCTTTTTTACACCTAGCCTTTCCCCTTTGTCATTTGCATTTGATGTCTGCAGCTAACTTCTTAGTCCTTCCTCTGTCCCTCCCTCAATTCCCCTCTTCTATTTGCCCCTTTGCTGTGATTCAGTGGCCCGTTCCTTTCCCACAACCCTGGGCTGCTGCTGAGGACCTTAGTATGACCTGCTCTACATTGCTTTGACTCCTCTCTCTTTGGGGCTGCATCTTTGTGCTGTGCGCTAGTGAGAGAAACAACAGTGATCATATTTCAGTATCTCTGACTTATTTATTCTCTCTGCAGAAATGCATGCACTCTCTAAATAAGTATGGATGGTGTGTAAGCAAATGTAATCCTATTAGCCTCGCTGTCAAGTTACTCACCAATGTGGGACCGCAAGATTTGGTTTATGATGTGCCTTGTGCACATTGTATGTTTGTGAAGTTTCCTTCCAACGTCTTTCTGTCTTAATGTCATCACTTTTATGAAAGGGACATAGTTTTACAGCGTCTCTCTTATGTTGTGTGTCCAGCCAGTGGAGAGAGCTGAGCTAATATAATTAAAATGCCACAATAGATTGGCATGTTTTACTGGAGCAGCTCCTACTGGGCGAGGTAGACATAGTGTACTCACTAACCTCCGTGCTTGCCCATTGGCAAGGCATCAAACTCATAGCAGGAGTTGAGGATGAGAAGAAGAAGGAAAGATGCGGTGGGGAGGGGAAAGGAAGTGTGAATGAGAAAACAATAGATAGGAGCAGAGATGAACTCATGGATAGATGAGGGGAAAATGAGGGATATAGGTCAGTGGCAGCAGGAAGCAGTGGCTTTGGGAGAGCCCTCTGTCTTTGTTCCTTAATTGCCTCTATGAGCCTGTTTGAAGTCCTCTCTGCTAGCGTGTCTGGGTGCCAGCCAATAGTGCTCTGTATATCATTGTCCTCTGTGTGTGTTCGACAGGGTTGTGTTAGCCTCTCAAGCAGTCCTGTTCAGTTTAACACGCATTTTGATGTACCACGCCAAGGAACAAAGGACAAAACCGTAAAAACGAGCTGTCTGTGATGTCAGCACCAAGGACAATGTGCAGTTGCACGCATACAAAAACATCGCCTCCCAAAATCTCACGTGTTAAGCAAAATAGTGAACATTGAGTCTTCCAGGATGTACTTATGACATAAGTTTTGTCTTACATCATAAAATTGCAGTGGATGACTCCACAGTTAATCAGTGAAGTGCGTGTTGGTTCTCGCCACACCCTCTGTGGTGCTGTGCATGCTGTTGCAGCATTAGAACTATCACTGGATATCTTGCTGGTTCAACTTTGTAAAGGAATCTATGTACTATCTATATTTTCACAAAATCAAAGTTACAGTATGAAGCATAGGTCTATAGAGACTGTCTCTTGTGATTTTAATTCTAAAAGTGAGAATTTGAGTGCCACATGCTCAAAAGTCATTGTGCTTGCTATGGTATGACACTTGTTGAAGTGGCGAAGTGTAACTTTTAGTGCAGTAAAATCAAAGGAAAAGTAAACTAGTTTTTACTTAATACAGCCCATGGTATGAGAAAAACTTTATCTTTGGCCCCAACCACATCAGTAACACCACTCACTCAGTTCAGTGTGCGTTTAAACACTGTTCAAAGGCAGAGAAAATCCACCTTCAGACCTCTGCTTTGATCTAAACATGCAGCTCGTAGCTGTGAGGACACAGGATTATGGCCATGTAGACGATCACACTATTTCTGTGTTCTACAGACAGCACACACTCAACACACACACACACACTCAATACACAACACTCAGTGTGATCACTTCTGACTTACAAAGCCAAACCTCTCTGTCGTGACTATTTTTGGGGACAATTTTATCCTTTTTCCTGAGGGATGCAGCAGACTTCACAAATGTAATTCAAGGCTTGATTGAGTGTACATTTTTTTTTTGTTAGAGTTTGTGCTGAATACCATGTGATGCAATGTTTACCTGTAGCTTTGAATTTGGGGCCCATAGTAAGCATTGGCAAGATTCCCTGTAGGGTTTTAGTGTGAATGTGTGTGTAAGAGTATAAGTTTTCAGCGTGTGGTATTTACCATGAGAGTGCGAATCTGAGCAGGACGTCTGGTTTGAGTCCAATCGTAAGTTTAAGTGTTAGTCCAAGTTGTTGTCCAACCCACTGGAAAGGTATGTGAGTATATAATGAAAATGAATGACAGGCACGGGAGGAGAGAGGGAAAGCTAACAAAACCAACTCTGTATAAACAACAAAAGTACAGTACACTACTGTGGAGGCTGTTGTGTGTGCGCCTGTGATCTGTGTTCAGTGTGTGTATGTGGTAACCTGAAACCACAGGGAAAACGTTCCTAGAATTCCGGGTGGGTTTGGTGTCGTGGTTCGCTCACTGGAGCCCCCTGAGTGGTGTTGGGAATGTGGCCTCTGCACAGAAGAGCACCAGAATGAAGGGAAAGTCCCGCCCTATTTTCATATGTTCATATACACTTTACCCTGCTGCCAAACACACACAGACACATTTCTTACCACCTAACAAGTTAAAGGATATATAGTCAAAATGTGAGAGGAGGATAGCAGTTGTGAACATGTATTTATGAACTACTGTTTACTTTTAAATAGATTTTTACTATTCTCTGTTTCCTAACTTTGAACCTAAACCGTTGTCCTAACTCTATTCTCGAAACTGACTGCACAACTTGTATCCTTTGCTAAATAATTGTATTTGAAGTTATGGAAAATAGTTTTAAAAATTGCCACATCTGTGTCAAAAGTCTAGCACACTGTGGATGTCTTATAGTCAGTCTGGTCTGACTGTGAATGAGTGATCTTGCATGGAAGCACTAAATGTGAGCTGGATCTGGCTCGTATATGGTTGCCAGGTTTGGCTGGGCTTTAAAGGTGCGGATTTGGCCCATTCATGTGGAGAGTCAGATCCATTTAGCAAATCTCTGGCTCGCTTCTTGGCCAGTATCAAAGGACTGGAGCCAAACAATTTCACCATACGTCATCATTGCTAGATAATAGTGGTCCGTTCATCAGGTAACAGGCCATCTCTCAGCCTGCAGCTAGACCTACATTATGTTTTGGACAGAGCATTTAAGGACCTCAACACAACAGATAAAATGTGTTGTTTTCACACTGAGTGTAGATGAGCTGAAACTCAGCAGATAAAAATCTAAGAATTGATTATGAATGTGTGTCTGTGTGTGTGAGAGACAGAGAATGATGTATAAATCAACATTTTGTTGATTTATTAATGCCAGTAATCTGTTCAGCTTGACCCATTCACCCACGGTTAAAGCAATTTACAGTGAAAAGTGACATGTTGTAATTCTAATGGGAAAAATACGGTGATATTAATTTGGAAATTGCAATGTGTTGATGAGCGCCATGAAATACCAATAAATTACGAAAGGAATGGAATGGCTTCCAGTCATATTTATTGCTGCACTTTTGTCCATCAAAGGCTACACCATGGGAAAACCATGGGTTGTCTGTGTTTTAAAATATTGCATTATTTTTAGTTAAATAAATGTAATTTCTGTTTTGAAGATTTAGATTTTAAAGTGGCTTGGGGCATATTTGACACCATCAGCAAGTTGGTGCCATCTGTGTGCAGCATAGTAACTGCAAGCAGCTTCACCTTGGTGGGATCAGACTAGAGGTACTACAGAGAAATCTAATACCTCTGTTTGGTTTATTTTCTCCACAGTCATTTTAACTGTATTTTTTGCCTACAGTTTTTGAGTGATTTTTTTTCTAACCAAAAGCAGCACTTTAAAATCTAAATCCTTTAAGGAACTGTAAGCCGTTATAAAGATTTAACAACAGAAGCAATGTGTTCAGCTCTCCTGGTTCTTGTCAGGACTCTGGCAGCAGTGTTTTGAATGAAGTGTTAAAAATTGTTGATGACATTTCAAGGAAGTGGTTGCAAGGCCACTATTATAGCTAATAACTACTGTATGTAGTTAGACTAAGCGAGACTCAAGATTGTGACTTTCCACTTGCTTCAAACTATCACCATAAATAATCCCTTTCGAACATAATTAAAAATGCACAAAAGAAGCATAATTCATTGATGAAGGTTGTTATTTGAAATGTGTTGAATCCATCCAGGGCTTTTGCACATACAGATAATGTCAGAAAGGGCCTAATCTCATAAAAACAGAACACTTTCAGTGACTTCAGGGACACTCATTCAGCTATGGTCCAAGCCTCTTAACCCAAACCTGGACTTCTCAAATTCAACTTACGACTGACTTATGATGATGTGTACAATTTCCAACCTGTGCTTGATTGACAGATAAGCCTGCTCATGACAAACATGATAGTTATGGCTGGGATTTCTGCCAAGAAAGCCATTTTGCCCATGCGTTTGTCAATGCTACCATCTGCCCGACTTCATTTGGATAACAGCTCCCTAACCTTTGCCCTTCTTCTCTTCCCCTGCAGTACAGTCACTCTCTCTCACTCCTTGACCTTAACAGCAGTTTGCACAACATTGCGGTTTCTAATCCTATATGTGTTATTCTGGTGTCAGGTAGCTGCAGTTAGAGCTGGCTCCTTATCTCTCCATCCACAATGTGCTCTCAAATGTTCTTACTTAGTGTCTGGGGGCCATTTCTGCTCGTCTGAGAGCGTGTGTGGGTTATGTATTGATATCTCCATTGCATATAAGCATAATAGATGTACGCTGTGGTTGTCTGTGTGTGCGTGTGTGCGTGCATGTGTCCGTGAATGGGTGTGAGTGCTGCTTCCATGTGCCCTTTGCAGCAGTAGAGAGTTTGAACCCTGACCCCCTCACTCAACACCCCCACAGGCCCTCTCTGCTCTGTATGCAGATATGTCTGAATATGAGGAGGCCTTTGTCTGATTGTTGCTTTGGGTCAAATGTACTGTATGTTTGGGCTAAAAATTGACTGTTTCCACTGACTGTTCTTTGCTTCCACAGACACCATACGCAGTGCAGTTTATATTTGACAATATGCCTCCTTCTCCGCAAATCCAGCCTTTACTTACAGATTCAACAGAAACACTTAAAATCTTGACATACAGTATATTCAGCTTATCAGTAGTTTAGCCCCTTGCCTGGCTTTTAGGTTACACTGGAGCTGTCAACTTTAAGCACAAGATCACGCCATTCTGACCCGGATTAGACAGACAGACAGACAAACAGGTGGTCGTACCACACTAGAGGATCATGGTCCACTCCACCCATCTGTGCTCTGGGGCATAGTTTACTTTCCTGGCTCTGCCCCTGCCTGCCCTTGTCTGCCTTCCACACACCAACTGCCCCTCCAGCTCCCCCAGACCTCTAACCTCAGTTATCCATGCCCTCCTCGGCATGTAGGCATGTGGCTGGAAGAGGGGATGGATTCATCACTGTAGGTCCTGTAAAGGCCTTCTTTCTTTCTTTTTTGCTTTCTTCCTTGCTTTCTTTCTTTCTTGCTTTCTTGTTTTCTTCCTTGCTTTTTTCTTGCGTTCTTTCTTGCTTTCTTCCTTGCTTTCTTGCTTTTACTTTTTTGATTTCTTGCTTTCTCTCCATTACTCATATGTTCCATCGTGCTCATGTTCTTGTTTTGTTGCATTTTTTTCATTCATTCATTCATTCATTCATGTTTTTTTTTTAAACCATAGCAAACACATTGAGGGACAACCCACATTTCCTGTGGTACTGAGGCACATACAAAACATAACTAACTAGCAATTATAGATATGAAATCTTGGAATCCACTCTGTTTTCTCATCTCTGTCACTTTCTGTTTTATATATCCTCCATGCCTTTGCCACTTACACATGCACCCAGTATCAGTTATCTGGTGGAACTTTGTGAAACCTAAACTGGCCAATGCTGCCACCTGCTGGTAAATTTGTTGTAAGTGAAGTGGTTGTGTGCATTATTGGTTTACACGGGAAATTATGAAGTTTGCAGTTAGGAAAATAGTGGCAAAACAGTTTAATAGTAAGAAAACTAAATGACTCTATTGGTCTTACATAGAAATTTTACTTGAATTGTTCCCCCTTTGGCTTTTTGTGTTAAAGTTACAGATGCTTTAGGTTCAGGAATTGACAAACATTGAAACCTGAAATTTATATACAAAAAGACAAAGAAAAGAGCTAACAATATCACAGTGTATCTCTGTTTTACAGTCAAAAATAGCTGGCATGCTCAGTAATTGGTAGCTGAAGTAATATTCATGGCTCTCAATAGCCTTTGAGGATACTCATGTAATTAAATCTTGGACACAGATGAGGCTACGTGTGCATGTTTGTGAGAAATACAGAGGAAAGTGCATGTTAGTTAGTGTGTTGTGGGGGTTATATCCACAAAGAGACAAATGATTGTCTTTTTCAGGAAATGATGCCCGTCTGCATGCGACTTTTCGTGTGTGGGCATGACGGACATGACATTCTTGTTCCTTCAATCTGATGGAGCTTCATAGTGCTTTCCCAGAAGTCTGTGTGGTCTGTTGACTCAGCCTGCAATATGTCTGCTTGTGCATGGAGGCAGGCGACACATTGAGGTGGGGAGCAGTTACACCCAGTGACAGACACAGTCGGGACAGTGAGGCCTGGGAATGTCCTCAAAGCAAACCACGAGCCAATTATAGTTGTAATCTTTGTAATTGCCACCAGAGACTATTAAAGCCTCAAATACTATAGCCATACTGTGTGTTTCTATTTGTCTGTCTCCAGCACCAGAAACAGACATGACAAATGGACATTCTGTATTTTATAATTTGTTGAACTATGTGGAGTCATAAATTTGGAGTTGTACCAAGGGAACATAGGTAGCGGCTCTTGTGCTTATTTGAGAAACACACTGCCAAATGATGGACATTCTGATGGACTCTTAAACAAGAGTACATGACCTAATTCCTCTGTCGTAGATGTGAACAGTTTTTAATTTCAGCAGACATTTTATCATTTCGGTAGAACATTAGTTTTTACTGTATGAAAGCTTAAATAGGCAAGTTTGGCTTTGCTTCCTTTTCAAAAAAAACTATCAATTGTAAAGCCATGCAACTTTTTGACAGACTAATTTAACCATTTTAATAATTAGAAGAATGATAAAATTATAGACCATTTCACAAACAGACACGTGAAGTGAACTTATTTAAGTTGAGGGGAAATGCATTAAAATGAATGAAACTGAATGGTTTAGAAATTGATGCAGACTCTGTAAAGCCTGGATTTTCAACTACTTTGAGTTGGAGAAACACAAAACTATAGATCGAAAGGTGTGTCTGTAAGACTTATGCTCTGATGCTGTTTTTCACCTGACAATACTGTCATAATCAGACTCTGATCTGATGTCCTGATGTTTCAACCGATAGTTACTGTATGCTTTCAGTACATAGATCTGGCCACACGGGTGCAGTGTGGACGCATATTTTGTCAGACCAGTAACCAAGTCAGAAGGTGTTACACATGTAGTCCAATTACATTTATTTGTATTTTGTTTTTGTTTTTTTGCAGGAGAAAGTAGCGTACCCTTTCATGTCAGTATTTGGAGCCAAAGTCAAGTCTATAGAGTGCATGTTGTACCTGATCGCTTCACGTACAGACTAAGAGAGTATACATTACACTGTGCTGCCACTTGTGATTTGCTAATGTCAGGATGTGCTTACACAGCCAGTGGAGTGGGAGAGACAGAGTGTGTGCGGGAATGTGTGGAAAAAAAAAAAGCAAAAGCAGTTTGTTGCCAAGAGCAAGTCACTTAAACCAAATTAATTCAGCTCTTTGCAGTGGCTGTGATCGTTAGATAAATCGATACACGTTCATTAGCCTGGAGTAGCATTGAAATGAAACATGCTTGGCTGTGTGTAGGCTAGTAATAGGCTAATGATGAGCCAAACTAGATATTGTCTCACTAGCCTGCAGATGGAAATAGAAATAGATGGGTAGAATGGCCATAATGGTATCAAACACCTCCTGGGTCTGAGGTAATCACAGTATGTAATAATGACAGTATGTGATTACCAGTAGATATATGCACATTCTAAATGAATCACGATGCCCAGTCATACATCATTGTCTCATCTTTGTTTTTCTGTCCTAAATCTCTCTGCTGTCCCTGTGGCTTGGTGTCTTTTCCAGCTCTCTAACTATTCTCTGGGTTGGTTCAGGTCACAGTGGCCTGGAGAGCTTATCAGGACAGGGCTAAACTTTAGCCGATTCCAAAAGATAGTATTTGCCGAGAAAGCCCACAGCTGGGCTTGTGTGCCGCTACAAAGAAGAACCAGTTCCACACTTTAAATTTCACATTTTAGGTTTGTTGTGTTCAGGAAGTATACTTGTAGTCTTGCTCATCAGTACACACTCAAAACTCCCACTAGAAATTCAGCTTTTTCAATTTTTCTTTTCATTTTTTTTTCATTCAAAACTGAGCATCTTGGAAATCCCAATTCTAAAGAGCATTCCAGCCTGCTATTAGCACTGGGCCACATCCCCACAAGACTGTGGTCTACTGGACCAGAGGGGACTGAGGTCAGCTTTCATCTTCATCCAGACAACAATCAGATAAGACACATCCAGTCAGCAGCTACCAAGCAACAGGCTGATTACACAAACAAAGATGGAGACAAACAAACATTCAGGCTACTTTATTTCATCGCATGGAAGTCTGGTTGCTGTAAAGGAGAGTACATGTTACAAATGAAAGGAAATCTGAAATGAAAGACGAGATACTGGCGTGACTTGACCCAATAAAATCCATCCATGTGTATTTGAATTAAAAAGGATATAGTGAACAAACAGTATGAAGGGGGGCATTCATATGTGCGGTAACACCTTTTATTGCACTGTAGAGGACATGCTTTTACTGCGCAATGGCCGTGAGTAATATGAGCCATAGGACCTTCAGTCATATAGCTGTAAGAGCGCAACCACTCAATAAAGCAGCCTGGTCCTGGTAGAATCACCCAGGGACCTCTTAAGAAGTGGCAAAGCAGTTAAGACCAGCATAGTGGTGTGTAATTCCAACCCAACCACACAGCCATAAACAGCCATATTTCACTGGCCCAAAGCGCCACAAAGACAGATATACCGTAAGCTCAGCACAGGTGCCATGCCTCAGGTAAAGTCCGAGACAAAGACGTTAAAGATTCATTAATGCAAGTGTCATGGACAAAAATGTTTCATCCCGGCTGAAATGACACAACCCTGGAGTTGGTGTAACTGGAGTTAAAACAGCCTGTGGACTGACCCATCACGTAGTTACCAAATATACAGACAGTAGCCATCTTAACATTTTTTTTTGTCTGTGTCAAGCTTGCCTCTTAAATATTATATTCCTGTAAAACTAAAGTGGACTTCTAATTACATCTTAAAGAAGCCCATTTTCTCCCTGATTCTGTTTGGGTGTGACTTATTTTGTGCTACATAGGGATCATGATGAGTATTTATACCAAGCTAAGCCAATCTGCTGATATTTGTAATCTTATTTGCAACAGACGGGTCACAGACCGGTCAAACTGGCTGATAGATGTTTGGTTTCAGGGGCCACAAGTCAAAAAGGTTGAGAACAACTGATCCAGGTAATATACTGAAAGTTCAAGACAGTTTTTTACATTTGTTTTCCAATGTAGGACACAGTTTGATGAACTAAAGATAAATTATTGTGTGGGAAAAACAAGTTAAAAGAGTTCAGAGTCTCTCACCATCTCATGATTAGTCATGCAGTCGCTTCCTGAGAAGCCAGTGAATGTGTAATCATCAAAATGATTTCCAACTAATTTCAAAACACAAGAAACATTCTTGCTCTTTTCTGCAACGAACTGTGTTGGTCTTATTTGTAGTTGGCAACATGACTGCTATACCTGTGCGACTCTTTATATTCCTAACCCTGCCTGACTCTGCCTACATCTCTGAGTCATCACTCCATACAGAAGCTTGCCAGGCTGCAAAAAGCATGACAGAAGGCCCCTGGGCTACTGGCCAGGTCTACAAAATCACACAGCTCCCTTAACTCGGCTCTGAAGGAGATTAACTGGGAGCTTCACAAAATTTGGACAAATAATTTGAAGTCTGTTGCTTGGAACTACAGTCCAAAGTTGTGCTTTCCGCAGTGGAAACCAAAAAATCAGATCTTTAATGAAACTACACAGTTACAGTAAGTTTAAGCTGCTTTCCCCCCCTCTTTTTTGAGTTTTTCTAGTAGTGTAACTTGGGAAAACTTTTCTCAAAGTCAGCCTTATTATCCATAGTGTCATAGTGTTTCTGAACGTCCATTAGGTCTGAGTCTCACTGGGACAAGGCTGAGCATGGAGCTGTTTCATTTTCAAATCCCCAAGCTGCCAGCTGGAACAAGGAAGAGGTGAGGTCAAAAGATAAGAGAAGACAGATACAGAGGGAAAAACACAGAGTTGTTAGGAATAGAGCTTGAGTAAAATTAAGCCAAGACTTTGTGCTCAGGTACCGCTGAGACTTCCAAGTAACTGCAGCTACTGGTGGCATTCAGCATGTTCATGTGGTTACCAGCTGGGTTACAAAAGGCAGCAAGCAGAACAAAGAGAGAAAGCAGGATTTAATGGAGTTTGTGGTAATGGGCAGGGGAACCAAGGGGGAAAAGAAAGATGACTTGAACTGAAAACTCTTGGTGGACTTGAAGAGATCATTTAAGAACACAAAATAATAGGTGGGGGTGCAGGGGAGGATGAGAGAAGTAGAGCATAGAATGAAAAGCACACTGTTAGAGCTTGCCTGCCCTGCGGATGACCTCTCCTGATTTGCTTGCTGTTTCTCCTCGCACATTTTATGATCTGAGTATTTCCCACTAATAAAGTCGTCTTGAGCTACAGCGTACTACATACTGCTGGGAATTTGGACATTTTCTACAAGAACAAACAAAGGTTTTGCCAGTGCTTAAATTTTTCATATTGCTTGACGTTTGAAATATTTATTTTTGCTGTGTTTATCACTGGGAACAAATTTTGTTTTTGAAGGCTTGTCACAGGTCTAAGTGTGCTGTGTGTTTACATGTCCACATGGCATTGCAGGACATAGGCTTGCAGAACATATGTATGTGTTTGAACATGTTTGTGTTTACAGCCCGAAGGACGGCATGAGCTCATATATCATGTTGATTAAATGTTTGCAAAGTGGCTTTCAACCTGTTGTCTGTTCATGTGCTTAGTGTTTGTTGTACAGTGAATGGCTGCTAAGCTCACAGCGTGTGAGAACAGTCTGGCCTTTCAGAACAAAACCTCCCGTTCAGAGTATTTCAACATGTCCAAGTCCTGCTCGTAAAGTTAGCTGGCTGCAAACATCTACTGCTCAACCCCTCCCTCGCTCTTACAAGTGACTTTACTTGTGACTTCAGGTTCTTCACCACCTATTTTCAGATTTTATAAAGCTTTGGTGGGCAGTATATATAACATGTAATTTATTGTTAGGTATGCGACTTAAACAAAACTGCTAAATTAACACTGGACAATAAAAATGTTCTTACATATGTCTGAAAAATACAGGAATCTATCAGTGTGGTTACTAAATTACATAATCTTAATATGGACTAATTAAATTTTCATACTAAAACATTTTGTATATCACATTTGGAGTAAATGAAAACCCAATTTTCCATTTACTATGGATTGGTCAATGGTGTCCATGTTTCTAAAGTAAGCTTAGCAGACCTCAAGGAGGATCTGCTCTTTGGCAGTTGTTTTCTACTAGAGTACAGCAGCAGTATTCACACTTGAAGTGTTTGTCTTATGCAGTGCTAGTCACTTATTAAAGGAATGTGTGCATTGGAAAAAAAAAAGCTGCACAGAAAGAATTTTATGTCCTCAACTTGTTGTCTCTGGACATTCTTGTCGATCAAGAGTCCTTAAAATTGTACAGTCTCTTTTGTGTGTGTGTGTGTGTGGTAATTTCCACATTGGAAAAACAAACACAAAAAGTGTACTGTTGACATTACTTAGATGGGAAACTACTTGAATGTAAATCATCAAAAATATTACAGCAGAAACTATAATATTTTGCCAATGATGCCACAAAAATATCCAGCCTCAGTGGTGACATCCTAAAAAGAAACTGCTGACATTATCTATTATGCAGTAATCATAGGTCTTCACTGTAAGTAAATCAACACGTTTAACGCTGATTCCCTCAATAGCCCGGAGGTTGGGGAGAAGCTTTATGAATCGTGATGCACCAACAATTTGCTGACAACAGTACCACTAGCTCTAATCCAGCACCCCCCTCAGCTGAAATGGTACCACCCACAGCTACAAAAATACACACACTCACTCATATGAAAACAGCCTCATCTCCTCTCAGTTATTAATCACCAATACTTCCCCCTCTTCACTTTGCTATGATTCAGCCTGATGTTTGTTTCACAGGAATCATTTATCCAAATCAATTAACATGCAGGAATGTGAGCACCAGTGATGCAAATCCAAGGATGTTTCATGCTTAATTTTTGCAGACATCAATTAGTACTACTTGGTTTGTTAAAGAGTTAGCAGTTTGTACTGGTAGAAGTTTGATAGAAGAGTGATGATAGATAATTCATCATGTCTCATGTCTTCAGTCAGTAGTAGTGGTAGTAGCTAAGTGCCTTGCACAGGTGGTCCATTTTATGTTTAAACGTCTTTTAATTCTAGTAACACCTTGGTGACAGACATACACCAATGCTCTTGTATTGCTTCTCCTTACATATTGTCAAACTTTGCCTTCATGTGAGCATTCACTTATGCGGAAAACAAGAGAATTGTCTATGTTACAATTGACTATTTGTAGAAATTATTGCACAGTAGGGATGTGATTGCACATTTTCAGATTGCTGTCGAACTTACAGTTCCCATCTGTCTGTTTGCTCCGTCAAACAGAGACCTAATAATGTTGATTCCTGTGTCAGTACAGCATGCTATATTTTCAAAGCTCCATTAAGACCTATGTTGTTGATGAGTGTCTATATTTGTTATTCACTGATATGACCCTATTGATACACTGCATGAGGGCACTGATGTAATAAACTCGAGGAGCGTATCAAGAAGGGCTCTGCTGTGGAGCTTGTACAAGATGATTATTGACTGTAATTACTGCAGGAAATGAACAGATAAACTGTTTGTAATTTTGAATTCCTTGTGAAAAATGTCGAGCCCCGAGCACCCCACGTAACCTTGGTGTGCTTGTTAAACCTTCAGTGAATTTTTAAACTAGGCCAAAATATCAACAAGACTGCCTTCAGTCATCTCAGAGATGATGTGCGTTTGTTTCTTCCCCTGGCAGATAAACACAGATCAGCGGTGAAACCATCTGCTGAATATTGTGTAGGTCCTGCTTGTCCCTCTAAAATAGCTCTGAACCATCAGGGCATGGACATGAGATCTCTGGGGTTGTCCTGTGGTTTCTGGCATCGGGACGTTGGCAATGGATTGTCTGCGTCCTGTAAGTTGCATCGGGCTTGTTCCGTCACATATTTCTCATTGATCAGAATGGAATCTGGGAAGTTTGGAGGCTCAGTCAACAGCTTGCCTTCCTCAAACCTTATCTGAGCAACTTTTATGAAATGACAGGTGCATTATCCTGCTTTGTATGGAACAATAATCAGGTGATTGCATTTGTCAAAGTAAACCAGCCGAACATTGCACTGTCATGAGATGACCAATGTTACTTGCTCCACTGATTAGTGTTTAATCTTAGCAGTTTGGATCCAGACAAATATTTCTTACAACAGTATTGATACAATTAATTAATCAAACAGGCCTAACTGCCTTATGTTTGTCGCATAGTATTTTTGCTCTATCTTGTAAGTCTCCAGTAATGATAATGCTGTATGTTTAACTGCAGGGAGAGTTCAAGCTAAAGTCCTCTTTTTAGTTATTTGCTGTGTATGCATTTCAAATGGAAATATTTCCAGCCGTAGGAATCCAGTGTGCTCTCAATTTCAGTAGAAAAAAATATGCATGAGGAGATGCAAAGATGACCCTTGCCTGTAGTTAAAGAGAGAGACACACATACTATATATACAGAAAGCTAACTAATTGAGTCCCGAGTGAGTGTTGTGGACTCATTAAACATGCCAGCTAGACATTGGTAATCTGTCAGGAACTGAGCACAGATGAAAGACAAAGCAGAATCTACTTTTCCTGAGGCCAGTGTACTATACACCCCATACACTGGCAGTTGCCCTATGAAAATGTACACCATTGAAATGCTATTCATTCTGTAGCCTTAACTTTATTGATATCATAAACACAGAAGTACACTCAAGATGCCCACATTGTTTCTGTTATTTCCCTGTACACCTTGTGAATGAATATTTAATCTTTGTTTTCTGCCTCCAAACCCACAAGCATCCTGCAGGCCTTCAAAAGATCAAGGCAGTTGATTTTGGGGTCAGCATCAGGGAGTGGAGGTCACTTCTAGTCTGTGCTTCAGGCAGAGAGGAAAGACGAAAACTGACAAAGCTGCCTTTAGGAGAGTGCATCAATTGTGCATTCACAGGGGAATGAGTCAGTTCCACTGAAGAGAGTCAGAGAGTCATGAGTCAGACGCCATACATGTGTAGGTAGTCATTTATAATGTTTATTGAGGTTGAACATTTGAGACCACCAGAGGAGAGCACAATCTGTTGATTACAGAAAGTTATTATTCAATTACAGAAAGAGCTATCATTTGGGTGCTGCCGTATTTTTCTTGTACTGTCTTCTGCTGTAGGTTCACGCTTCAGTTCATTTAGATGTAGCATTAAAGCTAAATTATTAAGAAGCAGTACACTATCGCCATTGGCAGGATACCTATCATAACATCTGATGTGTGCTGGAGATCTATCCAAAAATTAGCAGCATTAATTGTCTGTCTATCAGGTAATCACCTCTGGGATGTCCTGCTGTGTCAGTTGTCACATCCCCTATGTACGATCAAACATACCCTGCAATGAAATGTTCCAGGCCTAGCATGCTGCCAGACTCACCATGACACTTCCCTTTCATTAGCATCCAATCTGATGAGCTCATTTCCGAGCCAACACTGTTATCACAAGCCAACTCTGGAGACAGACACGCTTACACTCCCTCACACACAGCCCCCCCCTCCTACTTTCAACCACTGCTTAGGGAGCTGTTTGATTCTTCAATTAATCATTTATGTCAGAGGGGGGGGAGTTGAAAGCCTAAAAGCTATCGATTGTTTCCATGTTGAGAAGATTCAGAGCTGGCAGCAATTAAGAGCCTCAGTTGACGTCAAAGCAGACAGTTGATTGTGTGTGTGTGTGTGTGTGTCCGTGTCGGGAGGGGAAACACGGGGACTCCACTTTGCAAATACACTAAAGTGAAACAAGCAATTGAAGGAGGAAGAGGAAATGCAAAGACAACAGGGTGTGAAGTTAATGTGCAGCGTCACAGAGTAAGGCGAGAAATTTTTGCATTTTTATGGGCCTGATCTGTAAAGCGCTGTTTCAGCAAGATGAGGGAGCACAGACCTTATCGAGACTTTGCTTAGATCACAAGCCAGAGATTGTCAGGTTCAGCACTTTTATGATTGCCTCCACTCATATCCACATGAATACATACGAGTGTGTGCATGCACGACCACAACGCACACACGTACCCATAAACGCGTCCATATAAACACACTCGCTTAAACCATCAATAATGACTTTATCAGCCCTGCGCTGCATGTGGAAGCACCCATTGATTTAATGCCAGTACATGTCATTCCTCTCCACTGCTGTTAAATCTCCCACACATGGAAGATTAGCATCAATATATAATTCTCAAATTAATTTGGATAACAGTGTAATGACTGTGGAGAAACGATATGTACGGCGCAGCATTAAAAGTCAATCTGCAGTAATGTAATCCTGTCCATGGTCCAAACATTTCACCATTAAAACTATAAAATGTTAAATTAATTCATTCTGCTTGCCTAACTGTGTTTTGATGTGTGATGATTCTACAGCCAAAACAACTTTTTTTTGTGTGTCTACTATTTGTCTGTTATTCAGGTTTTCTGCTGGAAAGGTTAGCCTTCCTGACATCAGCTCAGCAACAGCTCAGACCAAATCAAGAGCTGTAATTCCTGCCAAGCTTCAGGCCCGTGGAGCATGCAGGAGATTAAAGGGTCCAGTTCGCCCTTTCTTTCAATCTCATTTTTACAAGGCTGCGCTCTGTCATAATTTCACTGAAAATCTTTTCAGTCGCCGAAGAACATAAAAGCAACATTAAGCAATTTTGACAACATTTGATTGAATGCTGACTCAAAAGAGATTGCATAATGGACCATGTAATATTTTCCATGTAACACTGTGTTTTGTCTTTGACAGATGAAGCTCTAATGGTTTTCAGTTTATGTTGAAGAGATGCTCTGGTACAGTGGGCAGACTTTGAAATACAGAAATTGTTGGACTGCTGCACATAATGCACAGTGCATCTCTGTTTGGTTTATAGTGTAGTTTGACAGAAAAGCAAACTACACCAGCTTATTAACTCACTATAACTCAGTAACATCCAAGGTGTATTTCAGTTGTGGTCATTCGTTTTTACACAGTGTTTGACACCAAAATAACACATCAACAATACAGCACAACATGTTAACAAGCAGACTAAAGAGGATCACATCAGACTATGGCTCGTGTTCTGTCAAGCAGCTAATGTGATTTCCTCTTTCTTTTTTTTCACAGCTACACAGGCAGAGTTGTAGGAAATGGTCTCCATGCCCAGAGGCAAAACCCGGAAGTCAAAGTTCGCAGTGTGGACCCTGCAGTGGCTGAGGTCAAAGAGAGGTTGGAGCACTTCAACCAGGTAGGATGACCTTTACTTGGCATGAGGACATCTCTCATAACTAATTACTTCTGCACACATAAATACGTATTGTACACAATACTGATTGTCTGTCTGTTTAGCATTTAAACGCAGTGAACGTCCTAAGAGTGCCATGGAATCATTGGTTGTTCTTCCATGTGTTACACAAAAATCTGAGACACCACTGAGTGTCAGTATGGTCACTGCAATAAATGTACTTATCTAAACATGAAAACATAACATTACTGTTTAGACTAATTGTTGTTGTTTAAAATTAATAGCAGTATTAATTCAGAGTATTCTGACCTCAAGAGTTAACACAGATGTTGCTTATAAACAATTATATCCACCTACACCAAAGTTTTAATTGATTCCCTTTCTTCTTATTAGAACTCTGCAAACAATGTAATGCTAAGCCAAAAGAACTACTGAAATGTCCTTGTATTCTCTTTTGATGTAAGGGCTTTTTTTGAGCACAGAGGCAGATATCAAAGATAAATGAAAAAGATAGTGGGCGAAAGGGAGACAGTGACAAAAAAGTGAATTACTGTTGGAAAAGGAGAAAAAAAAGAAAGATGAGAGGCGGGAGCAAAAGGTCAGGAATGAGTGACAGATAGGCATAGATGACACAAGCAGCTTCAAAGTGGCACTGTTTGTCATGTAGATGGAGTTTAGGGCTGAAAAGGACCAAGAAGAAAAGGGCCATTTCAGACAGTCCCTAGAGGCCATTTGAGGAGACAAACGGATCAGGATTTGGTTCCCCTCTGCCTGCCTGCCCTTTTGTTGCCCTGAAAATTATGCCCACAGATACTACAACAGCCATCTCTGACTTTCTATCTATATCCTTCCCATTCTTTCATCTGTTTTTACCCTTTCTGTTCCTATTTGATTTGCTGTTGCTAGTACATCAAAGAAACTTTGTCATTTTCTCATTTCTTTTTATTCCTCCATGTTGACACATTTCTGCTTCGCTCTTATTTGACTGTATCATCATATCGCCACAACGTTTTATCCTTATCTGCCCAGATCCTCTTACCACCATCTCCTTCTTTATTTTTCATGCATAAATTTCTTCCCCTGCACTGTTCACCTCTATCTTGTATCTCCCATATATTTTCTAGCCAGTCTGTCAACCTGCCTTGCCACTGACAGCTCAGGATCATTTCTGTCAGACCGCAGCATCCCATTGTGCATGGTGGCTGTCAAGTGCCTTGTTGTCATGGAAACTATGCGGAGTTGAGCGGGTGTCCTGTTGACATTTACAGGGTTGAAAAGCCTACCTTGAATCTAGACCAGGTGGCAGAGCTTGGCTGAGCTTTATGTTTGTGCCAGATAAGCGTAAAGGATCACAGAGTGTTAAACCAGCATAATGTGCAAGGTTTTCCAAGTGCAGGAATACGGTTTTATCACGTGCTCGCACTCGCGTTTACAGTTTACAGAGGTGCAATACGTATATATTAGACTGTTAAGCATCAAGCATACCAAAATGTCGGCTTAAAAAGTAGTTTCTTTCTGAAATTAAGCATTTAACGTTTGACATTCACCTATGACTGCTGCGAAATCTGGTCACTCTCCAGACAGATTCATATAGATCAAAGTGGGTTTGCATAGAATTAGATCCTCTGCCAACAGCCTGAGTTGACTAATACTATTTCATGCTCAAAAGGCCTATGACAGGCTTAAAGTCATGCTCTCTAATTTTGTTATAGCACTCTCAAATTCCCAAATTTCCTCCAACCAATGTGCAGATGGCTGTTTGGCACTAACAAAATCAGGAAGTGTACCTTTAGTGGTCATAGCTATTCAAGTTTCATATATCTTATAACGCTCAACTCATTCACTGATTTACCATTCAGGTCACTGTAGTTGCTATTATTATTTGTCTCACTGATTTGGGAATTTTCCACTTCAACGTGATTAAAATGTAACAAAATCACATCTTTATTAGCATGCCTTCATATAACTCACTTGTCCTGATGTCTAGTTTTTGTGCAAACAAAATTTCACTTGTCCCCAGCTCCTCCTTGCATCAGAGCCACCAACAGATGTTTGTACACAGGGCAATTGTATAAAAATCTTCCAGGTGGGGGAGTCAGTTCATTAAATAAGTTTATTTGCAGATTGATTCTGGCAAGCCCATCTGGATCCTTTTCCAAATTACAAATTTTACTGGACACCCTTGTTGCCTTTTAGGCTGTAAAGTTAATTTCACCAATCAGGAGGGACTGCATTATAGATATAAAGCAGCACAGTTTAAATTTGTCTCCACAGTGAGGCGTTGACTAAGCTGAATGCATTATTCAAGAATTGCTGGCATGAGCTCCACAAATTGTGAGCACCGATTCTCTGTAGGTAAGTGAGGTACCTCTTCCTTCCTCTTGAGCTAGCATGCTCAACAATAGCTACCTGATTTAGACACAGTAACTCTCCAGTTTTTAGTTTAAAACTGTCTGACTCTCTGTCTTCTTGATCTGTCCTTTGGTTATTGACAGCTGGGCAGCAGCAAGTAGTTTACAGATTTAGTTACTTTGACAGTTTTGTTGGTAGGTCATTTTTTTCGTCGCCAAGCAGGTGGAGCATTGAAGGTCCGGGCTGTTTTCTGTCAGCAGGATTTCAAAAAAAGCTGCTCAGCCAATTTTCATGACATTTGGTGGAAAGATAAAACAAGGGCAAAGGAAGAGTCTGTCAAATTTTGGGGCAGATGTGAATGACTTTTTACAAAATTCTACGATAGTGCATTGGCCCAGGTTGAGGTCTGCACTCCACAAGTGAATTTCTATTTTATTTTATTTTTTAAATTTTTGCTTGATAATTTTCCCAGTTATTGAGCTTGTTTACTTCAGCCAGGACAGTCTGTGATTGGCTGGAATGCAGTGACAGCACTACTGTCATGAAAAGTTCATTCATCGATCGATATCCTTCTGCCTGCCCAGAGTCTGGTTGCGGCGGCAGCAGGCTTAGCAGGGCGTTTCAGACGTCCCTGTCCCCAGTAACATTTTCCAGCTCCTTCTGGGGGATCCCAAGGCGTTCCCAGGCCACATGACATATGCAGTCCCTCCAGCAAGTTCCCTGGGGACTCCTCCCAGTTGGACGTGCCCAGAAAACCTCCAAAGGAATGCGCCCACAAGGCATCAGAGCTCGTCACCCTATCTCTAAAGCTGAGCCCAGGCACCCTATGGAGGAATCACATTTCACCTGCTTGTATCCACAATGTCATTCTTTTGGTCACTACCAAGAGCTCATGGCTATAGGTGAGGGTTGGAGCGTGGAACAACTGGTAAATCATGAGTTTCCTCTCAAGCTTAGATCCCTCTTCGCCTTGACAGTTCGGTACTCTGCATTACTGCTGTCACTGCACCAATCCATAGGTCCATGTCAGGCTTCAGATCTATTAACTCCTTCACTTATGGCAGCACCTCACCCCCAACCCAGAGGGAGCAATCCACCGGTTTCCGGCAGAGAACCATGACGTCAGGCTTGGAGGTGCTGACTCTCATCCCGACCACTTCACACTTGGCTGAAAACCATCCCAACGTGTGTTGAAAGTTACGGCCTGATGAAGCCAACAGAACCACGTCATCTGCAAAAACCATAAAGGCGATGGCTGGAGTTGCAGTCCACCTTGAAAAGGGTCATTATATTAAAATGTGTCATGAAATTAAATGTTACTGGTAAAATGATAGTCTAAAACCAAAAACTAATATTTGAGAGAAGACATTTTGTAATAAAAATCCATGCAAACTTAGAAAAACGCCAATGTTATGCAAAACTGTTTGACTAACATTCCCTAACATTGAGTTAAGATGTAATAATTCTTACTTTGATGCTAATGTCATGAATAATATTGTTATTTTTCTATTTTATAAATATTTTTTCATTTCATTATGAATACATTTGTAGATTTAGATGCCGTGTTTTTGGCTTAGCGAACAAGAAAAAAGCTTGTTTGTTTTTAAAATACTCAGAAAGGTGGAAAATCATTGTTTTAAGCCACCAAGGTCCTATCCCTCAGTGTTGCAGGTGCGAAATTAGATGCTTTGTACACAGTGAGTAGTTCAGGGGGCCTTGGAGCACTGAACATTTGTATAAATACACAATGCATCTGTCTGTTGAAAACATTTGCACTCAGCAGCCATTGAGGTAACAGCAATAATGCCTGGAATTGATTTGGAACACCTGCAAGCCCCTGTTGAGATATTATGGTTATTTGTTGAAAGAGCCACTAGACTATTACTGACTACATATTTAAATAAATAAGTACATTCCTTTAAATATCTGATCTGTTGTTAATAAACCGCATAAATTTCTGGCAGACACAAGGTGAGACCTAAAATCTTGTCTTAGATAGAAACAAAGACAATAAAATTGTTAAACCATGCATGTGCTGGTCCTACCTCTAGTCTAATGGACTATGAATGCAATGAATGCATATAGAACATTACTTTTTGTTCATTTTAAGTCTTTGTGTGTGTATCTTTTCTTTTCATCTTTGCAAAAACTATTTGAGTTTCAGACATTCATACAGTTCATACTTCTGTGTCCTCATTTTTAAAAGGACTATTTAGGGTTAAGATTTGAATAATGTGTCAGTGTTAGAAGTACGATTAGGCTTGTCTGCATGTTTGTCTTCTTTTATCTTTGGAGCTAGTTTGGTTTGTTATTTTCAGTGAAATTTTAAAATAGCTCTAAAAATATAAATAGTAGACTGATTTTAAGCTACATGCAGTTCTTGTTTTTGGCCTAAAGGGTACTGCAGGTATTTCGATGAATCTTTAATCTGAGCTTTTCCAAATTTAAATAACCTCAATTTCTGGGATTAGTGAGGTTGAAACGGGGATATTTTTACCTACTGAAGAGCAGTTAGACTCAGAGCACTGTGACACTGAGGGGATTGGAAAACAGCTGCTGATATGTTAGACTCTGACCCCTCTGCTACTCTTGGCAGTCTTTTGTTTAAGCACTCAAAATGAGTGTGTGTGTGTGTGGGTTTGTATGCACATACGGTACACACAGCGCAAATGTATGATTCATATAAATATACAACCTATGGCAGACATGTTTGCATGATGGAAGAGACATACACATTTGTACGTCCGCATCAACATTTCCATGTTGAATCAACTACATAAAATCTAGAAATAACATTCGAACATACACAGGACAAGCCTAATGTCTTGGCCTCTAATAAAATGGTTCATTAAGTGAGTAGGCCAAGTTATGGTCCTCCCCTGTGTGTCTCCTCTGACTGTCCTCTTTCTCCCTCTCTTTCCCACTGCCTGTAAATATTGCTAATGTGGATAATAAATGTTTCAAAGTGGATTTTTGACTCGTAGCCACCAGTCCAGCTGTTTTTGGGTGGGGATCTTTTTTATAATGGTCTGTCTGTTTCCATGCGAGTATCAAATCCAGATCATTTGTCAGTTTGTCAATTTGCACTTTGGTTAATGCAAAGTCAGTGGCAGCATGCAGGCATGGGGAAAAACATCCAGAGGCTCATTCTCACGCTTTATTTCTGTCTTTATCAGTCTCTTAGACACACAGACTCACACCTATGCACATACACACACAGTGCCATTAAAAGGGAGGAAACTTGTGTTGAATGGAGACTTGGAAAGTCTCCGGCATAAAACTCCAGTACAAAGGCCAGTTCTATGTGTGATCGATGAGACCGACTACTGCATTGCTGTCTGGTTTGGCCAGTGCCCCGGCCAGGTTCCACATCAGAGAAGCCACACTTTTGTAAAACACACGCTCAGCAGATCCCTTTAGTGGACACGGTCTATCCATGGCCCTATCAGCTACCGCACAGACTCAGTTACTGTGGGCTTTTGTTAGTAAGGGCAGGTTGTGCATGCTTTTTAGAAGGCTGCAAAAATGATGAAATGTCTTTTAAAAAGCATATAGATTTAGATAAAACCCAGAGTTGGTTTTGTGACTTTAATATGCCTTCATAGTTTATGCCTCTTTTATGTTTAAGCAATGCCTGCAGCAGTCTGAAAGGTTTGAGCTTTAAAGAGTTAGTGGAGTCCAGGGATGAAGAAAGTGCTTGGGCTGAGCTGGCAGCCCGTCACAGGGAGGGGACAGATTCTTTCCACTTGAAGAAGATGATGGAGTTGGTCTTCACAGGAGCTCTGCTTCTCTTTGCTGCTGCTGTGGCAACGATACAGCAACAAGTCTCACAGCCCAGGGCTCTCTGCTAGCTTGGCAACCAAACTTCATGAACCCAGGCTGTAATTTAAGCATAACATTTTTTACCACCATAATTAGATGCAAAGCTCATAAAATTCCAGTGAACTGTGACTGTTTTTCTACATCGGGTCTTATTTGCTCTCTTCTAGGGTTTCAGTTCCCGTGAAGACACCGATTCTTGTCATATAGAGAAAATATCTGACCTGTTTCTGTGTTTGGCACATAGTTTTGAAAATTCCCTTTCAATCTTATTCTATCTGATATGGTGTGCATTTGTAAAAACATGTTTCAACATCATGTTCTAAAGATTATCTACAAGTGGGATTATGCTTGCCTTTGGCTTCCCCTGCTTTGTAAATATTATGGAAGGAAGACAAGGTTATAGTTTCTGTGGAATTTTGCCTTTTGGGATGATGGGTTATGCAAATGTAATGATTTTGTAATCTAATCTCAGTTCCAATCATTTTGATTTAATTCAGCTCAGTTCAGTTCAGTTCTTAAACAAGATTTACACATGATAAATGCACGTATATTAATTAAAGAAAATGGTAAATGCAAAGACCAGTCTTGGAATATCAGGAAGCAGATGGAGGAATGGATAAATAATGTAAGTTTTCAAAGATAAGGTACGTGCCTACCTTGTGTCTTTATGTCAGTGATGTTTGTGATATTAAGAGTCCTATATTATGCACTTCTTCAGCAACTAAATGTAAGTCTCACATGTTCCCAGAAGCCGTCTTCCAATTTTTCAGCTCAAAATAATGCAAAGATGGTTTGTTTTATGTTAACTGCATAACCTTTGGTTTGAGCCCTGTTCAAAATGGGCTTTTTCAGTGTCTGTAGCTTTGAATGTAGTTGAGCTGCTGCTGTCCACATCCCCTTCAGGAGGAAGACTCTCTAAGCATCTGTGATTGACACGTAGCAAAACACTTGACTGGTCAGCAGCCAGTATAGACCTGAATGATGGTATCATCGCTTCTAACTTTTTTGTGTTTTCTTTTACATACGCATGTTGATGAATTCACAGCACAACTGTTATATTACTGCATGTTTGTGGTGAGATTTTAAAATGTTGTAGTACAATCAGCATTTTAATGGTGCAGAGCAGCAGCTTGAAAATGGCTGTGGAGTGACTACTGATGGCTTCGTTTCAGTCACTATTTCATATTCGTCCTGATAACAGAAACAAAATTATATGACAGAGGACAGCTTTATTGGGAATTCAGCAATATATGTGAGCGCAGAGAGTGGGAGAGAAGTGAGGAGATGTAAAGGACTGACATGGCTGTTTTAGGCTTCACTAAGGCACAATATAGGCTACATACCAACATAGTAACCCAAACAATGCTGCTAGGTTTTCAATTGGTCTTAAAGTTTCCGCCATCTCTGAATGTTGCTCAGCATTACAGTTTTCAACATAGCTCTGATTTGTGGGCATACTATCAAAGGTAGTTGGGTGATTTTGACCACATTAACCACGCAATATGCTGACACTTAAGATTTTCTGGCCGTTGTGGTGACATTACCATCAATAATAAAAGTAATCCACTCGATGAGATGCTGGGGGAACCTTAAGACTATGCGTTCACTCTTGCAGCAAACACCAGAACATTTGGTGTGCTTTGGCCGTGGGTGGGTTAGCAGAAACATTAGAAAATATATGAACCAATTGGACCGTCTCCAATCCTGCTTTATCCTGAATTTTTCCCCTCATAAGCAGGCAGTGAGGGGGTAGGATTATGCAGATTTTGAGTTTTGCAACTGTTGATTCCTCAGCTCGAGTACAGCTGCACAGTAACATTCTTACTAACTTGCAAAGATTTAGTTTTGCGGAAGTAAACGTCTTTATATTTTAACAGAATCTATTTTGCATTCTGAAGTTTACTACAAAACACTAAAAATGGATTTAACCATATGTAACTTTTAAGGTTAGATGCACTGCAGCAGCTGCATTGATGCGTCCAGTATGTGGGCTGATTGCTACCATAATAATGGAAATTCATGGTGAATGACCTGACATGATACCTTATCAAAGCAGCTTTTCAGACCTTTTGTGCTGCTGCCATCTAAGTACTTCTGAAGCACAATTTGATGTCTGAAATGCTTCTACTTCACACCAGCACAGGGGCAGCCTTCACTGTTTTTTGACCCTCACATCTCTTACAACAACTTTTCATCAGCTAGGTAGCTGTTGGGACATGCTCCTGGAAAAATGCTGATGTCACTTAAACTGTCATACATTTTTCAGCAACATCTCCATTTTTTGCCTGACAGAAGTCAAAGTTTATGGACGCACACATACATTACATACACACAATCTGCTTCAGTCAGTGCCTGATAGGAGCGTGGTGTGACAACACAACACCACAGTGTGTTGTTGTGATTGAGTCACAGGGGTTACATGAGGTCATGGTCAATAAAGTGTCACCAGCGGTAAGTAACACAATCAGCTTGTGCTAACTTGTAGTCGAGGGGTGTGTGGGTCAGCTATTGTTTGAAAATGTTCACAGCATTACTCAGACATTTTAGAAATAAACATGTTTATTTTTAAAAGCACAAGCAGTTTCTGTTTTTGTATTTTATACTGATTTCATAGTTTTTATTTGTTTAAGTTAAGCCATTTTCTGAAGAAGAACTGACATCGCCATGTGGCTACATTTGACTCAGGATACCTGAAATGTAGAAGCAAACATTTTCTGAATTCAGGAAAGACAAGATAAATGTTTTAGTATTCAATACATTCCTTTAATAATTAGTGTCAAAAATTTTTTTGCAGTTGCAATCAAAATTTGATGAACACTGGTTGCGTTTATTCTAAACAATGTAGCACTTTGTGACAAACTTTATCAGTGCTTTAGACATATGATTAGTTTAAGAGGCTATAACATGGAAATGATTAAGTTGTTAAACTTAAAAAAACTTTAAAATTTGACTCTCCTCCTTTTTCATTTAAACTGGATTTAGCTGTTTATCATAAAACCATTGTTGCCAATCAGCTGTGACTGTGCACTTATGCAGATCTAAATGCATGTTATTATTGTCTTATCAGGAAAATAGTTATCATCTACATGAACAGAGATGCATGTTGTCACAAAATGAATGCAATGATGGAAAAAGTACTGGAAAAATGGTGCTTATATTCACAATATAACCAGTTCATTGATCCACACTGTCACACTGTGATCCTCACGATGTTCAAACACCGAGTTGAAAGAGCACTTTGTAATCACAACAAGGATTATCAAAAGCAGCAGAAAAGTCACACATCTCTTTAAAGGTAGAAGTTCATGGGTGAATATAGGAGCCACAGCTGGGGAGGTCCACCACGAGCATTTTAGCCTTTGAACCAGACTCAGTCAGCATGCACGTTCTGTCATCATGGGCGTGTTTGATTTGGGTCACTTAGTGTGCTTGTTGGGTGGTACATTGAGGCTGTAATTAAGGGAGTTGAAAACTAATGCTAATCTTAGTTAGTCCCATAATGACAGCACTTACTTTTTTTTTTTTTTTTTTTGCATTGTTGTGCATTTTCTGTAACTGCCTTGGCCCAGGTTTAACTGCACCTCTCGAAAGCCTTGACAGTCAGTTGGTGAACATGCATCCATGAAGTGAAGTATTAGAACATGCAGTGGCATTTAGAAAATGTGAGCTGGGTGTGTCTCCTCTCTGGTCGTGGAGCTCTGACCTCCAGCGGCCACACTCAAACCAACAGCATCTTCTCTTCTACAGCTGCTGATTTAGCTCTTTGGGTTTTTCCATTCTTATATGGTATATTATGATGTTTTAATAATGTGACTTTTATTTGTGCTTTGTGCTGATTTGAGCTGTACAGGAATAAAATACTTGAGATACAAAAGCAATTAGCAGTTTTTAGAAATGCTTTTAAAAGTACACAACTTTGTTACTACAAAACATTAAAGAGTAGAATGTGTCAGTGGATGCTTTATATTAATAGATTTGTTGTCTGAGCTAATAGGTTGTCTAACTATTCATGTTTTAGTGTGAGATGGTGGTCATTGGTCCATTAGATGCATATCTATGAGATCCAACTTCATCTTTTTGTCGTCTGTAGTGAAATATGGATGTAAAATAAAAAGCTCAACAAGGCAAAGTATGTTGCTGTCAGCTTTGGATAAATGGTTTCTATTGGCTACATTTTTAACCATGGAAAAGGATAGCAGCAGAAAAATGCTTGGCTCAGTTCATTGTTCCACATTTGATTTTAAATCTACTTTTGAATCATTTTTGTTTTCTGCATTATGGATTGCGATGCAGGCTTTTGGTTTTGTCCAAACTCTTAACAGTTGTTATTGCTGTCCAGTCTAGAACTTTCTTAATCTGCTGGTCAAAGCCTGTATGGTAATTAGGAACTTTCTGTAGGTTGGTTGACCACAACATATGCCATAAATCTACACAAGCAGTACATTGTATCTCTTCCAGAATCAGCAGGATGTTTGAGCAGTGGAGCTATCTGTAGTTAGTTTTGTTTGCAGCGTGGAACTCTTCCTAGAATGCTCCATTTCTGTCTGTTCACACTGAAACTATAAAAATATTCTTTTTTTTCTCTTGTGCCTGCCTTTTCTTTTTCAGGCAGCCGGAGATATAGAGAGAATTGCAGCCATTTCCTCTGCAGCCTGTGACATATTCATACGCACACATACATGAACACATGCTGCTTTTGTCTCTCAGCTGTTTATTTTTACACAAAAGCATTATGAACCTTAACTGTATGAAACAGATTGGAGAGAATTTGAATATAAAAGTTGAGAGGACTTGTCCAGACTGCTGGAGATTACTGCTGTCACATTTTCCTTCAGTATCCTCCAGGGTTTCCTTTCCTTCTCTTTTTCTGTGTCCACATATTCAGTTTTACCACCGTCGCCCTCAATGAGGTAATACTGTTTCAAATTGTTAGTGAAGAAAAAGAGCACATGTCTAGATGTGGGCATGCAAAGGTTATGACTTATGATCCTGGTTCACTATTTTGACAACAATATCCCACATATTACACATGCGGAGACTTGTGCACAGACACATACACTTACACAACTCCTTCATCAGTTGCAGGATTCATATCCAATCCCTGACCGCATTTCACATTTTTACATTTCATAAGATTTCTATTTCCACATAAAACTGGAACACGTATCTATAGTGGCCTGCCGATTAGTCGGCACGCACGCACACACGCACGCACGCACGCACGCACGCACGCACGCACGCACGCACGCACGCACGCACGCACACACACACACACACACACTTCCAGTCCTGTCCTTCTTTCAGACTCCTTCAGAAGGTGATTGGTTACTCCTGGCAGTACAGATTTTAGCGTGACTGGGATGCAGTCAAATACATGCAGGAATTCAGCCCTTGATGCTCTCAAACCTGCCCCGTCATCCTCTGACTAAAGAATGCGTTTGAAAAGAAGGAGAGAGGAGAATTAGTTGGCACAGTGAGAGGAGAACTAGAAGATATTTCATGATTTGGGATTTTATTCAAAGCCTTTTGGGAATACCCGATTTGTCTTTGGATGCCAGGGTAATTTCAAGGCAGGCCTTAAAGGTAAAGGCTGGCATCTTGTTTTTTCAAGCCCTCTGCTCTCAACCCCCTCATCAACTTGCACAACTACAAACACCTGTCTGAACTCTATATAAGAAGTAATAGTTATTTAAATTCTCACTTAGACTTTGGCTCCTTCCGTTTATTTTTTTCTGTCTTTTCACTTTGTCACTACTTGTGTACTCTTCCTGTGAAACTGATTGTTGCCGTTTTACATCACATACATTCTCTTGATACAAACCTCATGTTGTTATTGGGTAATATGGATATATATTTTTTATTGTACTATGGTATACATGGCACTCAAATAATTATCTTTACCTGACGGAATTATTGAAAATGTTTGAATTTTACGTCTGACTCATAAATGACATACTGTAAATCCACCATCCTCCATATTGTTGAACTGAGTGTTCATCTATAGGTCTGGAGTTTTATGCTTGAAAATGTGTTTTTCATACTGTGTGCTCTTTGTATTTGAAAAGATTTCTCTCCTGGTATGACAGCCTCTATTCTGAAGGAGACGGAAAAGTTTTTTAAAAAGCCTGTTTGAGAAACTACTTAAGAGGTTCATTGAAACCCAGAGCAGCAGTCATTTTCCAACAGAGAGCAGATAGGGAGAGAGAGGCTATTCACTGCATATTATGCATTCAACAGTCTTTAAGAAGACATACTGAAAAATTGTATATCGCTTTAGCTTCAAGGACAAATTAGAAGTTTGCTTCTCTGCTATGTTGTTGGAATACCATAGTTAAGTTCAATGTATATTACTTTTCAAATTAGTAAAACTGCAAATTTGAAGAGAAAGACATATCTAAAAACTCTAACAGTCTGGAAATCCTAATGCAATCAAAACAACCCAACAAACTGCACTGGACAGCAGCCAGCCAGCAATTATACTGACCGTGGTTTCCACTGCAACGGCGCTTTAATTGATTCCTTCTCTAATTACCATGCTTTAAGGACAGCTGGGCCAAGCTGCATTGTGTTAAACATCCCCTGAACATCATAGTTATTAGCTTAATACCCAACTGGTTATCTGTGTGGTGATGGTTCAGTACATTCTGCTGTTCAGCAGAGCATTTGCTTGCAAACTCTTGGAATGCGCACTGAATTTATTTAGTTGCTTTACATAAAAAAGGTTAATTGTGTTATCATTGTTGCTGTCTGGACTTGAGGAAAGTTGTTTCTTTTTTGCTGTCTATCTTTCATTACCACTTATCATGCCCCTGCAGGCTTATGCAGAAGTATTTGGATTCATGCAGTGGAGCTTTTTTTCTCTTAAGTCTATTGAGAATTACCAGTATTGCACGCATTGGCTGGAATAGCTATACAGCTGAGGCAGAAAATAGAAATTGTAGTGTGTCTCTCATAAACCATGAGCCATCTAACTAGAGGCTCTTCTTTTTTATAACACAGAATATCATATTGCAACCTCATAGCAAGCAAAACCAGTACAGGACACACAAAGAGTCTGTCAGCAGGTTGTAATGTGACCCAACTAATAACCATAAAGTGCACAACTGTAAGCAGCATGTAGTATTGTTCACGTTTTTTTCTAAGTGATTGTCTTGTACCTTACTGTCCATCTGTGAAAACTGAGACACCTCACTATTGTCAGTGGTTTTCATTTTGGCTGTGAGGGTAAGTGATCTGTTTTACCTGCTTGTACTTCAGGGCCCACTCGAGTTTCATGAAGCCCAGCTTTGAGCTATAGCTGTACAGTGGCACTGGAGCACTCATTTCACTCACTCAGGCTGGAGTGAGTAGATGTGATTTCACATCGGATATAATGGGTGACATGACAGATGTAATAAGCTACAATGTCAGAAGTACCCGCTTGTGTCAAGATCATTTTATGTTTCCTTATCCGCTCTTCCTTTCAGACAGCTGTAATCACCACTCTGGTAAGAAAAACAGAAAGAATACTAATATGTTCATAACTGCTCTTTTACTGGCTCTGACAACAGCTGAGCTGCAGCAGAATTACTGCAGACAATCAAACATTTTTACATCAACGTTTGCTAAGTCCTGTCTGGGTCCCTTGTTATTTGTCCCAATTTTTCTACTTGTCAGTTTAAGGCCTTGACTAACTGAGTGTCTGCTTTTTTATATCTGATCGTGAGGAAGGTCTTGTCTGAAATATCTCATCTGCGACCGAATGAATCGCTACGACCTTTTTTATAAATATTCTGGATTCCTAGAAGATAGATTTTTAATATTTCACCGTTCCCCTGACTTTTCCTCTTGCGCGACCAAGGGGTTGATATTTTTGGTTTTGTGTGAAATGTCTGTTGGATGGATTTCAGTGACATTTCATACAGATATTTGAGGTTTCAAGACAATGTATCCTCATGACTTTTGTGCCTGCTGTGTGATTTTTCATGTAGTGCTATTATTAAGTCAAAATTGTATTTTGTTTAGTCTTTCGGTTTATGTCCAAATACCTGCAAAACTAGCAGCATTCCCATGAATCTTAGCTGCACTCTGTGTTTATATTGCTAATTAGCAAGCATTTGCATGATAAGGCACTGAACTGTGAACAAGGTAAACATTATACCTGCTAAACATCAGCGTGTTAAAATGATCAGTGCAGGCATGTTAGCATGCTGAGGTTATGCTGCACATAAGTAATGCCTCACTGAGCTGCTTACATGGCTGTCAAATATTGCCGTTGCTTCAGAATTGTACTTTCGCTTGGCATTATGATCACAACGATGGTCTGTTTTCATGAAATGTTTCTTTTGGCACATTGAAGGTGTAGGAGACAAGTACTTGAAAGTCTCCTTTGCTGTCAGGTGTGGGAGTGAGTCAATGGTGAGGTGTCAGTGGCAAGGATAGTTGTCATCCCTCAACACCTCAAGTCCCACCCCCATTCCTCCTATTCACCTCTCAACATGTCTTTACTGGTTGTTCCCTCCACATGAAGGTCAGCTGTGTCCCAGGACTGATCTTGTCAGTTTTCTCATGAATGTTTAATTGTGTGTTTGCACGTGTATGCACATGTAACCTAAAGGCTAGTGACAATGGGCAAACTGTGTGTGTCTCTACAGCACCACACATTCCACAATCCTGACTTCCATGCTTCTCTCTTACCCTCATACTCCAAAAGATAATTCTCTTGTTGTGTCAGGAGAGCTCCTTGTCAGGCATAGTGTGAAGGAACAAAGACCACCTTGATGATGCTGGACAGCAGGAAGGGCCAGCGGGTGGTCCAATTAGTTGGCTTCATGCTAGCATGGAAGGGCATCATAAATAGTCGTGTTTCAGGCCCCACGCTGAAAAAATCTTCATGCAGGCCTGCAGTCATACAGTGACTGTATATTTTCTGTAAGTCAAATTGTTGATTTTAGTTAGATTCAACAGTGAAGTTTAAGTGAAGGTTATTAGTTTTATTGTTTTCCTCCTGTCGGTAAAGTAATCTTACAATAAAGGAAGCTGTGACAGCAGGTGTCAAGCAAATAGTCCTTGATCTATTTAAAATTACAATATGTGGTCTAACAAAATTGTATACTGTACGAAATTGTTCTGATGCATTATGGTGCAAATTTCACAGTGCATTATTTGACTGAATGTTCAACAGAGAACTAGCACTGAGAGGAACTCAGGAGAAAATCAATAAGATGTTTACCATTCCTGTTCTTATGGCAATAAATAAACAAAGACGCACCACAAAGATGACTAGTGTTGCTATGTAGTTTATTTGTTTTCTGTATTCAACATTAAAATAGTTACTAAAGGTTTTGTTGAGATTTTTTCTTCTTCTTTTTGGTTTCTGTAATCATTCTCATTGCTTAAAAACCCTGTTAAATGTGGTTTTAATTAATTGCAACGCATCATCCTACCACCCAGGGCTCACTCTGTTGTACAACACCCACATTGCACTTCTGTTTCCCCAGGACGCTATGTATCATCGGCTGGGCCCTTGCTGACATTTACAGGGCTTGATATATCGGGGCAAAAGTAGTCATATGTAAACAAAACACACTGTACCCCTTGCTGGTGTGACACGCTGTTGCAGTGTCAAAACCTTGTCATGTAAATATACTTGTGTTAATGTTTCACATTTCAGATAGAGGAAATCCAGTTTTATGAGTGAGTCACATGCAGACTATTGAAAAAGTGTTGTAAATGGGACTAAAAGAGGGCTTAATGATTACTTTTGCTTAGCTAACAGGCAGTTATCTATTTTTTAAAATTTACAATCCATCTAATCATTGCTTCTTTAATGGCTGAATGCCGTTCAGGTATAGGTAAATATGACAGAAAGACAGTAATATTATCCTGTACATGCTTCAGTGTGTAATGTACCTCATGTTCCTGTGTTTTTGTAGGAGACCCAGGAGAAGTTCCCAAAACTGGGGCAGATGGAGGCTTGGGATGAGCTGGGCAGTGGGGAAACAGAGGAGGGCAGCACTACAGACTGTGATGATGAAGATGGCTGTCAGTCCTCAGGAGACGGTCAAGAAAAGAACTGTAAGTGACACATGCCCACTTTGACTTGCATAAACTCTCACATATGCCCACATCTTCATTATCGACTGCTTTTCCCTTTGCCAACTGGCACAAAAAACCCTCGCTCCTTTTATCACTCTTATTATGTCATTGCCTACAAAAAGATTTACAGCATCACTGTTTTTGCTCTACCTTCCATCAGCTGGAAGGAAGCATGTATATGTGTATACATGCCAAGGATAGACCTGCCTCTGACAAGGCATTATCCTCTCTCTCTCCTCTCTTGAGCTGCACAGGCCTCGAATTGTTTTACTGCCACAAAGTCACTCACATTTTCACACTCTGCCAAGGTTCCAGCAAAGGTGGTTCTTTAGATCCTGAGACAACAAGCCTGTTTACGTCTATGGGCGCACACTCACATATGAGGTGTCAGAGAGGAGGTGTTAGGGCTTGTGTTGGCTTTGATGATAGTCATTTGATCTCCTCCAGAAGTTTTACATTCATCATCCCTAATCACTGTGTTGGATTTTTCCACCTACACAGTGAAACAAGGGAATCTGGTGTAAACCTTTGTCTTTCTAGGGTGGGGGGAGTTGCGAAGAACAAGGAAAAGCACAAATACAATGATCTATGCACACAGTATCAGTTGATGCCAGGTTAGATATACAGTTTATGATTTTTTTTTTCATGTGGTTGGTAAATAGGCCATCTGGAGATACTATATGCTGTAGAAGCAAGCAGACAGGCAATACAAAGAGGGAAAGGCCCAGTGATAAGATCCCAGCTGAGTAAGCTGAGCCTCTTTGGCTTCCCCAGAGCAAGACTCCCAAAATGCCAGGTGCTGATTCAGCAGTCTCTTCATATGTAACGTGCACTGTGTTTACTCTGTCCAACACAAATGCACACAAGCACATTTTGCACAGTGTAGATTAACCATATACAATAACAGGCACCTTGTGATTAGCACACATTTAAATACAACAGAGAGTGGAGAATGCAGGTGCCCTAGATGTTTACAATTCTGGACATGCAATCACATTGTCCCCATTTTGAATTCAGTCAGAGACTTTTGTTGCTTGTCATCGTTCTTGTTTCCCTTCAATGCGGGTCACTGCTCCACTTTTTTCCCATCAAAACAAGGCCAAAATTTGAAAAAATATCCTTTGGAAAGATTTTGTAAGATGTTCTCTTTTCACATATCTTTCATCTCTTCTGTATTGTTGGTGTCACAGCATTTGAATTATTACCAGATTATTGAACCAACATTTCAATAATTTGACTACTGAAGAACAACTGAAGAATACACAAACCCCGTTCAAGCACAACTGCAGCCATTTTTCATACAGACTCCTTCTAGCCTTCTGCTTTTGTTATTTCTCACTGCAAAGTATCACTAGCATTACAGCAAGTTGTTGCACTGCTGTCTTCAGTTTGTTTACATCTGCTTCCCCATGAGATCACATCAGGTGGTGCTCTGCTTCCTGACCGCTCCCTCTAGCTGAATAAGCTTGATAATATCCTGTAGTGTGTGATGGCCATTATTTTCTAATCTTGTAGTGCGTGCATATCTGAGATTCAAGAGCAGAATATCTGTGAAATGTCTCCTTAAGTGTGTGATGCAACCCGATTTCAACATCTGCTACGATTTTAGAGCTCCTGTTGTGTGAGCTCAGTCTTGAGTATTTTTCACTACATGCAAAAGCTGTCAAGGTACCTATATGGAAATGTACATCAGACTTAATTTTTGTCACCACGATGTCAACACGGATGTCACTATTTGGCTGCCACATTTTCACAATAAAATGATGTTTTTCCACTGAGCCCTATGGACCGCAATGGACAGCAAAGATACAAACATGAAGTAGAGTCTATCTCATCAGTGTTCTCTACAATCATGATGACAAATGCTCCTTTGGTAATCAAAACCTCATTTTACTTAAGCCCCATGCAACATGCTTAGTGCAGTTTTACCAGACTACTTGCAGCTGTGTCTAATCCTGAAAGGAAGTAAACAGCAATAGTTAATGCACAGTAATTCAGAATAAAAAAACTAAAGTTTCAATATAAGACGTGAGCCATTACAATGTTGAAATGCGCAATATAATGCTCACCAGACATAAAGGCTAGAAGTCAGTGTATAAATGATCGAAGCAACCATTGGGGCGTATGGTGCTATCAGAACATCTTGGCAGTACTAGTTTAACCAAAGAGTAGCAAGAAGGTAATAAACACAAGACAGTTACTTCACCAGTCAATAGCTATTACATTCTCAGTTACACACAGGTCTGAACAGGCCCTTTCAGCGCTGTTCCTTGTTACGATGTGGATAAAAAATGCCAGCCTTTGTCGGAGCTCTGACAGCAGCACCAGTATCCCAACAGCAGGGGATAATCAATCAAAACCACTGTCTGAGATTTGCTGAACAAACCCCATTAGTCTGTGCTCAAAGTATAAATCCATATCCTGGTGAGCTCTGCACCCTGTTCAGCTGTCTTTCAGCTTTTAAGAGAATGTTTGCCATCTGGTTACAAAATCACACCTTTTGGAAGGGTGATTGGTCTGTTGGTATCTATGAAAACAAATCACAGCACTGGTCCTGTTATAACTGACTCTATTATAAGATCACTATTAGATGGAGCCTGATTTGCTTCTCTGACGACTGATGTCAAGAGATGGTACACTTCTTCTATGTTATAAACCCCAGGAAACTGTCTGCACATCTATTTCTTAAGGCAGGTGCGTAGGAGAAGGTAGAACACATCCAGCAAGTACAAAAACTGACTCCCGCACACTGTCTAACTTGCGATCATAAAATTATTGGTGCAACGTTTCGGTACTAGACCTTGATCAGGCAGATTTGCCAAGCACTGAAACATGGCACTAATAAATTTATGATGTAAGTTAGACAATGTGAGGGAGCCCGTTTTTGTACACTTCCTCTGTGATGGGTGGACAGTCCATTTTTGATACAACATTGATTCACATCAGCCAAGACTGGCTTTGAGCTCTCTTCTGGGTAAGTTCAACTGTTTGTCAAATTCTAAAGCTTTCAGGTGGATAATGTTAGAGGTAATAGGCATTCTGTAATCCCATTTTTCAGTCATATGTTGTGTTTACACATTCCCCTTTTAAACACTTTGAAGGGACCAATTTGAGGTCTAGAATTTTCTCTGACTGTTAGTATTTTTAAGACTTAAAAATAATGTAAAGCTCACCATCTGACATCTTGTGAGATTGCGTTACTTTGCCTCTTGATGTTTGATGGCATCTGCCTCTCTGGTCACTACTGTGATCATCTCGAAGCAATATTGACGTAGTAGGATTTACATATATTAAATGAAAATCCAGGTCCAACAAAACAGATATTTTGTCCCTCACTCTCTTTTGACTTCTCACATATTGGTTGAACTGCCGTTGATTATTCAGACATCAACTTTGGCAGTTCTTTGGACTTCTTAACTGAGTGAGGTTGTAATACATTGTAGAGCCAATTTTACTTTCCATCTTTCTGTGCATTTGTTTGCCTCTGTGTAGCAGTGGCAGAGCTCCCAAGGTCCATGTTAAAAGGGGGCATGACCGCCCACTGTTCTGCTAAGAGTGACTTCATTACCAAGCTAATGAACAGCGCTAATCTACAGAGAACAGACTCACTGTCTCTATCATCATTCAGATGTGATGGAACTGCTGCAAGTCTTGCTGTGCAGATAGGATTCATTCATGCTGCCTCTTGCGTACTGAAAGTACAGTATGTTAAAGAATGCAGATACACATGTGTCCACATACATGCTTAAGGTCTCTAATTGTCAAAACCAAGGGATTGTTTGAGGAAACTACATGAAAAGCGAGCTAATAATGTTTTGCACAGTGTTACTAATTTACACTGACCTGTTAAATAAAGAATTACAAATATGCTAAATGAAACTACAGGCAAGATTTGGAAAAAGTCTGATTCTTTATGCATACTCCACTGGGCTCCCCACTACTAACAGAAAGCACAGTCTGATTGCATGATGTAATGCCCACTTGATCTTGGTTCAGATCCTGTTCCTCTTGCCTGGAGACATACTACTGTGTATGCCAGCTAAACAAGGCCTGGTCATGTACAAACTGCCATTGCCACAGCCATGGACAGGAGAATAAATCAGTGCATCTTTAATGAACCATATTATCTGTCTCCCCTGCAGCTATGAGAGCCTCTTCTGTGGTACATTTTGTGGCGTGACTATGGCTTATTAACTGTATTAGCCCGGGAACACTTAGACTGTTCCTTCCAAAGGAGCTATTCATTTGTAGATCGTTCATTAATGTATTATGCTCTAAAATACCCACAGTGGCACATTAGACCACTATCTCTCCATTATTGGAAGAGAGGAGACTCCAAATATCTCTACATCAAAAGGTGGAACAGTACTTTATTTGTCTGTCTGCTTCCATGAGTGTGAGTCTGAGTCAATGGCAGAGTAGGCACAGTTTGTTCTTTTTCTGTGCAGATTTGCGAAAACAAACAGGGAAACCAAGGAGAAGAGATAGAGTAACAGAAATTGGAAGTGTAGCAAAATGTAGAGGTTTGTTTTTAGTTTTAATGAAATCTTAAAAGTTTAGAATGGAACTTGGTGGAAAACAAAAACAATGTTCCCACTGGTACAACTTCTGCATTGGACTCAAAATCTATAAGCTGTTATAGCATTAAGTTTGCTGTTGAGACATTCAGTCTGGTAAGGGTGTGAGAAGTCATAAAACCAAAAAAGAAAGGGGGAGAGCAGGTTATCCATCTCAGAGGAGGAGAAGTAAATGCATGGATAAACATTTCCTGTGATTGAGCCACAGGGATGTGCAGCAAAAAACTGTGAATCGCACAGCCATGAAAGTACAATTCTCCTTTGGTAACAAACACCATCTGTCAGGAACACTGGTGAGCTTATGAAGAAAGTAAAGACACCCTCTGCATTTTTTCACACACTCTACAGTTCAGTGGTTAAGCCTGTCTAACGTGAAGCCATCGGCAATGATTGTTTTGTTCTGCCATCCTGTCGAGTAACATAATTATCGAAATATGACAAGATTGAAAGATTGAAGAGTAGATTATTGTGCATCTTGTCTCTCCTTGCATACCCTCAAAAGAAGCAGAAACAGCTGGCTGTGTGTTCTGTGTGTGTGAGTGCAAACTTGACCTTAAGAGATGTAAAATCGAATGCAATTGCAAATCTAGAGCTGCTAGATTTGTGACTTTTTTTTCTGCAAATTGTGGATTTTGCTTTACATCTAATAACACCACACATACACACACACATATATAAATATAAATATATATATATTTTTTTTTTTTTTTTTTTTTTTTTTTTTTTTTAACAGAAAGGTGGGTCTATATGGCACTAGAAGGCCCCAATCAGCAGCTTTTGAATCTAAGTCTGAAGGGCACCAGAGCAAAATCTATGCTCCCCATCCATCACTGACCACAGTTTCACTCTCTCTCTCACACACACATACACATTTTTATTAATATATTGCTATCCACAGCTGTATTCTTGTGTAGGCATCTGTAGTAATGTAGTAAATACAAGCTGTGTGTGTGTTATGTCTTTGAATCTGACCTTGAAACAATGGTTCATCTTAAACATTTCAGCCTAATAAGGTTATTGGGTTGTTGGTGTGTTTATACCTGAATGCCAAAAGCACAGAGAGAACTTTTTTCCAAAGCCTATAAGGCCATAAAGGTGTGCGGCAGCTGTTCGTCCTGGCAAGGAAAGCACATTCCTGACATGAATGGCTGCTTGGGCAGGATACGGTCAACCTACACTGGTGTTAGTAGGATTACACTGGATCGACCCCAAGCCCACTACAGTCTGCTGTTGCCCTGGAACCAGCACGCACCTGCCTTTCATGTTAGAAAACTTGCAAGAAGATGAGAAGAGCAGAGATTAAGGGTGAAGGGCTGCAAGTTGGAGGACTCAAGGTCATAGCTAAAGGTGAAGGGGAGAGACAAAGGTCTGAGACAGTGAAAACAGTGGACGGGTGATGCCATAAAGCTGTCTGATTTGAGATTACAGTACAAGAGGAACAGAGGCATGGAAGCACTGCTAAATGAGAATAAAAAAGCTGAGCTTCAGAGAAGATGAATGCAATACAAACCTATGATTCAATCTATCGTGAGAGAGGATGGTTAGGAGGGTGGATGGGGGATTTGGTGCTTGTATGCCCTGGCAGGCTTAATAGAACCAATCCAACTCTCAATCTTCCCATCCTAGGTCCTGGACTAGACGGGGCCTCTTGGGACTGGCGTGCATCGAGGCTGGCTGGCCAGCAGATGTAGTGGCTGCGTCCCGGTGCGGATATTACCAGTATGACTGCCATTTCCCTTAGCCTTTCATCTGGAGCTCAAGGGGCTGAGAGAAAGTTCCGCAGGGCAGAGCAGGGTTGTAGAAGAAGGAACAAGAGGATCAGAGATGGCTTTGGCTGGGCAGGAAGATGGTCTGGTTTGCGGATAGATGTGGGAGCAGTGCGTCAGCCAGATATGCAGAGTCATCTTTTTGTTGTATCTGACACTGAATAACAAAGCATAATTTTCTCAAAAGTTGGCTTGATAAAACTGAATTATTTTGAGACGTGTCAACATTATTTCTGTAAAAGGAATATGGAGAATACATCTTTCGAAAACAGCAATTAAAGGAAATCCTCTAAATATGTGCCCAAACACATTTGCAGTAATTAAACTAGCTAACAAATTTTCTGTCTATGTTATATTCACCATATTATTATCACATATTTTTTATTTGTGATCAACTGTGTACCATTTCCCGCTGCCTTCCATCTTCCACCTTTCCTTTCAGTGGGCTTCTTTTTCTCTCTAGCCTGTGCATATTCTGCCCTGTGGTTTTTATAGCACTTTGAGAGCATATTAGCCTGAAAGGCTCCCTAGGCGCATGGTCATCAGAGGAGAATGGTTCTCATTAGCCAGCATCATCATTTCCTTTCTAAGCATTATCTGTAAGGCCTTTATGATTGAGCCTCTCCAGCACACCTTCGGGAGCCTGGTTGGGAAACACCAAGAATATCTGCGACAACAGGTTATAAAACCAAAGGAAGTGGTGGAGATTACTACCCATAGAAATGAATACAAATGCTGCATTGAAATCAGCATTTTGTGTGGTTGCTATGAAGTTTACCAGCAGAGGAACATAGAATGCTACTTAGTCAGTGCCCTGATAGCATAGCCACATAAAAGTCTTAACTGCAGCACCACGGGTGGAACTCTTATTCACTAATACAACATGAAATCCCGACAACATGTGCAGGTTTCCAAGCAGTAAATGGCATTTTAAAGATGTTTAAAGATGGTGTCCAGACTCATAAAGTGATCTTTATTGGAAGCTGTAAATTCAGTAAGTATAATTTTGGGTTTATTGTGTGCATGACACCCTGGTACACCGTCCTTTCCCTCTGACCCAGAGTCAGGTTTGGATTGAGCTTTTGGGTTGTCGTAGGACCAAATTTAATCAGTGCTCAATCATTTATATTGAAGTATTTTGTCGCTGGCTACGCAAACTCACAGACAGACCTACAGCTGACCTTGTGGTGGTGCTAGTTTATTTCATCTTCTTTATTAGCGGCACCACTCAGGCTTCTGTGCTAGGGGTTGTGATGCAGGTTGGATGGGAGAGTGTGCGTGTGCGCGTGCATGTGTGGGTGGTGGTGGTGGTGGTGGGGTTACATGAGTGACTCTGTTTCCTCGTCTGGAGCCCAACCCTGGCTACTAACACAAAAACTGGCATCCCTGCTGTAACACAACACTGAGCAAATAAAGGCAGACATTCCATTGATATTGAAAAATACAGTAGAAGGATAAGCAGGGATGAGTATGATCCTCTTTGTCTCATCTCAGCGTGGTATGCAGGGGGAAATACAAACTAGGTGAAGGGAGAAGGAAAGAAAGCATGCAGAAGTTGGGTTGGGATTTTCCCACTGAGGAGACGGGAAGGTAATCCTATCTCAGACTCGAATGATGCAAACTTTAGTTTTAAAGCAAAACTACGGTCAGAGTATCTGTTTTAGATGGCAGGTGTGCATTAGCATTGCATGAGTGGTCAGATAATGGAGGCTGGTAGCAATGAGCCCAGTTTTGTATCGACTACCTGCAGTGTGTGTTTGTGTGCAGGCCTGTGTGTGCATCACAAATACACACATGCAAGACAAGTCACCTCATTAAAGGCCAATCCCACTGACCAGTGGTGAGAGTGACAAAGCCCTTCTCCCTTATCCATAACTAATGTGACAATTAGAGCTGAACCTGGAACAAACGGTTGGGCCTGAGGGCTGGGAGGGGGTCAGACTCTCACTTTAGCTGATTACAGATCCGATATGAAGGCCCAGTGACGGCACACACAGCTCTAAGTCATTTGATTCTAAAACTGCAGTCAGTTATGCAACCAAGAGTTTACATCAAAGTATTTGACTCACCCCCACAAAATCAAACATTTATAACATCATAGCACAAGGTTTTTTTTTGTTTTTTTCTTATCCACACAGAATTCAGAGAACACTTTGAAGTTGAGAAGGCAAGCATCACTTAGATCAGTTTAATTCAGAGGAGGCCGGTCACATAAAGCAACACAAGGCTGCATTCTATTCTCTGCATTTTACTTTTACGTCTGCACTGTTGCTGCTATTCTGTCACTGAACAGGTAGCACATTAATGACAGTTTATGCACACCAAAGCTTATTTTCCTATTTCTGCCCCTACAGCTCTTAGTGTCACTTTAACATTAGTAGCAAACACTGAAGTGTCGAATAAAAAGTCACGTCCATAAGTTTTCAGACACCACAATGAATCTCAAATGAGGCAATTAAGATGTGATTGAAGTGTAGACTGTCAGCTTAAATCCAAGGGGTTTAGCCAAAATATTGCATTATCCATTTAGGAATTACAGCCATTTTCTACATAGTACCTCCATTTTCACAGGCTCAAAAATAATTGGACAATTAACTGATAAGCAGTTTCATGATCAGGTGTTGCTGAATTTGCACTTGATAGCTGCTCATGTGAACTCTAAAGAGGTGTGATGCAAATAAAGGAGACCTTCATTAGGCTAAGAAAAGTAAACATGTCTATCCGAGAGATAGTTAAACTATTAGGAGTGACCAAAGCAACTAGTAGCTCCAGCCTTAAAAAGAAGGAATTTATGAGTGAGTTCAGCAACGTCAAAAGGCCTGGAAGATCACAGAAGGAAAGTAAATTGCAGAATTCTTTCCTTGGTGAGGAAAAGCCCCTTCACATAATCTAACCAAATAAAGAACACAAACCACTGGTAACACTCAAGAACAGAAAGGTCAGATTAAAGTTTAGATACGAACCACTTCTGGAACAAGATTCTTTTGACAGACAAAACCAAGATTTAACTTGTACCAGAAGGGTGGAAAGAGAAAAGTAGGGAAGAAGGAATGGCTCATGATCCGAAGCATACCACATAATCTGTCAGACACAGTGGGGACAGTGTCATTGCATTGGCATGTATGGCTGCCAGTGGAACGAGGTTGCGGGTATTTATCAGTGATCAGAGTGCTGATAGAAGTAACAGGATAAATTGTGAAGTGTACTGAGCAATACTTTCCGCTCAGATTAGGGCAAAGGCTGCGGAACTGATAGAACAGTTATTCACAGTACATATGGATAATGGCCCAAAACATACCGCAAAGAAGCTACCCAAGAGCTTCTTATGTAGGCATTCTGCAAAGAGTGAACCCAAATGCAGCACAGAGAGTCAGGGGAAGGTTTGAAAGGCTTATTGCAAAACTTAGGTTTTAAAAGGTGAATGATGGCTGATGGAGAGCAGGGAGCTGGAGAGCACCGAAGGCTGGAAGCAGGCAGAGCAGAGTGAGCAGTCTTTGGGGAGAAGAGTTAGTGATCCAGCGGCTGAGCTGGCAGGGAGGGGAGGAATCCTGGGATGGCGGCGCAGATTGAGCAGGCAGACTGGGGCTTGGAGGTGAGTGTGGTCAGTGGAGAGGGTGAGCAGGCTGACTGTGGGCTTGGAAGCGAGCGTGGCTGAAGACAGGAATGGACAGACAGGGAGATGGGTGGGTTGAGCATGTGGGCTGGCAGGCAAGAGTGAATCTGAGGCGTCAAGAAAAGTACTGTTCGCAAGAGCAAAACGTGTAGAACTGAGCACAGAACTAGAATAAAAGGCCTGAGACCATTGTTGCCACTGTGGGTAACGGAACAATATGGTGAAGACTAAAAGGGGAAGCAGGGGTAGATATACTGCAGAAGCCTGTGAAGTAATGGAGCGCAGGTGTGCCAGCTGCAGATTGCTCAGGACGGGGAACAGTGTCATTCCCACGAACACACATGTAAACACAGACAAACATGGAACCGCTGGAGATATGGAGGAAATGGAAAACGGAAACACTGGGAAAAACACAGTAGTCATTGTAAAGACCATAACATGTCAAGGCACGGAAACTGTAAATGTTTTTCACTTACTGAAGGCAAAACTAAAGGCAGAGAGACCCACTAACTAGCGGTAACTGAATGCAGTTGAAGCCTCAGTAAGCATTTAAGGGACTAAACTGTGTATTTGGAGATGTCCATGAATTCCAGACTACAGACAGTCATTGTCTGAAAAGGATTTGCTTCCAAGTATTAAAAATAATCCCTGTATTTATAGCTATGTTTGTCCAATTATTTTGAGCCTGTGAAAATGGTGGGACTATGTAAAAAAAAAAAAAAAAAATACTGTAATTCAATGCAGTGTTTTTGTTAAATCCCTTCGATTAAAGCTGGAAGTCAGCACTTCAATCACATCTCAACTGCTTTATTTCAAATCCATTGTGGTGGTGCATAGAGGTAAAAATATGAAAATTGTGTCACTGTCTAAAAACTTATTGACTCAACTGTATTAGATTCTCAATTCTTCAGGCAAGATCTCTCTGTATGAGAGAGAAAATATATTTTTCACAAGCGACATTTTGACTCTGATTAATCATTATCAATTATGACTCCCTTCTCTTCAGGTAGTTGCGTTCAAGGTTCTGGTGTTGTGCATTCTGGCACATTCAGCAAGGCTTACTGAGATGCCTAAACTGAACAGAACCACAGTCGATGTCATTAGTAACATGTATACTATGCTACACAAATCAAAATGTGTGCAATGAAAAGGTTCTGTCTCAGAAGGAGGAACAGGTGAAATCATTCATCTCAAGCCTTCTGTGCGAAATGGCTGTTTCCAGTCAGAGAAATGTTGTGTCAGAAGACACACACTGACAGCGTCTCTTGTGTGACACCTGATGTGCACATCCTCTCAACTATAATGGATGGTGATGAAGTGTGTGCATGCATGTGTGTGAAAGTGAAAGAGAGAGCGGAAGAATATGAATGTGAGTTTATTTCTGCATCCTTCACGCTCGTCTGTCTACAAGGACAACCTGACACCTGCCAATGCAATGAGGCATCTGGTGTTTGAGTGCACACAGGTGTAGCGTGTGTTCTGATAGTGTGGATTGCGATGTGTATTCGCATCTGTGTCTGAGACAGAAGAGCTGTATTGAGCCTTTAACCTCCTTCTGAGATAGAATATGTTTTCTTCTTAAGATTCCATTTCATCTTGAGAATCTGTCACATTGACTAGTAGAGGTCACTGTCCTCCCAGGGCCCCATGTGCCGATTTGTTTCTGTGTATATGTGTTTGTGTGTGTGGGTAAAGAGTGTAAATTTTAATCTTGCCAAGGAGCTTAATAGTCTCAGACTACCAAGAATTGCACTGGACAGATTCCTTTGCACCAATTCCTGCTCTGGTGTTGCCATGCTGCCATGCCCGTTGCTAGGTTAGCTGCAGACTAAGACGTGTACCCCACTGGTGCCCCAGTATTTTGGGCCCTTTAGGCCCTTGGGCGACCTGCCTTAGACCCCTATACCACTCCCGGTTAACTAAACAGGTTGCCTGTGAACCAGAGGGACTGTTCTCCGAGATGTGTGTGTGTGTGTGTGTCAGTGGGTTACTTAGAAAACAGAATAGGGAGATTAGTTTGATGGGGTGAGGAGCCCCTGCCTGACATGCCACATAAAGAGTGAGTCGTGGACAAAAACAGCACAAAGATGGACGGCCAGTAATGAACTGTGTGAATTCGTCCTCCCCTCCTCTACACCCGCCACCGTTGGCCCTCTTTGTAAGACAGTGTGTGTGAAAAGAGATAAGAAAACGTTGTGTGAGGGCTTGGGAAGGTAAATGCCCATGAGAGACAGTGAAAGAGAGGCCTTAAGAAACATTGTGACCCACATAGTTTTAGCATTCTGCTGCTGTAGCAAACAGTGTCAGGATACCCGTGATCCATAGCCACCAAGAGGAGCATCAGTCTTTTATTGGTGTCCAGGGGTCTGATTGGCGGCAGACTGATAGCTCATAGTAATGCTGGCTTTTCCCAAGAATGAAACAAGACTTGTACATTCCACTTGGTGTGTAAGGGGCTTGGCATGCATGCAGTGAAGTGGTGTTAACAACAATGTTGCGGCCAAGGAGTAACAATGGTCTTTGAATGGATGTGTGCCTTAGGGGGGAACTAAAACCATATGTAGCCATGTGTGGAAAAAATGATTACGTCCCATGAAACTTTTTCAACATATTTGAACCAAAATAAAAAACACTTGATCCTCTTTGAAACAGTGCCTACAGTTAGAGGCAGTGTGCTTGTAAAATACCACAAGGGAAATTAAGTATTTCCATCTTTTATTCAACAAAACAACATCAATAGATGAAATTGTCCACTTGTGTAAAAAACTCTCAGAAGCTAGAATTGCCTCCTTAAGCAGAAATAATGTCTTGTAGGTGTTTTGTTTATTTGTGCACCTGTCTCTGACATAAGCTTGCTGAAATTTTTAAACACTCTTCCATGCAAAGTTACTTCAGTTGCAAGATATTTAAGGATTTCTTGCAGAAAGTGCCTTATTCAAACCACACCGTGATGTTTCAGTGGGCTTTTAAAATGGGCTTTTTTGACTTTACTCGACCATTCTCCTTGAGTCATCCCTTGGCTTTGGATCACTATCCACTTAGGTTTATCATCGAATTTTGAACAGATGACCTTGCATTATCTTCTTTAGATCTTGACATGTGCCACCATACACTTCTATAACAAAGACAACACCAGACCCTGTATGTCACAGATTTAAATAGGACCCACCACTCCCGACAAAGGAGGTTCTAATCATTCACACCTAACCTTTTCTTTAATGTATTTAAATTATGGAAATGATGCAAGAATGTCAAGTTTATGTGCTGTTTATTCATGTATACTGTCTTTATCTATGGGCACTGTCTTTTAAGAGGAAAATGTTTGCTTGTTTTGATATGTTGACAGAATATACAATTTCCATTGGATGTGCCTATTTTTTTTCAATGACTGTATCAGTGTTGTAGAACTTAACACAGTTGAGCACCTTAGGAGGACCAGCAAGCAACTTATCTACCAAGCGGTTTACAGTAACCTTAGAAAAACAGCATGGTAAAATCCACAGTTCTAAAACTTTAAAATTGTCTTTGAAAGACAAAAACAAAAATACAAAAACAGACTAGTGGAACATTTACCATTTTACCATTTCTGTGGCTCTTTTCTCTCTTCTCTTGGGGACCAGAGAGCCTCTTGTCCTTAAAGAGAGAGATGCCAGGTACTAAATAACTGGCAAAGTTGGTTCTGATGAGGATGCTCTGTCCCTGTTAATGACAGAGACTAATGGAACAAATCATTTTTCCTCACTTCACTGCATTTGAAAAACAGCGAGCTGGCACCCACGCTTCGAAGACATAATGCCTATTGCAGAAAGGTCTTGTTTTACAGCAAATAAGGATTGATCTAGAAAATCAACAGTGTCATTATTTAGCCGCTTGGCAGAGCTGTTGGAGGAGAAAGAGAGGAACAGTTGAATAAACTGTGCTTCTGTTGTCTCTGATGCATGCTCACAAGTATTGAACTCAAGAAAGAACCACGTACACACTATGGGGAGAGGCGACCAGCTAATCACCTTATTGTCTGTAATTCAGACAGCATGCCTGTATGTGCACATGCACCTTTAGCAGCGTAAATCTTTTTGCGTGTGTGCATACTTACATTTATGTGTCTGACAGTGCAAGTAGTAAAATCTGTGTCAGAGGTCACCTCCGTTAATGAAACATTGCCATGAGGCACATCCAGTGGCCTTGTCAAAGCCCAGACCCATGAGCTGCTTTACAGCCCCACCTCCTGCATCCGCCTCCCATCAACTGCTTAGCAGGGAGAAGAGCTGCAAGGTCAAGGCAGGGGTGTGAGCCAAGAGCAAAGAGAACGGTGAGGAACAGAGAGAGGAGAAACATGTCACTGACCCCCACCCACCCACCTCCACCACACTCCCTCAATGTGACATAAATCAATCCTGCACCTTCTGACTGTCTTTATAATTGTCCAGAGCAGGCAGAGGAGTGACAAATGACACAGGTGCTTTAAAGGTCATTATATACAGATACTCTATTTATCTGTGCAACTACCTTGCAGGGTTTAGTTACACCGTGAAACATGAGGTTACACTGTAAATAGATTGAATTGCTCTTACACAACTCTGTGTGAATTTTAATTCAGAGAAACAGGAAGCAACTGAACACAACCGCATTAATATATATTAGTGTTTGTGCAAGTCTGTGCTTAGAAAGGAAAAAGCTGCCTTGTCACCTTGATATCAAATTGTGTAACAACTTGCTAAGCCCCAGTGTACAGTAGCACCATTCCTCACTGGATTACAGCTCTGCAGCTATTGGTTGAGCCAGGAATCCTATGCAGGCATGCACAACACACACAAATGAACACACAGTCACAGGCATAGAAAACACATACATGGATCTGAGTTTCCAGGATTAACTGATTGAATTTGTCTCTTGATGGACACTGTGCCCTGTTGCCCCATTCCTGCTCCACTGTACGACTAAGCAAATAGTTGTGTATCCCTGTGTTCTGTGAGCATTCATGACGTCTGTGTGAGTAGACTACTATATGCATGACGCCCTGAGTAAAAGAGAGACTAAATCTAATCAGTGGAAGACAGAAAGAAAACTGTTTGCTTCTTCCCTTTGCATAGGTTTGAGGATTTAATCTGTGAGGCAGCAGTGACTGTGTGCTGGCGAACCAAAAGAAACAGAGAAGTAGCAGTAGAAAAATGACATGCTTACCCAGAGAACCATCATGCAATTTTCTGTTTGTCAGACTTTTTCCAAAGAAATGGTGGCCAAATCATTTGTTATTCCTGCCACTCACCTTCCAACCTTTATTCCTCTGGTCCTCTCTCCCTTCCCTCACATCCCTCCTCCCTCTTGGCTGGAGCCTGAGGTCCACCCCTTCCTCAGTGCTTCAGCCCGGCTTGTTAGAAGCAGCTGTTGTTCCTCTTTGGCCAGTGGGAAACGGAGGCTCCTCCAAACACACAAGCTACCCATCTGGAGAGGCATTAGCGGCAAAGGACACTATGAACCATTTCTCACACACTGGGCCAATGCAAAGGTCAACAAGTCTCAAAACTGTATGTGTCGTTCCGAAGGCTACTAACACAGTCATTATATATCAGAGTGGAAGTTGACTGTTCAGATGTGCGTTTTCTTTCTCCCTCTCAATGACCCAGTTTACCGCAAGCTTGAATGACGAATGAAAGCTACCGCAGCCCATTTGTTATTCTAGTCTAGGGCACACACACACACACACACACACACACACACACACACACACACACACACACACACACACACACACACACACACACGTATATAAACATATTCACACACTGTTTGTGCTCCTCTGTGTCACCGTTTGTGGCCTATTATAAGACTTTTTTTTAAGAAATTAAATCACACTTGTCTTTTACTGATGGAGAACATATGACATTGACTGTTGTAATGGGAGAAGCATGACGATGTGCCATCGCAGAGCCTTCAAGTCGCCTGAGGTGATTGATTCCATCTGTCTTGATACGAGTGACGATGGATATTCATCCTCCTCATATTGAAAAGCTGAACTAACTGTTTTCCCTCTATGTCATCTTTCACTCCCTCCCGCCCTGTTTTTCTGTCTTGCTTGTTCTCCCTTCTTTTCCCCCACCATATTTGGGGGATTTACACATGAGCCAGCTTATGTAGCACGGCTTATCTGCTAACATTGTCTCATTATGACAACAACATCACATTCCATTGTCCTCCTTCCCTGCTAGTTTTTTTTTTTGTGTGTGTGTGTGTGTGTGTCTCTGTGCCTCAAGTTGTTGCTTGCTTTCAGGAACTTACATATTCTCAAGTTGTACTGATTCTACTTTGCTACCTCAGTTAAATTCTTCTTCTTCTTCAATTATTGCAGGATCATATGCCTCATATGTTGTCATGTAACATTTCTGCATGATGTGATCTTATTTATTACAGTATAGGCTACTTTTGTCAGACCCATGTTTTTCTCAGATATTAGACTAAATCTATGTTGTGTCACAAACATATACTTTTATCTCCAAATAGCTAAAACTAAACTAACTTTCACCAACCTGAAAAACGTGTTTTGAACCGTTAGTCATTAACCTGGAAATGTTGGAAATGAATTTCTCCTAGATGAATATGAAACAATGTATTGAGTAATGTAATATAATATATGAGTGATGAAATGGAACAAATATGAAATTATACTGCATTTACCTGATTAATTTTGGAGCACGTTGTCTGTACCTTTTCTGTAGCTATTTCAGGTGTGACCTAAAACCACTGCCAATTTTGCCAACAATTAATTACCTGAAATTAATTTCAAAGACACATTACCGTAGTTCCAGACATTTTAAATAATTCAGCTACTACTGCAAAACAGATCCAGCCAGCCATCTATTTTGGCCACTTATTTTGGGTTCAGGTCACACACATGCACATAAAGCAGAGCAGCCCAGGTGTACTTTTCCCCAGCCATCCCCTGCAGCTCACTATGAAGGATGCTGGAACATTCTCTGGTTAGGATGCACAGTTATGCTCAATCTGTCTGATACCCTGGTCAAATAAGCTCAGGATGCTTTTTTTATTTTATTTATTTATTTTTTTTTTTTACTGCTTTTTTAAAACGTCCCTGGTTAAAGGATAAGTTTAGTGGGTATTGACTCTCCTTGTAACTTTTATTGCACCCAATTTTCCTTCACTTCAAAGTTCACAAAGCAACACTTTGCATTCCTGAATACTTACCTTGTATGAAAAGAGACTCTTTAACTAGTTGGCAGTGCTGTTCTCTGTGGTGTAATTGATTGTTCTGGCAAGGACCTGTTCCATTAATTAGCCAGTTGGTTAGCCTGCAGCAGAGCAGTATTGGTGTTGTGTTGGCCCATTCAAATGCTGTTTTCTGACATCTCCCTGATGAGATGCAGCCCATTTCCATTGAAACAATAACGGCAATCTGATTTGGGATAAATGATGTCTTTGTCTATTGTCTACTGGAACAACAAAAACCATTGGCACGGGAAACACTTTTCTCTCTAGAGCTCTGCCCAACCCTATTCACACATGCATGCTTACAAACCCAAGAGCACTGAGTGGGATGGGTTGATATGTGTCGTACTTCAACTGAAGAATGTATTTTTAGAAATACAAAGAAAGGAAGAATTCATAGTAAATGACAGCTTAAGAGGAGCAATACATTTTTCTCTTTTATATTGGCGTAGAAGTGATTTAGTGAGGTTTTTAAAACTCCTGAGTGATGTGCTATAAATTTCAGGGTTTTATATGGGTGTAATATCTGATAACTTATCACACACATAGCTGTCAAGTTGTTTGACAGTCAAGTCATTGCGACAGGGAAGGCTGTAACTGTATTTAATTCGACACCCGAACTCTAGACAGATCAGTTTATACACACAGCGGTGGGAATCATGGCAAATTTGGGCCGTTTTTATGGCTGTGACAGTTTATAGAAACATTTTGACTTCAGGCTTTGGCACTGTCAGAGCTCTGATAACTAGCATACCCCCTATCACACCACACACAGTCATTCTATCCTTAGCTCCCTGTCTCTTTGTTTCTCTCTATATCCTTTGGAATTCTGGTCCTGCCCATCTCTATACACTCACACAAGGTTTGCAGAGCCTCTGAGTTCTGCTCATGGAGTAAAACTACATGTTTGATACTTGTAGTGTCTTAAATATGCAGGTTAACTGGAAATTAATTCCTATCTGAGAGCAGCTGCTGTTCTGGGGGAGTTAATCTGCTTCTAATTCATTGATGTACTTAGCTGGCCCGGGTTGGGTCAGACTGGGATCTATGAAAAGGAGCGGAAAGAAGGATGGGTAATGAGCAGCAGGAATCCATTTCCTTTTGATTTTGTGGATTTAAGACACACCAACCCATTTTTACCACCCAAAGAGAAAGAGAGAAGCAGCGTGATGATATATTGATAGAGGCTGAGGAAAGCTAATATTTCAACCTATCTAAGCAGTAAAGTTTGAGTGTTTGCATGTGTAACTTTACATATATGTTCGATGGGGGAGGGTCTATTATAAAGTGGATGCTTAGTGTCAGCCTTACATTTATCACCCTCATTCATATCTGACTGGATTTAATGACACCATGATTGGTGTCTATGATGATATGTGTATGGAGATAAATGTGAGAGATAAGTTTTTATTGTACAGTGTAACCTGTGGGCCAGAACAAAATGCACAATATACAATCACACTAGTTTAATGTACATGAGCCAGAATTTGAATTGTTAGCTGAACAGTAACACAGAGCCGCTGTAAACGCATTTGTGAACATTTTAAAGCACTCTTGACAGTAAATTATGGGTGCTTTCAACTGAAACAGCCACAGCTGTGCATCTTCTGATGTACATATGAACTCACTTTAACTGTAACAGACATAATCGTGCATCATTTTTATGTCTGATTGTTTTTGAAAAGGCTTGAAAAGAGATGATGGGAAAAGTGATTGGATGATGATGAGCCCCTAATATACAATTTTACAAGCCCAAAGGAACATTAAAGGAGATTACTATGATTACAGTGAAGAGTTAAATTATTTATCTGACTGTTTTTTCTCTTCCCTTCTCTGTCTGTCTGTCTATTCGTTTTTGTGTCTCACAGTACATAAAGAAACCTCTAGTGAAGGAAAGCCAATTGGGAGACAGCCTGGAGGTAAAAGCCCACAAGAGAACCCCTCTAAGCCCCCCTCGGTGAGGGTGATAGGAGGCTCGCCATCTGCCAGCTGGGCGCGACCCTGGAGCCTCGCGCTGCTTCTTTCTGGACTTTGCTTGCAGTGGATCCTGTTCTGATGCCAGCAGCGTCTGTGAATCAAGCCTCACCCATGACCCTTTAGGAACCTACATGCACACAGACATTCATATCATTTACATATCACAAATATAATCCTTACTCCTGTCCTCAGCCTACACGGATGGACGGTAATGAAGGAACAGTACAAATGGAGAGCAGGGCAGGGCGTGGACAGCGTTCTAGGAGACTAGATGGGGGGGGCTATTGCAGGAACCTGTCGTCCTGCAGCATCACCCGTGTGGGTGTTTGCACAAGCTGATTCCATATACGCTCATCTTTAAAGATTAAGCTTGCTGATTCCACTATGCTGTTTGACATGTTTGTGTATACAAACACAAATAAAGCCATACAGCTCCTCGCTTCACTCACACAAACGCAGCCCTTGTGATTCAGAATGGGACTGTACCTTTCTGATTTTACTTAAGAACACTTACAAATATAAACAATCACTTACATGCATTTTACATACACCAGAACAGCTGTCTTCTTTTTCTGCTGCTGGTTTTTACTTATCTGCTCAAGCTCCAAACCTCATCACTGCACTGCACCATTTGCCAGCCAGCCAGAAGAATTCAGCTCGTTTGAAAACTCAACTCATTTCTTTTTGAGGATTAAGGAATGCATGATAGACTGATAGATCAGTCCCAGGTGCCTGGCCCAGAACAGCAGATTTGATATACTCTAATGACTGTGTACCTTGGCAGGGATTAGAATGTAATGCGTTCGCAGGTACGGCACAGGCACACTTGCACGGCTGAACATATTGTGCAGATAAACTAGGTGTGTATAGTATGTAATTGTACATAGGTGGAAAGGATTTGAGGGAGCGTATGAGGTTCTGATCCTGAAAAAGCTCCTATCTGATTGAGCTGATTGGGTTTTTCTTTTTATTTCTGTTAACTATGAATGGGCTATGCTTCTCTGCTCCATACTACACAGAAAACAATGCAAAAAAACAAAAAACAAAAAAAAAACAACAACTAAAGAGTTTTAATGTCTGTCAAAAATAAAGCAGGAATGTATATTATTTTCCAACTCAAGCCCATGACATAAATGGACAATATTGGACATTTGAACAAAGTCTGTACATTGTTGATTTTACTAATGTTTATTGTGCATCCAGTTTTGTGTGTTTGCTTGTTGACTTGCACATTAATGCATGTATAAACTACAAACATATCAAATTATCATGATAGAATTGGGTCCTTCTGCAGAAAGCAAAACTAACAACATATATTTTAAAACGTCTCCCATCATTTTTCACTGATGGCATGACATTGAGTTTTGCCATTCTCTTCTAAATGGCGGTTTGGAAATTGAACAAAAAATCAGTTACTTCTACAATAGCATCCTCTGTGTACTAGTTGTATTTCTTGTATAGGTGAGGATGTTATATCTACTCATACTAGCACAGATGAGTACCTGTGTGAATGGGGATGATGAATGTATGGTCAGCACTATGCAGATGCAGTACAGAAGCTGACTATGCCCTTACAGTATACAGTATCTAAGCTAAACAGGTCTATAGATTACATTCATATACGTACAATTACACTTTAAAGCCCTGCAGTTAATGGAAAGTGGAGATGACCACAGCAATGTAAGATTTTGGCAGTTTAAATGGGCCACCTTTTGTGTTCTGTAACTACATTTGTTTGTTTTCCTCCATATATGTGTTGCTCCAGACAGCGTTCAATGCACCCACTGATCTCTTACAGTCCTATACCCTCGCATGTGTATAAATGTACATATTTTACATCACTTGCCATTTGTTCTGTGTCTCATTTTGTCTCTATTTTGTATCAGTATGATACAGTGTAGTTGAGCTCTATTAAAAGTGCTCTGCTCTTTTGCTTGCCTCGGTATCCCCTCCTTAAGGAATACCAGTCACAAACAATACAGATTTTGTTAGAAACAATATTTACTGAAGGCTCTATACACCCCTGGCACTTTCACACCAGTGCTTTTAGTTGTTATTTCTGATTAGTTCTCAGGATTATGTGTGCTTGTGCAGCCCATACTTGATTGGCATTTCCTTTCACTTCCATATTGTGCCTGTTAGGGCAGAACATCTGTTTGTTCTATTGGTATGTTGCGTAATTTTCAGAATAGCTCCACCCATCTCCAACAGAATCTGGCTAATAAGTGCAAACACCTGTGTGCACAAGTAGTCTTCAATATTTCATGTTGGCACCACTCACATTTCCTCTGCCCTCAATAAGGAATATTACATAGTGATGGGGTCACATTTGCACCAGATACTTTCACAAGTTGACAGTGGTGATTTTTCAGTTGTTTATCTGATAATATTATCCTGTCTGTGCACCAAGTACAGAGGTAGAGCCAGCAGAGGGTTAACTTGCAGCCCCAAAGACTGTGATCATACTTGCTCATGGTCAGCAGTGAGGGGGATTGAGTTATGAGGGCATTGGCAGGGCAAGCTGTCTCGGTCTGACCTTCTCTATTTGCATCTAGGAAGCCTTTTGCTAAACTTACCGGTCTGTGTTTGCACCAGGAATAGAGGCAAGCGGGGTGTGAGAGTGCACAAGACATGAATAGGTTTGGCACTGGAAAGTCAGTCATGATGACAGGCACATCGACTGTAACAGTTGACTCACTCCGTTGATGTGGCTGACCTGTTGGCCAGTCCTGAAGGAGGACTTTGCCTATTCATGGAGTTCAATTTCCCTGAATTTGTACTTTCTGCTGCAAGTTTAGCATCACCGTTGGCCTCAGCTTAGAAAACACAAGGCGAGCATGTGGCGTACAAAAACTGTCTTTAGCAATGTTGTACACAGTACTGTATCCCACGCTGAGCTCAAATAATGTGAAGATATGGTTTAAATCAAGTGTATGTCAAGCGTTACTCCTTTTTTCGGAATTATTTTAGCATAGCTAACTATAGCCAGATTAGTCACATACACATGCAATGAGACTGAAGCAAAACTATTTCGAAGTAATGTTTATAATTGGTCCTCGGAGTAACACTGGTCTCTTTTCCTCCGTGCAGTTATTATAAAAGCATTCGATGGCAATGTATCAGGCGACAGTGGCCCTCCAAGTCTCACCACACCTCCCACTGTTTTAGCCATCAGCCTGGGAGCACATAACTAATAGCACTTTCCTGGCAAAAGCACACAATGTCACAATGGACGAAAAATCATCATCATCACAGACACACACCAGTGATCTCATTCACACACCCTGTCTCACAGTTGTACAGTTCCAACTGCACGCACACCGTATCTGATCCTCAGAGTCTATTTCATGCTTGTTGCTGTGAGTGTCTTGCTGGCTGCAGAGCACAGAGGAGAGTACCCAGTCTGAGGATATTGTGCTGCTTCTTTGCCTGAGGTGTAATTGGGCTGTATTGGTCTGCCTGGCAAACCCAAAGCTGTCTGTCATCCTTAAATAATTTTCCAGTGACTGATGAGGAAAGCCGTGGATGGCTTTTAAATATGGACAATAATGGGAGCAAACTCAGAAACTGAAATTGAGTTAGCCTGAAAATGACTTTGAACTCCTGCTTTTGTTCTTAAGTTAACGTTATAAAGACAATTTGATGTCTTTTAAAGGGAGCATGGATGATTCAGTGCATTATACTGTAGGTATAGACACACGTTACAAGAAACGGTGTGGTCACTGAGTGTAACTGAGAGTTCAGGGGACCTGAGGTCACAGCTGCTCAGCTGTCTGTCTGGGCTATTTTAAACAGTAGCACACATCAGCGCTTCTGTCCCACTGGCTCGGCCAAGTCCACACCTAAACATCCTCACACACTCGCACACAGGCCTTTGCTGCCTTAGTAAGGAGTAGATCTAACACAAATTCACGCAGTCAGAGATGAACCACAGTTACATCACACACTGCGAGCACAGAGTTAAAATGCATAAGTTCGTTTTCCAGCAGATGTTCCCTGAAGTCTGCCTGATTGTGCAATAGCAGGGTGACAGTGGAGTAACCCCACCCCCATCCCCAGATTGTCTTACCTTTGCACCAAGGGGATCAGAGTGACAAGCTCGAACTGGATGAAGGAAGGAGGAAAGCACTGGAAATAGCTTTTCTAAGATGGACAATTGGGTGAGGCGGAGGGGAATCGAAGGGGGACCTGTGGCTCCTGTTAACCACAGCTCTCCTTCTTGACTTTCAGCCATCAGCTGTATCCATTTCCTTCTGCTCAGAGCTCCCTCTGCTCTCACAGCAGTCTAACACATGCTGTCACTGGCAGTTGTCACTCTGTCACTTTGCTCCAACGGCCAATGAGCATTAAGCTCAGTGAGTTCTTGAGGTTGTCTAATTGAGTCCAATTAAACACATTTTCAACATGATAAAGCATAAAGAGGATCAGCATCAATGACAGAGATCAAATCTGCCACAAGGACACAAGAACTTCAGCTTTATTCCATCTATCCACTGATTGGCCTCACTTGTCAGTTGTGTTTCCCATCATGCACTGTTCTGCTGGCAGAGAACAGGAAAACAGCATTAGGGGATGCTAATCCTTTTGGCAGTTACAGTGAGGTTGTTGTCATTTTCTGTCAGGACAATTTATAGTGATTTGTTTCTAACCAAAGAAATACTATAAAGACCAGTATGATTGTACCAAGCATTCATGCATGCCAAGAATGGTAAAGGTTTAAGTTTTGGGGCAACCTGATGGCCGAGTGTTTGGTGTGCATACTGCAAGGGCCTTGGACAGTTTGCTCTGTGTTGCTCCTCTGCTCTCTATCCCACATTTCCTGTCCTTCTCTCCATTGTCCCTTTCAGAAGATAAAGGCAAAAATGCCCCAAAATATGGCTCTAAATAAAAAGAAAAGAAGCCATCCTCCACTCAATAGATTGCTCCCTCTGGCAAGTCATTCTGCATGTGTATGAACAGCATATGAACAGTCATTCAGTTGTGCAATGATTTCAGATCCCCCAACAATCCCGACTTATTCTTCCTGTTATGAAAGAAAAATAAAGGCAGACTTGAACCACCACACCACAGGCCAGAATACTGGGCAGCTGGCTTAGACCCTCCCAGCCACTCACAGAGGGGACCCACAGGTGAAGTAGTTTTCTTGACTTTGCTGCCCACGATACTGTCAAAATCCAACGAGGGAAGGTGGGTGAGGTCAGCTAGACTTCTGAGCACACATCCTGATCATCTCTCAAACTGATGAGAGAAAAGACAGAGAGGATCTTGAATGGAACAAGAGAAAAAAAAAGTTAGACATGCCGTAATTCTTCATAATTTAATATTCTTTATCCTCAATTTAAATGGGCACACAGCTTTCGCTGGTATTTCAGCAAATAGAATTTACTTTGAGAGAATAATTGTGTGAGTTGCTCATTTTACAGCCTTCCTGCTCATTATAATATACGTGGAAAAGGGTAAAAGTAAACCAGCCGCTATTACTACAGTAATTTGTCATTTGAAACCTGTGGTTAAATCCTGAAGTGTGTCTAAGCAAAGAATTTAAATTGCATCTGTACAGATTTTGCAAAATTGCAGCTTATGGGGGTTGTATATATTCCAGATATGAAGAATAATACATTTTATTTGCATAGAACCTTTCATACACAAAATGCTGCTTAAAATGTAGATACAAAACATTTTCAAAGGAATGAAACCCAATTTTTGAAAACTGCCGGAACATCCTTTCTTCTGCTGGTTAACCAAGAAAGTTTACAGGGCTGTACTCTGTCATCTGTACCAGTAATAAACTGTAGTTGTCTGCTCTGTTTGAAAGCAATTCAGCGTTCTTATATTACTTCCTGCTAAATACAGAATTCCCCTTTTACAGCTGCATCTGCTTCAGATTTTTAGCTCATTTTATGTTTTAAATTATGCATTTCATCCTGTTACATGGAAATAAAACATTGGTTGTTTGTTGAGGCGTGTTGAATTCTCATCGTGACTCTGGAAAGTAATGTTGGATAGAATAATGAGGGTAGTTTAGCAATTTTTTTTTCTTTTTTCTTCCACAACCTTTTTTCAACCAGTTTCAGACCAGTGGTTTTAGACTAAACCAATTCCACATTCACATGAACTGTGCAATTGCTGAAACAGATAAATCCGGCTATCAGCGTGTTCACTGGACCCAGTTTGATTATGCACAGTAACAATGACATGGCGAGTGTGTGCAACACATAAATCAGCTTACAGATTAGCCTCTATATTTGACCAACAAATACAAAATGTTGTGCACAACATGCACACTGCGCATATAAAGTCACACACATGTCCACAAAAGAACTAAAGTTATTTACTGGCCAGTGAGAGAACCAAGAGTGCAGGGAGGGTGTCATTAGAATGTATTGTGTCTTAATAAGGCAGTGCAGAGGGGCCTGAACATTAGTCAACATGAAGGTCTGGCTGGGAAAACAGATTAATTATGTCCCCACATGACAATGGCCAGCCAGAGAGAGAAATGTGGCCCCATCAGTATGAGCCCCCATTCCAATTAGACCAGCGGGGTTGCCGCTGGTGTTTGTGTAATGTGAGGTATGAGTGAGGAGTTAAGGAAGGGGTCGTACGTGCCTATGTGTGCGTACAGACATGTCTATCACATACGTTCAAGGCTGGCCTGCATCTCATGTTGAATTCTCTGTCGGGCTCGCTCTGTTTGGCATGCTACAGGCAGCCTCCATCCTCATGTCCTGGAGATGGATGAGCACTCGTGTGAATGTTCCATAGCTCCCTTGGGTGCCATTCCACCTCTCCAACTCTCTCTCCCTCTCCTTCTGTCTCTGTCAGGTTACAACTGAAAATTGTGTGACCATTGTATTAATTTGTCAGGATCTTTCCCCTGCATTCGTCTGCTGAATACCAAACCTCAGTGTGTTGGTAGCATGAATGTCACATTAAGGGCAGGAGTGTGTGAACCTGGATGAATGAGGGGGCTGGTTGATAGGAGCGTCATTGATTGGCTCTGATTACAGAGTCAGAGATGCCTGTTGCTGTCTGATTCTTCAAGGCGTGAGAGAGAGAAATCAATGTTTCAGAGCCACTACGGCTTCTCCCCCGTACTCATAAGATATTCTCCCTTCCTCATGCCGAATGGATTTTGGGTTGCGTTAATGACAGGAAAACCACATCACTAACTTCCCTACTGTCAGGATAACACAAGTCCCCAGCACGGTTTCTTTGTTAACTCTTTTATGAATTAGCCAATAAGCCTGTTGTTGTTGTTTTTCAGACATATGCTTGTAAGATATAAAAATACTAATATACAGTGTACGGTACATAGGCTACATTAAAATCTGAAATATGGCGCATATTTCCTAAATGCCATGATTGTCCTTTAGCAGTAAAAATGATGACTCGTACTGACAAATGAAAAAGAAATAGAATCAGGTATGCACAGAAATTCTCTGGCGACATTTTTTTGTAGATGAAAGTTAACCCCAAAGCCCAAATATAAGCTGAGGGAAAATTCTGCTGCTGCATATTAAATTGCATATGACTGAATCAAAATTGCTGTCATCTGAAAGCACAAAGCCCTGCAATTCAGTGGAAATGATTTTTAGTTGCTAGTACCAGTAGCAACAGCAGCGAGACTTCCTTACAATGAGAGCACATTCACACCAAAAGAGTAGTTTCTTAAATTTGCTGTCATGTATAAGAAAACAGAGTTGTTGAATTACTATGTGCCGCACAGAATTTTCACCATATTTTCACCTGTTCATATTCTGTGAGTCCAAATAACGTTAAAAGGAGACATTAAAGAAGGTGCACATGCAAACCTGGATAACTGCCACTCATATCTACCCATAACACGCTTGTTAATAACTAACACCGAAGACAACAAGGTAACTATTGGGCAAATTTCATGAAAATGTAATTAGTCACTCTTCAAATATAGGCAAAGTTGCTTTACTAATTACTCTACAAAAACTATTGGTTAAATAACTTCCTTGATACTCCTCACAGTTCAGTCAAAGATGCCGTTAACACATCCAAGTTACTCACATTTTACATGGCATTGATTGTGCATTTAACTAGTCTCATTTCTTCCTTTGTCAGATACCTCCTCCCACCTCCAGTCAATATACCGACCAGCAGCAGTCTCTCCACAGTGCAGTAACACCACACTCCGATCAAGGAACTCTCAGACTACTGATAAGACAGCAAAAAAGCCAGCCCCAACTGTCTAACCTAATGGAACTACTACTTGCACAGAAATTATTGAATTTCAATCTCAAATCTCCTATACATCTGAAAAAGCAATCACATTACTAAGTGAAAATGGTTCACATGCTAGATAATTTTTAAAAATGAACATGTATAGTTATACTTTGTAAAGCAATGGCTATGGACAGATTTTTTTTTTTAAACTGAGAAGAAGATATCCATCTAGAAAAATATCAATATGAATGTGCATAAGGTCTTTAAGTTCATCAATACCACAACTTTTTTTTTTTGCTAACTTTAGTCCATTGAAACTTTCTCCACACTTTCACTTCATGGCCAGCAACTCACAGACCTATAATAGTAATAATATGTGAGCGCTGACTAACTTTGTACAGCTTTCTATGTACTTCTCTGTACTTCTGTAACTAAATAATATTGAGTTGACTTATCTTGACTTTTGGCTGCAACACTGGCTGAACACTGACTCCAGGCTGTAATTTTTTCAAATAGTAAGATCGGAAAGCTTGGCAAAAATCTAAAAGGTGAATGAAATTATCAGTTGGATCTTTGTTCAGATGTTATTCTCTTTGTCCAGTGGTATTTTAAAACAAGTCCATTCAACTGAGTTTTCGTCATACAGCGCCAATCCACAACATAAGTCCTGGTCAAGGCTCATCACATAGAAATACCTGAGAGTATTATATTACAGTGAGCAACACAGCAAATCTAAATGATTCCCTTTGAACAAGCTTTTGAGAGGAGGAAGAAGAAACTCCCATTTAACAGGTGGAAACCACCAGCAGAACCAGGCTTAGGGAGGGCCACCATCTGCCTCAACCAGTTAGGGTGAGGATAAAAGGGAGAGGAAAAAGGGTAAAAATGCAAAAACTTCAGGGAGTTTTAAGAGGCCAGTAAGTGTAATTACAAGCACAAGTAACATTCATATAATAATGAGTCCTTTTCCCTGGAACGCAGTCTCTCACTATTGAGCACCTTGTAAAACATGAATGTACGCATCACTGATCACGACAATGTTACATGTTAAGCAAGCATACCCCTACATTCACAAGTGTAAATGATGCATGACTCAAGAGGAGTTTTTACATCAGCGATGGGTCAAGCAGAGCATTCTTTTCCACCTCGGGCTGCAGAAAACAAACACACACAGCATTACAGCTTCATTTGAAAACCAACCAAAGACGGACTGTTTCTCGGCCGAAAGATTTACAGGCTAGATTTGTTTTACAGTCCAGTTTACAACGCCATAAGCAGGGAGCGCTGAGTGAACAATCCATCTAAATGGCAATTCCCTATTAGCGGCTTCACTCTGATCAGAGAGGGTGAGGGAAAAGGCTTAAGACAAACCAGCCCTAAAGCTGGGCAGCTTTCAAAAGGGGGTTGTTTAAAATAGAAAAAAAATAAACACTTTCAAATGCTGGCAGTTTATATCTGTGGTAACAATTAACACTTACGCAGTCACTTACTGTATTTGTGGGTGGTGATCAAACTGAGTCAGCACTAATACTTTCCACTTTTTATGCGGTCTCTTTCATTAAAAGCAAATTGGGGGAAATGAGAGGAGGAGTGATGAGATAAAGTGCCTTCTGTACAGGGGAGGGCTGAGGAATGTCGAAGGAATGCGTGGATATTCTGAAGTCTGAAGAAAATAATGTCGGACTCCTCACGGGGGGCTGAGAACCACACAGAGATGTGGCCTCCCACTGTTTCTGAGGTCGAAGCGAAGATGCTGCCAGTCTGGACGAAGATCTGTAACAGAACCACATAAAAACCTGAAAGAGAGCTCAGGTTAGTTGACTCTGGAGCATTTTACATGCATTAAAATTTAGGGAAGATTTGCGGCCGGTTTCAAATTCTGTTATGATATCAAGGTCACTGTCACGGCCGATCCCAGGAAAATATTATCCGCCCAATGTGTTGCTTTAGTAACTTGAGCTCATGAGAATTATAAATGCAGTGATTGTATCTATATATACAAACAATTACCGGCATGAGAGTCAGTCACATGAGGTCATCTGTGTCTTTCAGCATTGTCATCTCTTCCCGGGATGTTTATGAGTTTTCACAGCAAGAGGCGGATGAGGAGAGCAGTTAATTCATCCGCTAAGACACATGACAAATGGAGGAGGTGAAATATTTATATGAGAACAGCATGCAGGTAAATGAAGAGAGTAATTGGATGAAGTTGGTGCAGGAATGAGAATAGGCCACCGCCAGATGGGTACTGTTTGTGTACGAGGGAGGCTCCATTTCAGTTTTCTTATTTGATAAATCTCTGTAAACCAGATATGTGTTTGCTTTTCTGTGTCAATGACTATGTAAGAGACAGTGTAAGAACAAATATTAAAAAACTGTGTTTAGTGGCCGTTATTCAGATGTAAGCAATGTTTCAATTGGATTTTATGCACTCCACTACATCCTGGGGTAATTTTAGAGAAAGTAGTTTGTGATGTTTTTTTAAATTTATTATATTACGTTGTATAGTGTACCTTAGACTGGGTCCATGCATGGGTAAAACTGGAATGTGCTCATATTACCGAGTAGAAAGAGTGCAAGGATGCCCACGGAGATATACAAAAGCACAGCGCAACACACCATAGGGGGCATTTCTCATCCCCGACAGTGTCTGTTTGCAAGAATTCAAAGACCCCACTGGTCATTCGGCGTTTTCCACTTAATTCTTATCATTTTCTTTCCACTCCTCTTCTTTGAAAATGTGCTCTATTTCCTGCATTTCATCCTTTCCACTCTGAATGTGCAATCCCTCTCTGCTGTACTTTCTTCCCCGCAACTCACACTTCTCCGTCATTCTCCACATGTCATCCATCATCATTTTCTCTCCCTCCTTATCTTTCCTCATAAGCTCACCTCCCTCCCTCACTTCTCTCTCAGTTTCCCCTCACTATTTCTCATTTTTCCCTCTACTGTATTATCTGTCCACCCTTTGCACTTAGAATCAACATTACTCCTTTTTCTGTTATCATCTGTCTCTGGCAGTTGAGGAGGGCCTCGTGTATGGAGATAGGCAGATGTACTGCTTATGGAAGCTGTGTTTGCACAGACAGATGCTTGCTAAGTGTGATTTAGGGACAATGGCAAAGTGACGAGCAAGAAGAGAAGTCAGGTGTTGAAACTACTCTATATTATATGCATGATTGCGTTTTAACAGGCAAAGATGAAGGTATGATCATATATTCTTGCGAAGATGAGTGTGCATACATGCAGGGGAGGGAATCTAAATGAAACGAGCAGAAGAAAAGAGACAATGAAGGCGAAAGAAGAAAGGGAAGACATAGACTCGGTGAGTAATGTGTAAGCACTCGAGCACTTTAGTGAATGTGCTGAACTCCGGCTAATGGTTGATATAAAAACCCAGAGAGGATGCCGAATCGATGCTATCTGCAAGAGCCCAGGATGAGTCTGGTTTTTAGGGAGAGGACACAATGATCTCCTTCTAAAGGCTGATTACATCTGTTGAAACATCACACTGATATTTACACAGAAACCCTGCAGAGGCCCGGCTGTTGGTCCTGTACGCCGGCCAGTCCTGTGGCTCCTTCACTACATCACTCTTTATTTGGGATGGGGAGTGTGTTTGCGTCTGCATGTGTGTGTTTTCTATCAGATCTGGCTGTACTCTGCTCTGTCAGTCTTTGATGTCTTCATAAAACTGTATTTGTGGGTGTGATGAGGGCGCTATGTACTTGTACATTTCAATGCCACATGTGAAAAGGAGAAAAAGGACAAAATCCTCTTTGAGCCATTTTTATATGGCTACATGTAAGCTGACCTTGAAGTGAAGGATGAGATTGGCTTTTTTGTGTATATGCGTGAATGAGAAATTGCATGTTGTAAAAATGGAGTAGCTCATTGGACAGAGTCAGAATATTCTAATGTCAAATTTCCATACTTGCTGGAAGTGATGTCTACACTATATGAAGAGGCATTACATCATAAAAGCCTTTACCATCTCTCTGAAGCAATACTTTAAACTGCATTCAGGAGCAAAATGCAGCCACATCTATATATGTTTTTTTTTTTTTTTCAATAACAGCTTTCCATTCCTGCAGTTTTCATTTCCACTATCTGTGTTTCAATGAAGGCATCGGAGCAACTTGTGGAAAAAGTACAGGGAGCTTTAAACTATGCAAAACTATTCCGATCACACAGGCAAAGACACAAAATTAGAAAACACTGAGTTCTTTGGTTTGACAGCAGTGGATTTGTGCAATCAGTAGTTAATCAGCGAGTGCAACATTCCAATGTGGCAATCCTGATGCACTTGTGTTGTGAATATTCTAACTGTCAGAGCAACCTTGAGGCTAAAATTACAATTTATGTCCATTTCACGATGCCTTGGCGCCAAATTTCATACTTTTAATAAAATTTTGTGCAAATACTGTAGCTATTTTCAAGATAGGTTTCCCTTCAAATTACAACTCTGTTTTTCCTTCTTTAGTAGGTAATATACCTCTCCCTCCCCTGGGGGGGCCTGGGGCCCTGCGCTGCCTGGGGGTCTGGCATGGGGGCCGGGTGGTCTCTCTGGGGGGGTGGCTCTGGCTCATCTGGGCACAGGCCTTGGTACTTGCCTGTGTGACGCCACTGGAGATCAGTTTCTGCTGGCTGGGGGCTTCTGTCCGGGCCCGGTGGTGTGGTGGGGTCTCGGTGATGCTGCGGGGTGGGCGCCCTGCATCCTGGACGTGCCGGCTCCGGGGTGGGCGTGGGGGCTCATGACCCTTGGGGTGGGTGTTTGGTGGGGGCTGGGGTTGGGGTTTGGGTGGCGGGTGGGTCCTCGTGTCCCGGGCCGCCTGGGTCGGTCTGGGTGCGCTGGGGGTGTCGGTAGCTGCTCCCTCTTGTTCTCCGGGTCCGCGTCGTTCACGGTGGCCCCGGTGGCTCTCTGGGGGCGCCGCCCTGTGGCTCCTGCCGCCCGGGGGGAGGGGTGCCCTGTTGGCTTGGCCCTGCCTTGCCATGATTGCTGTTCTGGGCTTCCGGGTCCTTCACACTTGCATGTTTGATCAGGTCTCGCCAGCTACTGCTGAGTCCCATTTCAGTGAATGATGGGACCCGCCAGAATGTGCTGAGAATCTCTCCAGACTCTCTACCCTAAACTCATTCTCTCCTTCTCTAGTATCCTCTTCCAGCCTATTCTATACTGTCAAGACAGCCACAATTATGGTGCTCAGTACCGTTTGTTTAATTATTTGTTTAATTATTTATTTATTTATTTCTCTTTTTCTTTTGTGTTGTTTTTTTGTTTTTTGTTTTAGTTTTTTTTTCTGTTTTATTGATGGGCAGTTAGTAGTTGGGAATAACACACCACCTTACAATCTTTAATTGCAATAGCTCCGCCTGTTATTTTCTATCCCTGTTCATCCTGTTCGTCCTGTTCGTCCTGTCCAGTCTTTGTTTCCCCCACACATCACTGAGGTGTAGCACTGCCCTCCCTGGCTCATAATAGGGAATTCTAATAAAGAATATCTGCTTAGCTTTCAGGGAGGGCTGGTGATGGTCACACACATGCACTAAATATTAAAATATTTGGCTGCAAGACTAAAATATGCATCAATCTCATACAATGTTGACACCTCTTTTGTGGAGTTAAACAATGAGAATGAATGCAGACAAAAAAAAAAGTAGTAGGTAATACAAAGGCAGAACAACTTGTTAAAGTCACAGAAATGAAGCCAATAATGCTTACTCTGACATTCCACTGCTGGTAGTCCCACAGGAACACAAAACTGTACAGGTGCAGATGTTTTGTAAGGCAGAGCAGGAGAGGAAGCACCTAGAACAGCTGTCGAAAATTAGCTTTTTCTACATTGGGGTCTGAATTTATGCAGATAAAGAGGGAAGCAGCCACTGCCCCGGTGCTCCCTATTGACTCGACTGGCCTTATCCTCAGTGGCTAAGTACATATTTAACCTGCTGAAGTTAATTCTGTTGTATAATTCTCAAATACTACCAAGTCTATGAAGTATTGCTATATTACAAATGAGTGTAATTAAACATAATATTACAAATTACTGCTACTCTCCGATGCCTTTTCAATGCACAATTTGTTAAAAAAATAATAAAAATTAATTCTGCTTTGAATGATTTTCATATATTTGAACAGAAAAACATGATGCTTCCTTGATTATGCCTCAGAGGCACAAATGTTCTTAGACTAGAAATGTGCGTTGACAATAAATGCATTTTACTGTCTTCTATTTTAAGGGAAAAGGTAGTAGTAACTGCTTTTCCCGTCCGTCTCCTTTTGAGCCAAGTGTGAGTGTTCTTGCTTGAAAGATGTGGTCGAGCATTTGCAGTATTTCTGTACAGATGCGATGTAATTTTCACTCGGAAGCCTCATCACGCCCTGAAAACGCTCACCACATAATTACTGCACATGTACATTAAACTGGCTGTTGCTGTATGGCCTCTCACCCCACGCTCTCCTCTTTTCCTTTGCTACCATCCCGCCTCCCCTCTTTTTCTCTCCCTGGTCGCCTGAACTTCCCCCAGCATCCTGCTCCTCATTAGAAGGCCTTTCATGGTCAGAGCCAATAAAACTTCAATGAGAGGCAGCTTGAAGAAAACATGGCTGCTCTGTGGCTTTACAGGGCCAATCAGCTCCCCAGCAGCACTGCCGACCTATGGCCACATGTGGAACACAGTCAGACACATAAACTCGCATTACACACACCGACTGCCTCTGACACGGACACACATACACACATAAAGGTCATGCATACACAAGCCCATATATAATACCGACTGACATATCATCACACAGGCGCTTTGAGCCCGCTAGATTTATTAACCTCTGGCCACATGTGTTTAACGCTGCCTGGTTTTCCCTCACAGCAAACGAGAAAAGTGAAGCAACGGTATTACACATAATTATTGGTTTGTGTCTGCTGTGTGGCACAATTACACATTTCTCAACTTTAGTAGAGCAACTGCAACCATGCCAGATTTGCCCGAGCACACGTGCACAGGCTGCAAATGAATAAGACACTTGACATTGCAGAACGAAGGTCTAATTCATGCCTACTCATTGCAGGGCTATAATAATGGGAAGTGAGTGTAGCCATTTGTCAGTAAGTGATATGTGAGATGCTGTTCTCTTTGTTTAGACTCATCCAGCGATGAGGAACAGACTAATTATAGAGTAACATTTCCTAATGTATTCATAAACAATGTCTGTCTTCATAAATAGAATGATTTGTAGGCAGGAAATGACTGTTCTTGCCATGTGGCTCTCTCCTTCTCCATGTCGCTTCTCCCTTTCTCTCTCTTTGCCTCTCACTTTTCATTGTCTATCTGTCGCGTGACGGCCGGTTATTTAAGGCTGCGCTGGAGTCTTTCCACGTGTCACTGCGATAATGTGCGGTGGCATTTTCTTCCACAAACAATCCTTAAAAAGCATCTCCCACAGGAGCGACACCACCAAACGTTGTCTGATTCAATTTCACACACTGAGATGACTAATGGGATATTATTTTAAGTGAGGGGTCTGAATGCCTCTTTATTGATATTAAACACATATCCAGAAGCCCGCAGAGTGAGCTTACAGCTGCTGATTGTTTTTTGAGAGAGCTTTTATTACATGAAATAAATAACGCTATAGTCGTGCTGTTTCTGCCTGATCTTCTAATAATGCATGACCACATGGAGAGGTATTAGATAATGCATGAGCCTTGAACTGTTGAAATCAATGCTATAACCCAAAAGAAAGAAAGAAAGAAACAAAGAAAGAGAGCAAGCAAGCTTTAGTTATGGACATTTAGCTGCCACTGGCCATGACAAAGCACTGGAGAGCTGAGAACCTTGAGTCACTGATCCTATTAGAAGTGGTGAATAAACTGAAAAATTCCAAGTCTGCACAACATGTACGATACTTTGTAAACAAACAATTTTCTTCAGAGACAAAAAAGGAACAGCAAGCATTCACCAAACGAAGCCAATCCTGGAAAAAAAAGCTTTTCCACAGGATAAGTGAGCGACTGCAGAAACGGTGAATGTGATAAATTAAAGGCCGCATCTGGAGAAAATCTAGTTGTTGTTTTTCTACCATGTTGACATGTCAATATGGTGTTTATTTACATGCTAGAAGACACACAATTGGCAAAGTAAGTAGACACTGCCACGACTGAGCTTTCCCACCTTAAAATTCGTAAAAACACAGACTGAGACTTGATAGTACCAAACCTAATGAACCAGTCCTGTCGCCTCGTGTCATTCCTCTTCAGAATGGCTTTCTGGCTTAAATGTGTGGCTCAATTACAGTTACTATTGTGCAGCACAGAGCAGTTTTACAGAGTTCGAGCAAAATTGTAGGTGAGCTGGTGTGCTTGAGCTGCAGAGAGCTGCGTATTCTAGAGGATGTATTAGTGTGGAGGCAGGAAAGGACTATTTTAATACAGAATATTTCTTAAAATGAGTTATTTGGAGTTTAATCATTGACTGGAGGGGAACTCTAACAGCAAGTCAAAACAGATTTGTAAAAGCGTACAGTATTGAAACTGGACTCAGAGGCATACAAAAGCTTTCAGCACTTATTAGTGTCACAAATCTAGGCCATGAAGGGTCATTATTGTATGTATAAAGAAAACTGCCAACTTATTTCATACTGAAAATGTTTTCTTCTGTTTTCAGAGGCCAGTCAAGCCTGAAAATACCAAAGGAACACTGTCAGGCTTGTGTTATCAACCAACACATCCAGGAACACGCAGAGAAACTGAAGATAATGAAGGCATTCAGCGTGTGACAGCTAAACTGGGAACAGCACAAGGCAGGTAGCGACTCGTTGGCCGATTAATTGCACCTTGAGGAGTGATGCGGCTCATATGTACAGATACTGTGTGCTGCAGAGCGGAGGAGAGACACTGACCTGTGGTGTGGGAGGGTACCTGGGCTGGAGGACACGCCCACTGCTCATGTGTGACACCTGGCCGGTGGTGATCAAGCTGTCAGGACGCGTAAAGGCGCATTCCTCAGCTGAGAACCAGACCACCTTATGACGCACAAATCACCATACTTACAGCTGTGCAAGAATAAAACTGCTTGTGAAACTAAACCTGCTAGGCAACGATGTCACTCTGAAACCTGTCTCATAATATTAGGATGATATGGAATAAAGTCGCAAAAGGGGTTTGAACCTTCGTTTTCTATCTCCCTCTCGCTCTCTCTCTCGCTCTGTCTCTGCTCCTCTCTCTCCCTTCTCTCTCTCTCCGCCTCCTTCTCATTCCACAGAGTGGCAGCGCTGGCACAGCATCGTTCAGAGAACCCTGAGCTGCGGTATCTGCCCGGGTGCACCTCTATTTTTTTTCTTTGCTCAGATCCCTCCGGGCCGTCATAGCCGGTAGGCTTGAGTCAACAGAACCAGGCTGCCGCGGCGTCAGCCAGCAGCACAGTGCTATTTTCTGACACGACTTAAAAATATTTCAGCTGTAAATGCGTAACCTAATTCTTTCATTGCTTCCCTCTCTAGGTGAGCCAAAAAAAAAATAAAAATTCCCAGCAGTGGATATATATGAGACAGGAGATCCGCGCTTCTCTTGGGCACCCTATTGCAAGAGAAGATTGTTATTTGGGAGGAAAAATTAATCATAATAATAAAGCTCCTGTCCTGTCCGGCGGCAGGAGTGAGAAGAGACGAGACCTCTGAGCTCCTGTGTGCCGTGCAGCAGTGCGCGGAGAGCAGCCACACACTCAGCAGACGCACTGAAAAGGCAGAAGGCAGAGAAGGAAGGTGGAGGATATTTTACGCACAGCAGCACCAAGTAGCGCCGTCGTTCACTCACTGGGGAGCTCCGCGCAGGACTCAGCACACACTGCTTCGTGTCTCGCCAGGATTTGCACTTGACTAAAGTCCCATACAGCTCCAGGAGTCGGGCGGAATGGATTCCTTCATCATAGCGGCTCTGGCACTGTCCTCTCTAACGGCACCAACCTATGGGGACAAAGGGACCAGCAAAGCCCGGAGTTGTTCGGATATCCGACAGTTTTACGGCGGAAAGGGATTCTCTCTGGATGTGGTCCCTCAGTCTGAAATATCAGGTGAGCTCCTTTAAAAATGCAGCCTGTCCAAGTCTGTGCGCACCTTTTGAATGTCCGATTAATAGTTCCCCTTGAACTGAGCTTATAACCTCTTTCCAAATACATTCTATCATTATTTTAATGTAAAAGAATGTGTTAAATCCACAACAAAGACCCACACAGTTGCTTTAAACTGGACAACAGGGACCGTTAGTCTATTTTGGGGCCAAGTTGCACCTTCTGAGGCCATTAATTGTGTCTAAATATTGTTGTATATATCTGACATTTCCTTTTAAATGTAATGATTTTGCGTGAAATTGGTTCACAAGCTCTGAATTTTGAAGTCAGTGTGGCCTGTTCATCACAAATTCCAAATCAAATGTTTTTTTTTCCCAAAAGTTATACCTCTCAGACCTGTTGTCACATTCATTTCATGTCACATGGTGAAGCAGAGGAGCTCCAGCTCTCGGCTATCTCTCCAGATGAAACGGCGCTTTGAAAAGATATTAAGACAGTGCAGACATGCCACAGACAATCTGGCTGTTTCATCCCTGATCAAATATATGAGAAAGTCCCCCTCATATCCTCTGTACACGCAACATTTTGGGAGCACAGATGCAGGATCAGCACCTCGCACTCTTGTTGCTCTTGACCAGTTTCCCTTATCGTTTTAAAACTAAACTGCTGCTCCTGAAGAAATGTTCTTCTTTTGTGCAATGAAACTGCCTGCCTTATAAAATGCCAGACAGTCACTTGACCATGTGCTGTAAACCATGCAAATATGATGCTGTTCACTGTGTCATTCATGGTCTGATGTCAGACGGTCACAAGCCCCTTTGCAGTTCAGATGATTACACGTTTGTCTCCCCTGGAATTCGTTGCAGTGCTTTCAGGCACATGAATACACACACTGAGGCACACGTACAGTTTACTGCAATTCCAGGTTCTACAGTTACAGTATCATAGATGCATGGACAAGACACGAGACTGAGGCCATGCGTGCTCACACAACCACTTCTCTGTGCACACATTCAAACGGATTATCAATTAGTTTTGAGGTCATACTTTGATTGGATTGTTCCAAAACTGTCCATGTGAAGCCTTTCCTCCAGAAGTAGCAAGAAACACAACACAATTGGAGTAATTCACATCATTTTACCGACAAGATATGTACGTGGATGTGCTTAATTTACAATATGCAACAATGCTGCAACAGTTCTTCCCAATCTGATAACATACTCTTTCCTCGAAAAGGCGCACTGACTGATTCCACATCTCTCCGCTGTCCAATTCATTTTCCACAGAGTGCTACACTAGTGTGACAGTAGATAAACGCTTCTCCCCTGTGAAGGCTGAGATGTTGGTCCATTAGCGCAGACTGAATGGTACTGACACATACGAGGGTGACTTCTGCAGTGTTCAAACAACAGCCACACACTCAGGATGGTCCTAGTAGAAGCTGCGCTCTATCTTCTGGTAGCTTATGGGTTTCCAGAGCAATGTGTTTTAGCGGTAATAGTATAATGTGCTGTGATTTTCCTCCTACAGTCCTGAAGACTTTAAGTGTTTTCCTTTTGATGGCTCTTGGTTTTCTAATTATGTCGAGCTTTCACTGAGATGCATAAATGGAACATTATGAGAGCAAATGAGGAATACGTACCGCGGCTCTTTCCAAGTGATTACACTCATAGGTAGGATTGGAGAAATGATCAAATCTGGGGGTGGAGTGGTAATGTGATGAAACCGTTATCTCATCACGCCATTCATCATGAGTTACAGTAGTGAGGGCCAAGTAGTGAGCGGACACTTTTAATTTACTTGATTGACCATAATGAATAAATCATTTGACAGGATTAACACCAGCCCCAGTCTTTTAGCGATCCCCCTTTCTTCAAAATGTCTGTAATCCATAATGTTTTAAAGAGCAAATCTGTCTTGTCCTGACACCAACTATTCCTCTTGTTTCAATGAGTGATGTGGGGCTTACTTAAGTTTGGGGTCAATGCATTCTTAGCAGGACAGAAAATAAAGGAGAGAGGCAGAATACCGAAGGCCGGGAAGAGACAGATGGAAAAGAGAGATGAGGAAAAGGCAGAGTTAGAGAGATGCAAAAACAAGATAGAGTGAAGGGCCGATTTGGCTTTGTGCATTGGCAATATTTTTCCCCCCGTGTCCCCGTCTCTTGGCTCCTGAGCGTAAATATCCATTCATCAGCTCCAGTCTGGCATATTAAACAGCTAGTAAAATATGAAAGATTTAATTTATGCCTCCAAATTATGAGCCACCTGAATGGTGTGGACGATCTCTGCCTCGGTACACACAGTATTTTCCTGCTGTGACGCCGGAGTTTGATCAACCTAATGTACGCGTGTTGGCCGGGCCTGAGTCAAGGTCACATGCTGAGTACATCATAGAGATTCAGTCTGGGAGGACGATGAGAGACGACTGCATCCCAACTCTGAAAATGATGTCAAGTTGCAGCACTTCCATTTAATGGCCATTGCACAGCTGATGAAATAAAATCCCTTGGCACATGAGGTAGCTAGTACAATTATGAGCCTAATATGAAACTTGTTCTTTTTTTTTGCACAGAGATGCACAAAACATGGACTGTAAAACTTGGATATATGTGCAAATAAAGTCAGAACAGGATCTGCTAGTGAAATACCCGGAAAGAAAAAACTTATTAAAAAGTGTGATCCTAATAGCTAATGTCATTGTATGTAGATGAAAATATAAGGTTTGAGTTTTTTTTTTCTGTGGATTTGAATGAGATAATTTTATAAATATCTGCTCCTAGAAAATAGATACATAAAAAAGTAAGAACTTAACATCCATCTGACCATCCCCATTACAGCCTCTGTGTTCACTCAGCAGCAAGCAGAGATTCCTTGATGATGCTTTCACATTGATATAGTCCCCTATTCTTAAGTAATTTGCCTTGTAGGAAAAGCCATGCAGAAGAAAACTATGGAGTTCAGGGTGAGTTGTTTGTTATCATTGTGTTGAAGCGATGTTTACTGAACCATGGGAGCACTACGAGTTGAGCATTTGAAAAAATGAAAAACAAGTCCACGAGGAGTCAAGTAAACTGATTGATGCTCTTGAAATGAGTGCGATAATGCTAGTTTGACTCATAGAGCGTAATCAGGTTTGGCAACTGCTTTTTTTTCCTTCCCATCGGTGTTTACCAAAAACGGATGATTGATTTTTATGATGCTCATCTGTCTCCTCCTTGCACTGCCCCCTCCCTGTCCCACCCCATCATTACAGTCTTGATGACTTATCTTTTTGTCTTTCAGAGGATGACATTCTTCATCTCTCTGTGTGTCTCTTTCGCCGGCTCTTAAAGCGAGAGGCGCCAGGCACTCTTTGAAAACAGCTGGCAGTCAATGAGTGTTAGATTCTCAATGTCACATAAGCCTATACAAAGAGACAAGCTGTATGAGACATCTGCAGGAAGGCTTGTAACATTTTGGTGTGGCATTGATTTTTCCATGCTGTATTTGTGTTGTTGTCGATTGCTGGTTGCTACAGGATGACTGTGAGCCGCAAACTGCTCTGCAGTGTCATATCTAAGCAGTGTTTGGCTAATGATACAGTGGGATTGCTGCTCACCAGGCCTGCTAAACTCCTTCTGACTGAAGGCTGGCTTGTGGCTGGAAATATGGACTGATCAGTATGGTGGCCCACCATGAGAAGTATGGGAATGTTTTGAACTCAGCAGCTTGACTCAGATTTTGGGAATTAGTCTTGAAATGTATAATAGTAGCATTGTAGCTGGTACAGAGCGTGGGATTTTCACACGTCGAGTAGAAAACCTCCCTGGGCAACTCTCTCACCCCTTTGACTAAGGGTAATGATAAGATAATGGCTGCAGTGTTTGCTTCCCCTTACACCGCTTTCCAGCCAGAGGTTAAATGGAGAAGGGAGTTCACTGCCAGCATAAGACACAGCTGGCTGGAGAGAGGCTAACTGGTACGGCAAACATATGATGAAGGTTATGTAAAAATATACACAATGTTAGAAAATTGCTGCATCGATCGCTTTAAAATGATAATTTAACTTGTGGAATCATGAATACACCATCTGCAGATAGAAATGAAAGTCTGCTCGAGTGTTGCTTCACAGTAAAATGCACACTATGTAGGATGTTGCACATATTTAAGCTCCTAATCTCTGTGGATATACTCACACAGTGTCTGTTTATCCACCTCCCACTGTTGGTAGCTCAGGACCCTCCAGCTTCTCTGGCTGTCCTCCTCCTGTGAAGCCTCTTGACCTGTGGTGGCACCTCATTCTTGTCCTGTCAGCAATGTACTCTCATGCCAGTTAGGATTATAAAAAAATATGTTCACAGCATTATCTATTATTCTGGCACTATCATCCCATTGCATTATTATGACTTGCTTACTCCCAGGTGGATGCACTGTGTTACTGCGTCACACTGGCACCAAATAGTCAAAAAAACTGTTTTTTTTTTTTTTTTTAAATTTAACATTGCATTGTTAAAAATGTCAAAGAGATGTTTTCTTTTGTTGCCTGTGCAGTCCCATGATCAACTCCAAACTGCAAGTGAGGATTCAAAACATAAAATGTACAATTAGGAAATAGTTCATCACACTGTACACTCACTGAGAAGTAATGCCAATGCAAGTTTGGTGGCAAATGCATTATTAAATTAGATATATGCTCACTTGTGCGGAAACTTGCTGTAAAATTTAACCTCCTAACTTCACCCCATTATATTTTTACATTTTATATGTTTGTTTGTCCAAAGTTGTTTTTTTATGGGTAATTTTGTTGTAATTTTGGTGCCTTTAATACATAGGATACAGTATAGATCAGACATTAAATAGGGGCATAAATATGGATCATGGGATGCTAAAAAGTCTCCAACTGGACTGCAGTAAATATCTTTAGAAATCTAGGCACCAGGACACACTTGCCTGAGCAACTTTATGCAAAGGTTGCAATGGCGAACTCAGTCGGTTGGATCTCATCATCTCCCAGTAACAATTCCAACATGTCACTAGTCCGAATTAAATGCTGCCACACATATGCACAGGCAACATCAGCATGAGGTTGAATACACACAAAGAAAAAAACATTTAGTTTCACTTTGAGCATTGTAATAAATCAAGCCTTTAATTTTCATTTCTTGTGTACAAAAATATAAAAATAGTTGAAATAAAAGCAACCCTTTAACAACCCCACTTAAAACTTACAGACCAGCACACTCTCCTTTATTTCGCATTCATGCATGCTGCATGGATAAATGGATGCCAATCCAACAAACTCTAAAGCCATAGTGACATTTATGCACCGACAGAATGCCCCACAGAGGAAAAAGACATTACTTTGATGCATAAAACCAGCAAGGTTGCACATTCCTTGTCTGAAAATGGCTGTAGACAGATAAAGCGGCAGATCTGACTTAACCATAAATATTAGAAGCTGTTTGTGTTGAGATAAATGAGCAGTGTTGTCATTGTCGCCGGCCTGGACAGCAGCCTTATCGCCTTCCCATATCCCCACTGATGTGCTGTTCTTATTCTCCATATGGTGGATAAGTAATTGATCACGCTGAATTACATATGAATGGAACTCATTAACTCACTTGGAGATAAGAGAGCCCGAGCTTATTTGAAGGTTAATGTCGGCATGAAGCCCCGTGCTTCTGTTGGTCTTCCTCTTCAGACAGATTAAAGCCAAAAGCAACAGTTGTTTCTGTATCACAGTGTGCAGGCTCATAACTGTGCTGCAGTTTAAAGTGTGTCAATCCCTGCATCTGGCATCCTGTCTGCGCTTGTTTATGTGTAGCTGTGCATGTGTGTGTGCCAGTGTGCATATCTGTTTGTGTGTGTTAGCCTACCGACTGAATATACTGAAGTTGTTAAAATGCTGAAGTCAGTAAGAAGCCTCTTGAAGCATTAAGCCATAATGGGCTGCAGGGAGCATGAAACAGACCACGGTTTGTTTGATGTTCGCCATAGAGAGAGACAGAGAGAGAGAGGGAGGAAGAGTTGAACTGCTGACTTGACATGGGCTGCCCTGGTGTGCTTGGTTTTTCTCGTCCCTGCTCCGCCCTGCTCGACGGGCTTATATGGAAGAAAAACAACACCCGAAAAATAGAAACGACGCAGTGGAAAAATGGTTAAATGAAATGACTTGTTTTAAAAATGTGTTCTCGCTTATGCAGTCATTTTTTATTCTCAGGCCTGTTAGAATAAGCGCAGGACGGCCTGTCCGGACGCGTTTGGTCGCTCTGACCTCTGGATGTTGTGTGAACAAGTATGCAGAAACCTTTTCACACTGCACAGTTACCTGTTTTTCACACTGCACAGTACAGGTCATGAAGCAGTCATCTTATACTTGACACAAAACTGCCAAATTTCCTTTCACATTAGAGTGAAGAAGGGAGTCAATCACTTATGTTGGCTCATTTTTGGACTGACAGATGTAAGAGCTGACAAACTCGATTTCCTATGACGAATTTGAGAAAATTACAACTCTTTACCACGCTGTGGGGAAGGTAGGAAAGTGAGGTCTGCGAGGGAGAGAGGCCGCTGATTGGCTGTCAGAATATGATGCTCTGTCTTGACAAGTATCAGCTGCCGCCTCTCTGACCAACATGCACTTCAGCTGCTGCCTCGTCTCCCACTTTTCTCTTTCCGTGCTCCTCTTGTCTTTTGTTCTCCGTCACTTGTCTAATGTGAGAGTAGGAGTTCACACGTACAACCCTCTGTTGGGCAAGCAGGCACACAAACAGCAGACACACAGATGACAGCATAGACCAGTTTTTTTTATTTATTTATTTATTTATTTCACCACAGGGGGTGGCAGTGTCATTGCAACAGGCGCGCGTGTGTGTGTGTGTGTGTGTGTGTGTGTGTGTCTGTGTGTGTGTGTGTGTGTGTGTGTGTGTGTGTGTGTGTGTGGTATGGGGATGCGTGTGACGTTTCCCTCTGAGGGCTGCAGTGTGTCGATGTATGACTCCTCTTTTGTCTTCAGAGGAATTGGCCGTGTCAAAAGGAGAATTATTCCCTCATCACAGCGAGCTCCTTCACTGTCTCTAGCTGTGTGTGTGCGTGTGTGTGCGTGTGTGTGTGTGCGTGTGTGTGTGTGTGAGGTTGCAGATGTGTGCCCAACGTGTCCATGAGTGAATGAGAGAGTATCCATTAATGTGTGTGCCACAGATGTGTGCACTCTGCACGACTTCTAAAGCCGTGGCGAGAATGTCATTAAAGCGTATCCTTTTCATTTGCTGTCTTTGTGTGCGACTTGTGTGTGTGTGTGTGTATGATTGCTGGCAGTTGTGTTTAGCCCTCACTTCAGCTATGTGTGCCACGCCAAGCTGTTGTGGTTCATGTCCCCTCCAGCAGTGCTCTCTGTAGGCTAGGTGAGTATTTGAAGTGACAAGGAACTGGTTGCAGCTCTCGGTGTGGCCTTCACTATCGCTGGAGCTACCTCTGCTCTTTGCCCCCCCGCTGCTTGACAGATGGTACAGACCCAAACCAGGACGGCCGCTGCCATATTAAGTGAGGGCACGCAGTATGAATTTTACAGTGTGACACGCCCTACGCCAACACACACAGTATGCACTGTCTGCAGCTGTGATCAGAGTATTTGGTGGAGACTTTTGTTCTTTGGCTAAGACACAACCCAGAGGGGAAATCCTGTGGCTGTGGCACTGTGGCGACAAATTCAGCAGGCCACAGGGACAGATGAATGCATACACTCAGTATTCTTCAGTTTGCACTGATTCTGATTACCGATTATTACGGTTATTTTATGGATTTCAGTCATTCCTTATAAGTACGTAGTGTAAAACTGTTTATAAATACATTTAAAACATTGTGAAACTAGTTTTCTCCAACTTGTTGCACATGTTGATAACTTTACCTTGTGTTCAGCTCATCTCGGCTTATTTTTACTATCGATTTATAGACAAGAAAAGCACTCACAGAGCACAGTACTCTGTCAAGGCTGTTCATTCTCCCATATGGCATTGTTAGAAATGCAGCATATTTTTGTAGAAAGGCAGCATTTTTTTTATTAGTTATTGTTGATCCGAAATCACGGCAACATAGAATGTAGCCAATAATATAGATGTAACCACAAACAAAATGACCTTGCACTGAGCATAGGGGTGTGTGATGCATGTGTATGTTACATACAGATACCGAATCGTGTGACTTTAATATGTAGCGGCAGCGGGAATTGATGGGACTCAGAAACACACCCCAGTTTAAGCAGTTGTTCCTTGTATCATTTCTGATAAATCAGCAGTGGTGGATTTGTAGTAGGACTGCAGTCATGTGACCCTTAGCAGGCAGCTGACGTAGCCTTTAGTTGGTGTCATAGTTACAATGATGCCATTCTGCTATCTCACAATGATGTGGAAATCCTTAACAAATCTGTGGATCCAGAGTATAAATTGCATCACTGCCAAAATCTAATGAGATGGTCCTTGTGTCATTTCTGACCTTCCTTGAAAATTTTATCCGAATCTGTTATTCTGTTTTTGAGTAATGTTGTACACCGATCGTCACATAACCCTGCCGCATTGGTGGAGTAATTAGCTGATTGACATATTAATCTGCAGTTATTTTAAAGTGATATGTTCAGTTCATTTTTCATGCAAAAAATGCCAACTGTGACTTAGTTCCAACCTCTGAAGTGGAAGGCTTGACTGCTTTTCTTTGGGTGTTTAAACAGTTGGTCAAACAAAGCAAGCATTTATGCTGTCCTCTGAAGGTACCTGAGGAGAAACAGGGATTTAAAAAAAATGTAAAATGAATTAAGAGAAAAAACTGCACTCCCATTTTATTATTATTATTTTTACTTGTATTTTTCTAAAACCCTATTTCTTGATAATTTGCTTGGTTAATAAAATGCTAGCAATGTCCATGAAAAAAGAGCCCAAGGTGATAGCTTTAAATGCTTGTTTTGTCTAAACCCAAAGATATTTGAGTGAAAGCAGATAAAAACAGCTTTTATTCAAAGGGATCAATAAATATTTGGCATTTTTGATTCAACAAATGACTTAACTGTCGTAATAGTTGCTGATTAATATTCTGTCAGTCATCTCATCTCTACTTTGTTTCAGTTCACATGCCAGGATCAGCTAAGATTTGGGCCTTATAATGGGGAAATGCTTTGCAATGCATTCCACTGCATGACAATTTGTGTGTAGCGACTACATTATTCTTACGACTGTCTTTTGTGAAGCCTAGTCACTCAGTGCTGTCTCCACTTCACATCCAATTCATATAATTGCCAGAACAGATGGATATTCTCTGCAGACAGCCTGCAGACTCATATCTCTCAAATATACAAAAAAGGAAATAGGAATTGAAAAGATTAGAGATTGGGCCTGCAAATAAAAAAGATCAGAAAAGATGATAAAATCATGTGAAATGTGTCCAGCAGCTCACTGCACGGACACCTGGCACACATAATAAAGATTTAATAAAGATAGGACACACAGGTACACATGTCTCTCCACGACGTACTTCCCTTTGATAAGCAATCATTCCTGTTCTGTTGTGTTATAAGTTGTAATTAAAAACACTACAGCTGACATCTTAGTGCAGAAACTGGACTGCGAGTTATCAGGCCTTCAGTGAGCGCTTGCGTTCCTGCATTTGTGAGTGTCAGGCAGATATCCCAGGTGTTTCTGGACTTGTGAATATCTTCTTTGTCTCCAGTTTCCACTCCTCTTCCCTCGAGGTGTAAACATTATTCTCCATAATCCCCTCCAAACCAGAAGCGTGTTTCTATACTTTGGATGCAGAACAGTAACCACTTTCTCCCCTGCTCTGTAAAATCTCCAACACTCCAACAGTTTTTTTTTTTTAATTGGTCAGTTTGGAAGATTTTTTTCATTTTTTAGCTGCTGTAGGGAAGTGGCTCTTATCGAGATAAACTGTTTCATACTATTATTTCCTCCTACTGACTGCTTTCCCTTTCTTCCTAAGTCTTTTCTGCCTTTGAGTCGTTATCTCTCTCATTCCCTCCCTTTCTGCTACTGCAGAGGAAGTTGTGAATTCATTTATTTTTCATGGAAAATTTACTGCATGCTCCCAGATGCTCTCCAGACACAGTTTGTTTATGTTACTTGTCTGTGATTTTTATGATTCCATATTTTTGTGGTCTAATTTTGTTGTGCATTTTACAGTCTCAACATTAAAAGCCACATGTTTAAAGTTTAAAAAAGATTCATTTTCTATGGCGCTACATAGAAATCGTTTCCTAGGATACCTCTGTCCTCTGGGCTTTGGGGAAAAGATTCAAAAGCAGTGTGGAAACAAGACAACTCGTATTTTAATGTTTCCCATAAAAGTTGGTGCTATTATGCAGCATCCTTTTACTTTTCTTCAAAAATCTTCCTGGAAATCCATTTTCTCATGTGCACTCTTACTTTCCTTTTGCTTTGAGTTTGAAATAATTACAGTGAAACCTTTGTGTCATTTCATTATCTTTCTAGCGGCCTAGCAAGCGCAGTTTTTTCGAGGATTTGGAACTCTGTGATCCTACTGCATGTCTGCCCCTCCATCCGGTACATTTTTTTGAGATCTCCACTGTATAATTTCCCTAAACTGCAGAGATTCTGGGCCCTTCATAACATTAGTTCTTGCAGGAACCAGAATACCAGAGTAAGTTGTTGTAGCTGTAGCCTCGTATATCCTCCTCTTCCAGTCTGTGGTGAAACGGCTTTCTTCCGTTCTTTCTGAACCCACTGCAACTCTCATCTCCTGCTGGATCTTGGTGCTTTCGACGCAAATTTTTCTGTAATTAGATAGTGAGATTCTGGTTTTATGTGACATCATTTCTAAAGCGTGATTTGTGGCCAAGGAAAGCCCCTGTAGCTCATGGCGGTTTGCTTATTTGGCTAGACCATCCCTTGCTATTTAGATCTGGAGGTGGAGTGACTGTCTATAGACGGAGGAGCGGGAATGACCAGAGGATTACTAAGGCCTTATGAGAAGAGGGTCGCATAAAAAAAGCGCATAATTACAGGGGCGAATATGTAATTACTGTCAATTGTCATCCTGTTTGCTGGTACAGAATTAGCTTTTTATTACCTAAAGCCTATTTTTGTGCTATTTTCCACTTTTCTTACGTTCCCTGTTCTCCCTTCCAGTTGGTCTGCTTCCCTCTGTCTATACGTCTTCACTCCCCTTTCACTAATTCTAGTAAGATTTATCTTATTTGTCCTTGCATCAGAGAATTTCCCAGAAAAAATCTGGAGATATCACCTCTGTACGCCCTTATGTGCATCATATCTTCAGTTTATACCTGCCATTTGACTTTGTTAATATCGATATTCATTAGATATTTAACTATACAGAAAGAGAAGTGTAAGAAAAGATTGAAACAGAATACAAGAAGCAATTTTCCCTGAGCTCCTATTCTTTTGTACAAAGGGTCAAAGGGGTTTCATTACTGTACTATGCAAATATACCTTCATACACTTTCCCCCTCCCTCCCAGGAGGCGACGGCAAGCTGTGAGCTTATGAACTTGAAATGACAATGACTTATTTAGCTTGAATTTCTCCTGTTCAGCTATAACACGGGGCATTTCAGTTGGGCCCACTCATCATCGCCTCATTTGTCTCGTTATTTGCTATCTCTCCATTCCTCCCTTGCAAATTTTATCTCTTCATCCCACCCTGCAGAGTCTTCTCTAATAAATATTTTACATCTTCCAAATGAACTCCATCAACCCAGGCTTAGTGCATGGCTGGCTGGCGGGCTCGTGTGTTTAAAGCTTATAATGTGTAATATGTATAGCATGCGTCTCTGTGTGTTTGTGTGTCCGAGTGTGTGTCCGAGTGCGTGTGTGTGGTGTATTTAATTACATGCTTTGAAAAAAATGTGGTTCATCTGAGTGAGTGTCTTGCTGCATTACTCTGCTGCTCGACTCGTTCTCTTCCTACATTTCACATAATGTTTTCATGGGTTTCATTCAGCTGTTGTTCCAGCAGACAGGGTGACAAAGAACATGTTATTTACAGCAGCGACCTGCTAGCTTGTGCAGGGTTACATGTGGAAATGATAAAAATAGCTGTATTTATGTAGCAATTTTCCAAAACAGGTTTCATCGTGCTTTACAAAGACATGAAACCAAAAATATTAGATATAAATTATACATAAATGATAACAAATGAAGGAGGCAGAGTACAAACATAAAAAATAAACAATAATTATCAGGGGCCAACCCAGTGTTTGCTTTTAAATTGCCTATTAAATTTTTTATAATCTATTCGAAAATGCTCATGTAATCTGTAAAAGGATGCTAGAATTGCTGTTGTATAGATTCCTCTACTGGATTTTGTAAGTGCAGCATTCTGAATCAGTTAAAGTATGAATACATTGTGTTGACTAAGAGGCATACAGTGAGTTACAGTAATGTAACTGGGATGCAATGAAAGCATGAATGTGGCAGATACTGTACATACTAGTTACATAATAAAGGCAATTTTTTTTTAAAACAGTTGGATTCTAAGGGCCTCATTCAAGGCCAGCTTGACAGTAGCCGATGAGAAAAGATGATATTTTTAATTATGCAGTGTTCGCCACCTCAACCTGTCTGGGACTCAGACTGAGCAATCTGCCTGCAGAACCCCACAGCTTACTGAGCACATGCAGACGGCGAAACGGTACGTGCAGCATCTTGGAGCAATGCATTTCAGCCGGAATCCCTGACTCAGCAGTGTCATATTAGACACCTTGAGGGAAGCTGCCCCGTACAACTGTCTTACACCATTTGTATCCCGTGACTTTATTGGTGATTGTAACAGCAAGCTTTGCCACAGATAGGCTGCTATCGCTCGTCTTCATTTTGTGTCTGCGTCGTTGGGCCGGGATCTGGTTTAAACTAAAAGCCTTCTCTTTAAATCTTTCATGCCCTAGCTGCCGTCCTGCTGAGATAAAATGAGAGGCAGAGATGATGCAAAGGACTTCTGAAGCAACAGTGACTTTCACTTGCTTTCTGTGGCGTTTGGTCATCCTTTGTTTACATGTGCATTACCTCAGCGTCATTAATCCACATTTTTCTTCAGCCTTCCTACCTGTATTTTGATCTTTCAAAGAAGCATGTCAGTGTTTCTACCGACGTGCTCGTGTCCTCTGATAAGCTGGAGATCTGCAGTATGGTAGTAAATGTAGCTGTGTGGCAGCGGCACTGGCACCTCTGTCACACTGCCTGTCCTCCTGTGTGTCCCTGTACACTGCACCCTATTTTCCCAGCAAGCCCCAGCAGCCTTAGTTCCAGTCCTGGGGGCCCAGGGCATCACTCAGTCAAATTGAATCACAAATCCTTTTGGGCAAAGGAGACTGTGGCTCAGGATGAATGGTTCTGGTCTGTCATGTGATGTCTGCTTGATGAATGGCCAGGGCCGAGAGGACTGCAGGGACTGAACCACGGTAAGTGGTGGAGGTTGTTGCACAGGGGGATTTGGTCATAACATAGTGTCCCTCTGCAGTTAAACTTGATTTTATCATACAAAGCATACAAGAACATAGGGTACGTAAATACGTCGTGCTTATTGAAAGCACATTAGGTTGGCAAACGAGAACAGCAACACACTTTCTGTCTTGGTTCTGGCACATCTAGCCTTTGTTGCAATGGGGTGGTGACGCAAACAAGATGCTTTGATGTTCCATGTTGGGGCGTTTTGTCAGGAGGGTTATGCTCTCTCTGGAAGGAACTGTAGCAGCCACTTTCTTCTTAAATCTTCCATCCTCTTTCCAGGCTCCCAGTGGTTTAAGATATGAGTTAAGAATTGAGACCTCCCCCTCCTCTGCAGTCTTGTATCCCATCTTCCTCTTTCCCCCTCGAGCTCTCTCTTCCCCTCTCCAGCTTTCTTCACCTTCTTTCAGTCTTTCTTTGTCCCTTCACAGCTCTCTTGGCTTAGTTGCCTTGATTAAGCACAGCTGTCACACTCATCCCAAAGTCCCTCTTTTTTCACATTGTTGTATAAATTGGCTGGCTGTCCTTCTCATGCTCTGGCCCTGTTGATTTTGGGTGACGTCAAGGCCTGTTGTTTATGCCTTGGACACAGAGCTGATTCTACGGTCTGCCCTGACTGCTCTGACTCAGGTTATTCAACCAATACATAAACGTGCGTGTCTGTGTACATCTGCATCTGCCTGTTTATTCGAGTGTGCACCAGTGAAGCATTCTCGTTAAATTAAAATCAATCACAACTTTGCTTCTCCAAACATATCTCTTCCCCCAATTTCTTATAAGTGACTTGATTATTATCTTTCACGCTTTTGCAGCCCCAATTGGGTCTTATTAAGTGTGCTGCTTTTGCTGGATGGTACGTGGGAGACTGCATAAGAATATAATTCATGTGAGTGGCAGCAGAACACTGCATAACTACTCTGAATCACTCTGGGAGGCAGAGATGTGCACCCGCAGGGCACCGAGGCAGTCAGGCCGAGGCAGACTGGGCTGTGACATTGAGGTGATAAGAACTTAAATCATTTGCCATTGTCTGTGTTTATCCACAGCTAACTGGGCAGTAGCAGTGAAGAAGGGTGAGATGACCTCTAGAGAGGGAACAGTATTCTGTAGCAATCACACACACACACACTTATGCACACACTCGCCTGTTGGCCCTCAGTTTTCCATTCTGTAAAGTCAAGGAGCAGAACTTGTCCTTTAACAACTCCAGGCCTGATGGATTCATAAAACTAAGTTTTAAAAATACATGACACCATGCTGACATTTAATGAGTGGTTGGCTGTCTGTTTTTGCTGCTTTCTGAAACATTTATGCGGTGACATTACGTAGCCGGTATGGGTGTTATAAAATATTCTTTGTGATGCGATATGAAGATGCTAGATAATCGTGTAAAATTATCCAGAAAGCAAAAATACCAAACATCTGCCAATCATAGCTTCTTAAACTTGAAGAATTGCTTGCTTCTCTTCATTTTGTGTGATTTGAAATAAAGTATGTTGGCATCCTCCAGCGCAGGAAAACCAACTATTGTCAGTTAAAGTGGAAACTGATAAGCAGCAAACCATCATATGTAGTGACCTCAGATTCGTGTAAATTCAGCTGGACATTGAGTTTCATTTGGTCAAGTGGAGGGACATTTTCTGTGCATTGTGCAACTGTCAAGGCAGAGTTTTACTGTAATGTCCTGAGGGGTATCAAGGAAAACATTAGGCACCAAATGACCTAAACTGTGGCGTGATGGTATGTGAGTTCTCTAATGCACTGTGTGTCCGATCACAGTGATTATGCAAAGGTTACAAGACACTTCTCACTGTCTAGCTGCCCTGCTTGCCAGATTTGGTTTCCTTTTACTTCTTCCTCCTCCTCAAAATGAATTTCAAGTTGAAGGTTTAGTCGTCATGCTTTTTTTAAGTACCACAGATGGACAGTATAAGTTGAATGGATGCTAAGTGTATCTCAGACAACCCTCTGGGGATATTGCTCTGTTGTGATAGGAAACCACTCTCATTTTTGTGATAAGGAACATTCTCTGTCAAGCTACAATATTCCCCCAACCTCTGCTCCCCACTTTCACCATATTGTTACATTCTCTCGATGTGCTTTTCTTTTCTGCTCTCGCAGTTTGCGTCACTGCATGGTAACGTTATTCGGTGCGGCAGCCTACCAGCTTTTCTCTAGCTAAATGTCATGCAGTGGCTGACAGAAGAGACAGTTTTAACTGTTTGAACTTACCACCCCTCCCACATCACCCATTTTGCAAATTGTAGCTAGGTCCCTTCTCTCCAGGGAACACAGTGCCTAATGCACCATTACACTGCTATAAATATTCTTTTCCATAGAGCAAGCTCACACTTTCATTGTGAGGTGATTATTATTTTATTTTACCTACTGTCATGGACCTTTAGTGCTCTATGAATCCTTTGTTTGGGGAGAAAAAAATAAAGGAGTGTACAAGAGACGTCTTGCTGTTTCAGATAATTGTAAACATACAGTTAGAACATATCTCCTATAAACAAAGTGAAATGCAAATGCAGGTGGTGCTGTTTTAGAGTTTGCCCTGCATGTAAATACAGCATCCCTACACAGTGAGTGTCCGATTGTGTTTCACTAATTGCCCCCAGAGCAGAAGCTGTTTTTGATCAATGTGAAATAGAAATGTATACAAGGGTCTTTTTATATGTTTGTACCGTTAGATTAAAAGAGAAGGCGGTGTGAAGTAATTTTTATTCTAACAGCAAACCTCCCCCCCAAAAAAACCACAAAAGAACATTTTGTCTCTGATCTCAAACAGAGATTCTTTTATTAAATGTGCAACATTTGAACCAACATTACAAGGGATTATATTTTTGTTCAAAACTCATTCAGTTTCCTTTTGTTTTCGTGAAATGATGGCAGTGGTTGTGACCTGAGGGATGGTTTCTGTTAAATTTGTTGTCATGGATAATAATTTCCCTTTTTTCTGACACAGAAATCCTGGGCTTGGCAAGAGCAACTGATTAAATTCAAACTTTATATATATATGTTTTTAAATCATGGGATTGCACACAAATAACCTTTACATAATTTCTGGTGTATTTCATGTTCAAGCAAAATAAGCTTTTCGGGTGTTATGTAATGGTGTCAGAATAACAAAAATCATTAGAAATCATGTAAAATCATTAAGGTTAGAGTTAAGGTCAGAGGGAGGAGTTCACAGCAGAGAGGTTCCCAGTTTGAACCTGCTGCTTGTTTGAAGCCTTACTTTGTGGAGTTTGCATGTTCTCCCTGTGCCTGTTTATATGTTTTCCCAAACAGGTGCCAAAGACATGCATGCTCGGTTAATGGATTATTCTCACAGGCTCTGTTTCAGCTGGGGCAGACTCCAGCTTTTGAAAGAGAAAGCAGGTATAGCTAATGGATGGGGGCATTTAGTGATACATTCTCTTAGGAGAGCCAAACCTGTTCTTGTTTTTGTTTGTTTCCTCTCTATGATCTGCATAGCAATCGGCATTTCAATCAGTCAATGCTCTACTGTCAACATTCAGCAGGTTTTTACTTCTGTGAAAAATCATTGTTTGGATCTGTGCAAACAACGTAAAGGATTCTTTGGGAAAATTCAGCTCTCGCCTTGACGAAAAAAGAACCCTTGTTGTTATTTTAGTATTTATTGCATAATTATACAAACATTAAGGCATCACCAATTGCAAGTGATTCTGGCATAAATTGAAGTTATGGTGTCTAATTCTGTTGCTTGTAGTCTGGAAGTATCATTCTCAAGATTTTCTCTCTGCAGTGTCTGAGCTAGCAAATGACAGATAAAGCAAGTAAAAAAAAAAGAACCCCAGGAAACTTCAGCTTTCCTCTGTCTGTTCACTGTTTACTCAAGGATTAGATCCCTATCTTGTCTAATTAAGCTCTGTGGGAATGGCGCACTTGTCATCTGTCCACAAACACAACCCCGGTCTCCCAGTGTCCCAATGAATTCCTGGCATCTGAACCCATCTGTAGTCCGCTGAAACACATTCACAGCAGCAGGCTCAGATGGCTAACTGTCCCCTTAACTGCTACCAAGTCCATCCAAATTGAAATAATCACGTCACTCTGCAGTGCTGAGCTTTTAATGAAAAATGTTCAGGTTGGGAAAGAGGAAAGGGATGAATGCAATTCAAGGCTTTGCAATTCGCCTCCGCGTGTCCTTGTGGAGAAGCTTCAGAGGCGTGTCTGTCTTCTTGTCAGCATTATATTGTCTCAGCCTTGTTTAGCAAACAGAATCTGTTGCGGTTTAAGGTTTTTATTGCGCCTCGAGGTGCTTCTGTGGTCTGTATGTAGTTACTGCATGTGTGTGTGTGGAGCAACATGGAGGAGATATCCGCTTTTATGAGCAGGTCTGTCCTTGCAGTTAAACCATCCTGTAGCACTTGTAAAGGGCTTGGCTGTGCACTGCAGCAGTATTTGGTGATACAGACATCTGCCCTGGCACTTAACTGGCGACTACCCCTGTAGTTATTATTGTAGTCTGTAAAGGGAACCTATCGTGCTGTCTGGAGACAGCCGCCTTAATAAGACTCTGTCAAGTTCATGCTCCTTTCTCTGAAGTAAAAGCACCTTCCCTTTCTTTCATTCCCTTTAAAGTTCTTCTCTTGCACCTTGTCTTTTTCCTTTCCCCACCAAACATTGTCGGTAGGGACCACTGTCTGTGAGTTCTCGCTACCCTCCTCTTCCCCTACTGCTAGCCCAGGGCCGGCTTTGATGTTCACTGTCTTTCCTCTCTGAAGTAATGCTCCTCTGCTGCAAAAGAATTCCCCCCACCTTTCTCCCCTCCCTTTTCTCCTTTTTCCTTTTTTTAATGCTGCAGGTGAAAAGAAACCTTCATACCTCGATTTTTGTGGCAACAGTGTTCAGTCAGCCTGTTAGAACCAACAGTTCTCTAGGAGTTAAGGTGTAGTTCTTCCATCGCCATAATTTCATACACATTCACAGTTCGAATCTTGCTTGCGATAAACACCAGCAAAGCAGAGCAGACAGGTAATTAGGGGAAAAGGTTATTTCCAAGCTCACTTTATTACATTTTCACCTCCAGTGACAGGGGCAATAAAAATAACTTTATACATTAAGGTTAATATTACAGGTTAATATCAAGAGCACACGGCTGAACATTTAGATTTAGAGGGAACCTTTACCTTCACTTAGAAGAAGACACAATAAAAACACATCTGACATTTTGTGGATATATTACTTCCTACATATTAGTCAGAAAATGTGCCCTCTCTGCAAATCTGTCCAGACAGGTATTAACTAAAGCTTGAGTGTTTGCTATCACCATAGCCTTTATTAGATCTTTAACTGTTTTTTTACTAAACACACAGCATGTTTGTTTTTAATATATTAAAAAAATGGTTAAATAAAAACAAAATCTAACATTTAGATGGGATAAAATAATGCCTTAGAACGGTAGCTGTAAAACAAGTTAATGTTTTGTCCTTTTTTCCTTCCTTTTAAGCTCATGAGTCTCAGAAAATAAAGATGTCAATCTGACTCCTCTAATGTCAGGACAGGTAGATAAGAAGCTTACAGTACACAACACCTTAGAACATGTATAAACACACACACAGACACACACCTGTTGTGTGAGCGCACAAAGGAGCAGCAGATAAAAGTGGATCTCTATCTTGTGATATTTGTCTTTTGCAAATATCTGCTAGTTTCTGTTTTGGCTTTATTCTCTTTTAATTTTAGGCAAAAAAAAATAGAAAATCCCCAGAAAGATCAAATGGGGCCTGATCTGACATGCCTGCTTTGGCATAGCTCGGTGGTGGCTGACAGATCTGAAGTTAATTAAAAGTGCTTTTTTTTTTCTTTTTTTGTCTGCTGACTGATGCCAGTGCAGTGGGATCTGGGTGGTTTGATGGGTGTGGGTGGAGGGTACAGGCTGCGCCGCACAATGGTGGGCTTTGTAGGTGGCTGTAATGCAGGGAAAAGCTGTGGGATGTCAGCCGATTTCTGGCCTCAAGCCATACATTTAACTCCAGTGTGTCTTCAGAACACCTTCTCACAGCTGGGTGAGGGAGGAGGAGGAGGAGGAGGAGGAGGAAGAACAGGTGGTGGACATCTAACCCAAAGAGGAGGTGCAACACGAGAGGCCGCATTCCTCCTGAATAATACGGTGGAGAATAATTTGGCGTGTGAGATGTATTTTTAAGCGAGACTTGTACATCAGAGTGCTCGTACGGTTTGCAGCTGCATGAAAAATTAAATCATGTAACCTCTCTAAGATATGAGTGAGAAGATCATAAAAAATGAAGCTGCCAGAGCTTTAGCCAAACATAAAGGAGAGATTATTATAGCATCTTTGCACGTGCTCGTTTCCCCTTTTGCTTTGAATAGTTTAGCACCTCCACGCTTAGCTGACAGCTTCTCTCTGCGAATTCTGCAATTTTAATTGAATGGTTTAACATTTTGGGAAATGAGCTCATAAGCTACATCTGCTCATATGGGTTTACTAAATATGAAGCAACAGCCAGCATCTGGTAGAGAACTGAGTGCGCCCGATAAACTGCATCATTACTTAATCAGTAGACTAAGCTTTACAGGGGCTGGTAGATGGATTTTGTTTTGTTGACTTGCTGTGATTGTTTGACCAAAAGTATTCGATGGACTGGCCATTCTCAAATTTAGGAATTTGTTTGTCTTTGTCTCACATCATAGTTGGCTGAACATTCTTGAGCTTTAGACTGAAAAAAGATAGTTGATGATGACATCATGAACTATACAAAGCTGTGAAGGACATTTTGTTCAAATTTTATAGACCAAATGATCAATAAAAACTAAAATAATTGAAAGACTAATCCTTACTGAAAATAACTGTTGCCTAATTGTTTGCTATTTACAGAAGTGAGACTGATTTTTTTTGCAATTCATTTTTAGCATTTGATTGTGTTTTCTGTAATTGTAGCATTTGTTGCATATTTTTCTGGTACGCTTGCATGTTGCAGCATATGGCAGTCTGTTATTATTATACAGCAAAAACATGGAATAATTTGCCCATAAATACCAATTATTGTAATTATTTTAACAATAATAGAACAGAAAATGATGCTATGTCTGTGCCCTGGAGTCATTTCAGCAAAGCCTGATTTAGTCTCGTATTACAAGCTCAGAAAGCTCAGTAGCTCACATCTCCTTGTGCCGTTCGCCTGGTAGTTGAACAGTGATGCTGCTGCTGTGTCTACATGTCATCCTGAGTGTGTTTTTGACTGGTGTCAGGAGGGCACAAGCCAAAGAGTCACAGAGGACTGTGATGGATAACCATAGAGAGCCCTTCAGTCATTTCTCCTCCTTGCTGTCTTTTACTGTCTCTCTGTTTCTCCCTGCCCACATACCTTCTCTGTGAATTTTCAATTTCTTTTTCTACTCCCAGCCTCTTCTCCTCCTCCTGCTCCTCCCTCCCTGGTCGGAGGGATAACCATCTACCCTTTCAGCAAAAGCCAGTGCCCTATCTATCTCCCTGTGGCCTCCCTCTCGGCTCTCTCTCCCTCCTTCTCCCTCTGCCTTCATCTCGCTCTGGGAGGATAACCATCTAGCCTTTCAGCACAGGCCAGCTCTTTCTAATGACTGTTTCCAGTGAGGGAGGACAGTGGAGAAGCTTTGTCCCACTCACTCTGATGCATTTCGGCAGCTCGGAGAAAAAGAGGACGTCTGTGACATTTGTTTTAATGTTTGGACAGCGCCACAAAGGACAACATTTAATTTAATGCGTTGGCAAAATCACATAAGCTTTGATTCCTGCGTCTTTAAATTTGATCCTTAAATCAAGTGTCAGCTAATATGACATCAGTGCTTGCATGGATGGATATGTTAATTTGATAGTTATGAGGGTTGTTCAAGGGCAGTGGAAGAAGCTTAATAAGCCACCACAATGGAACTTTCACATCAAGTTACAACCAAATGCTAAGAATGACATAAAAATGAAAAATAACCACCACATCTGCCAGTGCATTGGAGCTATCAGTATGCATCATATCATCATTATTATTATTACTTGATGTACTCATTTATCAACTTATTTGCACTAAATGAAGACCCAACATGTTTCCCATTAAACTTCACATCCCATCTGCGGGCTGAACATCTGATGTGACACTGCAAGTGGAAAACATTTGAGGGCTGATAACAAGAATGAGAAGCAGAATTAGGAAAGTTGACAAAAAAGTAAATCCCGAAAAGGAAACACAGTGATGTTTGAGTGAATCAGATGCTTGTAAAACTCATAAAAGACTTGTAAAAAAAAACAGGAGCATAAAAGAGCGAGGCAGAGTTTCCATGTTTAAAGTATAGCTGAGCCGAAAACCAAGAAATCAAGTCAAGCGACAGAAAAACATCTGAAGTCAACAGGCACATGAGAGGAAACATTAAAAGGATGTCTGACAGAGTGGAGGGAGTGAGTGAAGGAGGGAGAGAATGACACAGACAGAGAGGAAGACAAAAGACATAGCAAGAAGCAAAGAACTGCAGCACTTCCAAGTTCAGGAGTGCAGATTTGACAAGCATTTAGCTTTTCTTTTTTTTTTTTTTTTTTCCACAGAAGAAACTATGAAAAGCCCTCTTTCAGGCCTGGACTGAAAGGGGGATTAGACGGAGGAGCAGCGAGTGAAAGACAGAAACATTCCTTTACACATCTTGTGCATTTACCTGTCAGAGCACTGCAATAAAGCTGCTCCCACATGGGCAATATGCCAACATTTTGAATTCTAAAGACTTAAAGGGCTGCCTGTGGAAATCTTAACACCAGAGTGGTTCTGTGGCTTTGTTAGAGGAAGTGCACCAGTCATAAGTTTTAGAGCACCTCCATTTTTCCAGTTAAATGCGCATAGTGTAATATCACAGTGTGGGCTGAAAGAAAGCATCTGAAAAATACATATCAAAGATTTAAATAAAGGATTAACAGAAGTTGCACTTTTTAAATTATTAGTAGTCAAACACACTTGTGGCATTCTTCTTACAATAAAATATTGTTGCAGAAGATCCCATAAATGTGTTGCACTTGTAGGTTCCTTTCCTTTCACCTTTCTGTCCAGTTCATCCTAAACTGGCTCACTGGGCTTTAAGTCTGGAGACTGCGATAGTCGCACTCTATTAGAAGCAAATTTCTTCTCATCTTTCTTCTAAAAATATACCTCTTGCAGTAAAGTATTGTCCTAATAAAGCATCAGAGGGGAACACAGTTGTTCCAACACTGCCTTGTCCAGACAGGGGGCTTGTAGTTGATCAGAAGTTGGGCAACCGGTGGGAATTATTTGCATTAGCTTCCAGGCCTTAATTTACTTCCTTTGCTGCAGGAAAGCTCTAAATTCAGTAATTTCATAATTTCTGAAAAAAGGTCTGTTCTGGGCAAGCTCTCACTTTGGGCACTTTACTGCTTCCCTTTGTATCACTTTAAGGTGAAACTGCTTGAATTGCATTAAAAACTGCGGTGTTCTAAAACCTTAAGTGCTTTTTATAATTCATTTCTAACCAAATAACAATTCATATTTCTGCGGTTCTGTGTGTGTCTAATGTGCACACATCACCGATTTTCAGTTGCAAGCAACCTTCCCGACACTAGAGGCATTGTTAAGCATATAAAAATGTATACCGCGTTTTTAGTGTCAAATGCATATCTTGCTCATTTTGTCTGAGTGTTACAGTCTAGACTGACCTTTTAGAATAGAGTTGCACATCAGTTCCCAGCCCTCCTGGGTGTAATTCCCCTCACAGCGATGGTGAAGAGTAATTTGCTGTGGTTCTCGCCGATCTATCTGTGAAGAATGCTTGGATTTTTCTGAGTGGAACATAAATTCTCAAACTACACATAATCTGTCCACTGTTCCTGTCAGCAGTGAGTGAACTAATGATTTTTTTCTCTTTTTTTTTTTTACATCATTAAGCTTCTTCCTGCACTCAGAGGGTCATTGTGTGACCAGTCAGCCTCGCACTGTCACGCTAACAAGTGTTAACCCATGACAAATCCTGCAGTATTTGGAGTTTTAGCCATCAGCAGCGGAATGTGTCGGCCTTTATAGTGTTGTTTTTTGTATCTCTTAGTTTGACAAAAATCAAGTGGTTCAGTCTGAACCAGTCTAAATAGATCTTCTTCCTGGAAAAGCCTTTATTGTTGTTCCAGTAAAAATTATTACACCATCATTAAAAATTTGTAAGGAGGCCAACAAGGCTGCTTACGCTGGTAAAAAAAAACCTAAACTTCTGTGCAAACACTGCAGCTAGCAGTCAACATCTCACATAATTCTACGTTTGCTTCATTTTAAGGGTCAGGCCATCTGTTTTATTTCATGGTTATATACAGGTTATCACTGTTGACACATTTTTATTTGGTTCAACGTTCAATTGAACTTGTATATACAGTAGTGTTGAAAGCACATTAGTCTTTGCTTTTTTCTCTCAGTCACAACAGAAGGACATTCACAATGAAGCTGCCAGTAATTATGCACAGCTGTGTGCTGTGCAAACACAGGACAGGATACAATGCGTACTGCTGGGACTATGTTACCATGATGATTGCGTCTTCATACTTTTGCATGGACTCTCAATTATTTTTTGCACTTTTTCCATTTCTGCACACCCTAAATAACCTTTTTAAAAGATGCTCAGCAGATGTAGTTTATTAGCAGATGCTCAACAACACACAAAGCCCTGAGATAACAGGTCAAAGCTCACCCTTTATGGAAACTCAACTCATCTAAACTGCACTGATGGTCGTTTTTGTGTACCACTAACAAACTGAAGGTCAGGTGATTCAGCTTCCTAAAATGCCCTGTTTTTCCCCGAACATGCACAAAGCACAGCTGGAGTGGTTCCTCACTCATTATGTTTGAATGGTCAAGGCCCGCACTGCTTTGCATCATGCAGGAGATGTGTGACATCAGGGATGGTGGCCTACATAGAACAATGATTTGCTGGCCTGGTTTCTGAAATTAGCTACTGCGGTGAATGGAGCTCTGTGCTGTTTCATGGGGTGTCATTGTGGTTTGTTGACAGAACAGGCTGCTTGGAAGCACAGAGGACAGCAGAGACCACAGACTTAATAGCTCCGACATTCCTCAAAACATCTTTGTCTTGGAATTCTGTTGCTTTCCGGTGGTTTGTGTGCCGAATCCGAATCTCTTCCCCCTCACATCAGTCTTCGGCTATCTGGAAAATGACTCGTTCTCTCTTGCTGCCCATTTGTCATGTGACTTTCGTGTTTCTGTTTGTTTGCCTTTCGGTCTCTGTGCCTGGCTGTCAGTTAGCTGTGTCTATCCGTCTGTTGTCAAGACATTTTACTGACTCACAGTGACTCGAGGCCTGACGTGCTAGCCTGTCCTGACCTGACTTCAAAATAGACAGCTTGGCACGCACACCATGCACACACAACATCCCCAAAACAGCGCTTTCCTTGTACAGCGTCGGTTCCCATGTCAGACCCTCTTTCAGATCAGGTTTTTTCATATGACTCACTGGTTAATGGATGTATGAGCAAGTATCATCTCAGTGCACTCATCGAAGCCCACAGCCATCTTGACGATGATTGTCGATTTACAGAACCACACGCAGTGGAATACACAACTCCGTCTCTTGATTCACTGATTGAACTGAACATGCTGTTGGTGTTTAGTGCATTGATCTGATTATAGTTTGATTGTTTATAGAAGCAGCCTCTCCACATTACTCGTGCAATTGAATTCACATCAATCCAGTGTTGCCACCAAATGACAGATGATGATACCATTTATCTTGATTTATATTAAATGTAGTCAAACACCATAAAATGATCCAGATAAGAGGAACGCCCCCCAGGTAAATACTGTTGTCTAGCCCCAGTCATAAATAAAACAAGACAGTGTTTGAGGAGCTGGGCAAGTGTGGATCTGCTCCTTTGGAAGCCCGGATTCCCTGGCCAGATTCCCAGCCAGAGGCGAAGGAAGGAAAAGGGGGAGAGTGTGAAGAGGAAGAGAGAGAAAGAGAGAGATGAGTGAACTAAGGGAGGAACTGTGAGCCTTGTCTGCTTTGATCTGATGACTGAGGCAGAGAATATCAGTCATATTTTCTCCAAGCAAAGATCTATAATCAGATCGCCCAACATTTAATACTTATCTTCGCCATTATTGGGGATTAAAGATGATCTGATTGAAGATTTCAGAGCGTTTCTATCTGGCTTTGAAAACGCTTCGGAGGGAGTGGCAGGGGTGGCTAAAGCCGATGATTGATGGCTTTTTGCGAGGGCCTTTGTGCCGTGGCAGCACTGAGAGAAGAGATGGATTAAATAGTCGAATTGCATTCAAGAGTCCCATCATGTGTGACATTTGCGTTCTATTAAAAATTAATTTCTGTTCATTTGCATCCAGAGAATGACAATGAGAGAACAGGCTGTTCATTTTTTCTGTCGAGTGGAAGCATGAATCTCAGCTTACAGCATGTAAATGCAGGTGATCTAAGTGATAGAATTATTATTATCACTATTGTTAATATTTAGTAGCCTGTATTACCTTTTTTATAGCATGATTGCTGCGCTAACAATATATCTCTCACACAGCGTTTCACTGGATATACTGAATGAGATTCAGAGGAAAGATTTTCCATAAAATGTACTCTTCTGTAGAGCCTTGTAAGATTGTAAGAAAACAGTCAAAGATCTTATAGTATCTGTGACTGCAACTCCCTTGCAATATTGCAGATGGAAAACTTCACAGAGACACCTTTGCTTCTGTTTCAGCTGCTCGTCAGGCAAAGGCAGCAATCTTAAGATACCATTTGAGCCTGCTGGTAAATATTTAATATCATTCTAAGAGTACATAAAGAACCTATATAAGATATTTTAAGAATTCATAATGATAGCAACTGTTCGTTTAAAGTTACCTGTCAGTCACTCAGTGCCTTCTTTCTTCTTTTATTTCTTTTCCAGCTTTTGTTTGCTCCATCTATTTTTGTGTATCTTTGCTTTCTGTTCATCATCTGCACTTTCTTCTTCTTTCACATCTTCCCAGCTCTTTTATGTACTCACCTCCCCGTTTTTTATTGTGCACATCTCTCTCAGCTGCATCACCCTCTGTGTCCACGTCTGCGAATCAGTCCTGGCTGAATGTGTTCTAGCTCTTGTTGTTTTGACAGGCCCTGACAACTGCAGGTCAGCTTCTATCTGTCAGCGTCTCTACCTCCGAGCAGCACAGGGCAGAGGGGAACTGGCTACTTTGTTTGTTCTTTCACCATCAGGACACAATCTCGCCGCAAAGGGAAGCTTGCAAGTGCACAAGAGTAGAGCCCTCTCTCTCGCACACGAAGCACAAATACCTGCACACGGCACATGCTGTTCTCGCTCCATCTTTCTTTGCCTGTCTAAGTGCCATTAGCAGTTAATTGTCATCGCAATTTTACATGTCAGTGTCATTCCTGAAGGGCAGCCCACAGAGTTTCTCCACGTTTCTCTGGTAATTTGCCCACTCGGGACCTCATACCGTTTCTAAACTACAGACTATTACACTGCCACAGTGATGGATTTAATATGACCTGTAAAGTACACAGATCAGCCACAACATTAAAACCAACTCAGTACTGTTGTGTAGGTTCTCCTTGTGCTACCAAAACAACCCTGACCTTTTAACACATTTATTATTTTCCATGTGAAAGGATGACAAATTTTAAATCGATACATCTAAGAAAGCATATTTGTAAAGAACTCGTGATATTAAACCAGCATTTATCATTCCATTAGCCGCAGCAGCAAAACAAATAGTAAATACATAATTGACACATTATTAAATTATATCATTTTATTGTTACATGACAAACTTTGAAGCTTATTCTTGCAGTGGCTGTCTCTGTTCAAGTCCAGAAATCAATCTCTTTTTGTGTGGCTTTGTTTTGAAAATGATCTGTCTCTTTGGATACCAAATGCACCATTACATTCATTAGCTCGTCACTAACTTCACCTGTTTCCTATTTAGTGCTGAGCAGATAACGTACAGTGTGTTCCCTAAAACCTGCTGCAAGTAGAACAGAGGCTTACAACAGCTGAGCTATGGGGCTAGAAACACTAAACAAAGAGCTACAAGATGCTAAAAGATGCACTGAGCTCAAGGGAACTTGATAAAAAAATTCTCTGGGCATCTGACTCCTTAACGCTACACATATTCATTGTAGATTTTATTGGTATTAACATTTTAATTAGTGCAAGTGCATACAGGATAAGATTTTCAATAAGGAGTATCCGATTATGTAAAAGAATTCTACACGTGAGCGGAAGGGAATTTTCATTCCCAGAACTACCAGTGGTCAAGCCAGAGGAGTACAAAAAATTCTGAAAAATCACAAGAAAAGTATTAGTCTTGTTTTGTGTGTAGCCATATTTCTTAAAATGATGTTCCTATACAGCTAAACTGCATTTTTTGCTACCTTTGAAAGAAAAGTATTTATATTTGTGATGTATTGCAAATGTGTTTCTATTCACCGTGTTTTACTGTTTGTTTTATTGCTGTGCTGTCGCTCCTTTTCAGCTAGACAAATGTGTATTAGGCGGACAGGAACTCGTCACCTTGGTAAGCCAGAAAATAGAAGCAAACATGTAGTGAAAGGGTCTTTTTTTTTTTTTTTAATGCTTTTTTCCTTTAAACTTAACAACATAGTTTTTCAACCAAGCAGAGCGGAAACAAAATTAAAGTCTAAGAATAATGGTCCCTCATGGGATGTAAATCTCATCCTCTTGGGTGAAAATCTTCCATCTTCCCTTCAAATTCTTGATAAAGACATCATGACTATGATTTTTTGTCATACTCCTAATTTCTATGGAGAAAATATGTTCCTTTCAAAATGTAAATGAGAGCATAGTTTACTCGGATAGCAGTGTAATTTTTGTGACACAGGGATGTTCTGTGAGGGAAAAAAAAAAAGCAGAGCTGTTCTTGTCTGGGAAACTGTGAATGCCAGAACGCCTGACGCAGCCTCATGGATGTTTGAAGCCTGCAGTGTTCCAGGTTTACTTTGTGAAAGGAGCATCTGTTAGTCCTTCCTCATCCTCCCTCATCTTTTCATTTTTGTCAAGCTTCGTTGCAGTGTGCAGTTACACAGGAGGCAGAAGCGTCAGTCTCCCGTTTTTTTTTGTTTTTGTTTTTTTTGTCTGCATCACGCGACAGGATGTTCTGTCTGATGTCTGTCAACTGTTGACACTTACTGTCAAAGACCTCTGCTCCATCATCGGTGGAATACTCACCCACACACGCACTCCAAAACAACACACACTCCTCCATACTCAGAAATGAGGTCAGCTCCCTGCAGCGTATAGTTACTCCTTTTTGACATGGTCTATGATACTGTTAGTCTAAGATATTCTGCAGCAGATACACCTCAACAGGGTAACTTTCTGCAGCATAACTTTTTAGCTCATTTCCTCCTCTCCTTGCCTCCCTTATTTTTTGCACTCACTGACACTCAGTACGTAAGTAAGGCAATACACAGACAAGCTCAAGTTAAGGCATGCCTGTAACTGGCAGGAGAAGGGTGGGTTATAGGGTGCAACTAGGACGGCATGTGTCTGCGCTGTCGGTACCGTATATTGTTGGATGTGTTATTCTGGTTAAGTCTGAGTAAATTGCATTCTCCAGCATTCCAGTTCAGTCCAATTTAATTTCTGGCTACACACAAAGTAAAAAAAATAAATAAATAAAAATGGTAGGAATGGACAAAGAGTGGAGATGACACTGAAGGAGGCAGTGCACGGTTGGGCAAGTTGGCAGGCTGGTGGGAAAGAAGCTGCAACATCACATCAGGCTTTCTGACAGCGCTTCGACTGTACCTGCTAAGTGAACGGGACAGTCTGCTGCCATCATTTAATGCAGCTGGCATTCACTCTCTTTGGTTCTTCGCCGTGGGACTGCTGTGTTTTGTGTCTGTGAATGGGCAACAGAGAGAGAGAAAGATAGAGGCAGCGGGACAAAGGCCAAATGTTTTTGTGCATTTGTGTGTGCGTGTCACTCTGTGCCTGTCCCATCTGAGCGCACGGTCGAGCTCGGTTCTCAGGGCTACGGCAACTTAATTACAAAACCTGTTGTAATCCATCATGTTCCTTATAAATCACAGCTCCCTGCAGTGAGCTTGTAACAGGACCGAGATCCCACACATTCTGTCTTGACCCGGTGCAAGTGTTGCAGGCACGGGCTGCATTTTCATCCACTTGAGTGTGTAAAATAAAGTTTTAGATTAGTTTGTTTCTCTTTCCTTCTCACTCACATTCTCTCTTAGAAATTGCCATTCCTTATCCATTTTCATCTACAAACAATGACATTATCGTTGTTATTCTCGAGGCCCATATTCCAGCATCTGGCTCATATCTGTTTCTCGGGGAGATGATATAAACCATCAGTGAAATAGGGAAATGATCCATAATGATTTTATTCATTTTAAAGGTCATTCTGCTTCGAGCTGGAGCTGCTTTTTTAACTTTTAAAGGCACGTAATTATTCTTTTTTATATTCATATATTTCAATGGGGGTTTTATAAACACCTGAATAGTGTATTATTCTGATATTTAAAAAAAAAAACTCCCATATTTTCCTCATGGAGTGTGTTAAAAAATCAGACGTCAGGTGAGTTGTCAGTATCTCCATGGGCAGAAATGAGCCGCTGCATTAGAGAGAAGTGATAAGGCTCGCACAAAATAGTCCTCAATTCATCACTATTTTAGTCTTAGTGCTTTCTTTTGCACCTGTAGGTGATAATTACATGAGCTATGTCCCGAACAGTTTTGTCCTGTTGTCTCCTACGACATTCTATTCAGTCACATCCCTTTCTGTTGCTTCAGTCCTTAGTCCACTCCATTTCTCCTCAGCCATTTGTTCAGGTACACTGACCACTATTAGAGGTAATCACAGCCGGAGCTATTCAACTCTAACTGTGTAATCTATCCCCCACAGCCCACATCATTACACTATAACACTATCCATTTAGTCATTTAGTCTCTCCTGTTGTTAAAATGAGTAGCTGGTCAAACTTTTCTCAGCCAATTAAAAGAAATCTGCTCGGCGTCAAGTGAGTGAATAAAAAAAAAAAACCCACCTGTTTGGTCTGTTGCTTCAGCGGTATCTGTATAAATGACTAACTGTCCGGTCACTGAGTGCAAATAGCCGGTGTGGGCTTTAAGAAAGTGGAGGATCAGCCGACCTCAGTCAGTAGTAATGCGTTATTAATGTGTTGTGTGGCTGCCACCTCGTCTGGCTCGAGGAAGCTATTTATGTGACTTTCTGCTTGGCTCACATTACCACACTGGTGGTCTAGGTGAAAGCCTGTGGGTCACTGTGTGCGTTATGGAGCATAAAGAAAGACAGACAAGTAGGCATGCTTATCTGACTCACAGCAAACAGGCATGCAGGGTGATCGCTGCTAGACAGAGCCCACACTGTGTGTCTGTAATGCGCATTTGTCCGGTTGGCATGTGAAATTTCACTGTGTGTACTGCTGGTGGATCAAACATGTCAGCCTCTGCTGCCAAATAGCCCCGCTGTACTTCATCTGTTTAACCCTAATCCACCATCGGAGTGTTTGTGTGGGAGTGTGCGCATGTGTGTGATTCCTGGTGCTCCATGGGTGTTTTCCTTGGCACTGGCAATAATCCACCTAGCTGCGGACACACACACACACACACACACACACACACACACACACACACACACACACACACACACACACACACACACTCTCACCAATGACTGGATTAGGCTGCTAATCTCTCAGATCCCACAGCATGTGTGCGCGCATCCACACACGCAGGCAAAGACACACACATTGTACTTAGTTGTTTGCAACGGCACCAGTTATGCAATGCCAGTCATTACCAGGAGTCCTCAGTTATGGCAGTGTGGTGGGAGGCATGCCATTTTGTCAAATGTGGCTCAGAAGACCAAATGTTAATTCCTATACTGTGCACATACTTCTCCAAAGCACCAAGGCCAGCAGTGGATTATGTGTAACGGTATATATAACTGTAGCAATGGTTCCGTCTATTTAAAATTTTATTTTTAAAGAATACTAATTTGCAAAAATATCATAGGCTTTATTCATACCTCAGCTTCAAGGTGGAAATTCTGTAGTTTCTATAAACTTACTCATCCTCCTGCAATTCTAAAGTTCATGCATGGATACATGGCTGTCAGCAAGCAGCTGATGGCAATAGATAGAGAAACAAGATAAAAATCTTGATAGATGCCAGTAAACAATAAAATGAAATTTGCCAAAACACAATAACATGACATCACTACGACTACAATGGTGTTTGGAGCAATTTGATGCAGTGCTGTTGGTGTTTCAGTCATTCAGAAAAACAAAATTAAACTTTAAATGTGAAGGTACGTGATTGAATGAGTTGAACTGGCTCGGGATTTGATTACTGAGCCCTTTTGAATTTTTGCAGAGATCAAGATGAAGATCAAACAGCTCTTGCTATACTGGTTCCCTAGAGATATATTTTTTAAAATCCAGGAAATAGGATCAAAAATGTGTCCTCCATTGCCTCGGACATAGCAGTTTGCAAATTACACTGTAAAGTAGATAGATGTAAAAAGTCATAGATCGCCACAGGTCTAAAATCTAGACAAACACAGTAGATTTATGCATTTACCCAGTTGGGATCATCCAATCATCAGTCTAACTTATTATCAAATCTGATATTTGACATTTTTCAGATTATCATTATCATTATTTTTGCTGATTCCTGCTTAAATAAATGGATTCATACATTTTGATGCAGCTGCCTCCCTCCACTCTGTGGCCTTGAGCACTGTTACATCTGCAGCATTATCTGACTGGTTATATGTCACAAGAAAAGCAACTGTGGAAAAGTTTGCCTTTATTAAATATATGTATAAAGATAAATACACAAAGGCATTTCAAAAATTCTTATCTTTTTAAAAACTTTTTAAACATTTTTACTTTATATGTATATCAGTTCTACAGTTATCAGTCTCCTTCATTACCAATAATCAGTATCAGTATCAGCCCTGAAAAAAGACACATTATTCAATCCCTATGATACAGCATTTGCTGTATCATAGGGATTGAATAATGTGTTGTATGTGTTGAAATAAAATCATTATAAGGGTGAAAACATGTAAATTTTATTCAAAAATTGACAGGTTCTGGAGGTCTTATTTTCTGTGAGGCAATATTGTTCACCACTGGCTTTCTTTTTGCTGCAGCAGCTGTCAAAATTAGGAATGACTAAAAGGTACACAGTGTTAAAAGGCAAAAGAAAAAAATCCTCTGCAGACAACAGTGAGGAAAATATATTCTACAGTCCAATTTTTCTACCAATGTGAAGGACAAAGAAGCCGAGATTTTGAATACGCTGCAACTGGTGGGATGCCCAAAACCCTTCATGAGCAGAGTGAATAGTCTGAATGCACCAGCTTAAAATTGCAAACAGTGTCTCAGTCAGCATAACACCTTTGCAGGTTAACACATTCTGAAATGGTGGGACAAATATTGCATCTGAACATTTCACAAGAATTCAATGAGATTGCCTAAAATTATGAAATAAACCACTACAATGTGTGTGCACTGCACTGCAAGACACTGGGGTTCATCTTCTTTTAGATTTCTAGTGGCCACAGAGCAGAAAGAAACAAATCTACACTGAGCAGTGACTCATTAACGGTGACCTAAGTGGACAAGACCAGAATTTTGACTTCTTCTCTTTTGTTCCCAGACCGATTTAGAGTCATTCCTAACTTCCTGTTGCCCTCGTGTTTCCCACCATCTCTAAAAGCCTCTGACTGTCAGTCTCTCCCATGCTTTATCACAGTGTGCACGACCTTATTCTGCCTTCCCAGATTGCTGTTTAATAGGAGCCTTCCTCCCTGGTGAACAATGATAAGCTAATGGTCGGGGAATTGCTCACTATTTAACAGCCCTGTCCGTCAAAAGAAAAGGGAACGGAGTGATGGAGAGCTGGTTTGGGGGTTAAAGTTTCCTTAATTTTGCCCTCTCCTCATGAATAGATTAATGTTTGTGTGGGTGGGAAGTGAATGCATGCGAGTAATTTTAGGAGAGGTCACATGGTTGGCTCGCTCCCTCTGTGCTGATTGGCCTCGCAGAAGGTGGCTGATTATTGCAGAACACCTACTCTGTCAGTGTAAATATATGTGAATAGATCTTTTAATTTTGCGCCGCATCATCTCCGTGCACCAACTGCACAATCACTTTAAAAGCTGCAATTCTCATGTTAAACATATATTATGTCCACTTTTTTAAAGTTTATCATGCATTCTATATGATTTCAGGAACAACTGGGACAAGAAGCTGTGAGGGCAGGCTGGAGATTGGTTATTATAAGACTGAATCTCTAATGTATGAGTAGTGCTTTCATGGTTTGTAATGAAAAAATGTTTTTTTTTTTTAGCTTTCTCCAAGTACAGAAAATAAGATATGTCTAGTATTATTAGAGCAGAAGACTGGACGTCTTAAGCTTTAGTATTAGCTGCTCTGTCTGTTGTGGCCCTTTAGATATTGTTGGAGCCTCCCACAACAGACTGACCTGTCCTCCTCTGCTGATTACTCTAGTATCCTCTGGCTATGTGTGTGTGTGTGTGTGTGTGTGTGCGTGTGCACGTAAAGCAGAGAGATATAGAAAGTGGGGGTGTATGAAGGAATGCGCAAAGCAGAAGAGACATGTCTGCATGTTAAGTATACATTTACTCTACATTTTAAATGGGACCGTGTTAATGTCAGCCTCACCCAAATAGACACACACACTCCACTGAATCAAATGGAAGACACTGATCCATTTGTAACCTCAGCCGACTATTAGGTTAGCCAACTGGAAACATGACGCTCTGTTACAGGTGACCTTTTCCTGCTGTAAAGCATATGTGTCCTCGGCTGTGAGAGCGTTCCAGCACTTTGCAGATGTTGTGGGTGTCTGCTGAAAATCATCACCCTTGTTATTTATACATAAAAATGGACCCTCTGAGAAGACTGTTTCTCTCTGGCTGCATCTGGAGACTTCACACCTCCTTTTTTTTTGCACAAATGTCCTTGAAAGGATAGACAGCGAGCAGATTGCAGAGGAAGGAACGGTCACAGGACCTATAGTACACATACACACTAAAATCAGAGTAGACACTTAACTGGCCATCACAGGGGCTGGCAGATTGCAACTGAACCCACCAAAATACTGCATACTGTTCCTCCATCAATCTTGCCTCTCTCTCTCTCTTTCTCACTTCTTGTGTTTTCTTCTTCACCTTTCTTGTACTCCCATCTTTACTTCTTCTCCGTCTCAATCAGTTTCTTATTCATGGACAAATCAGCAGACTTACTCCAGGTCCATATTCTCTGCCATGGTGTGTGGGTTTGCCTCACATCGCGGCCAGTGAGAGGCTGCTGAGAGATGCTCAATGTCACCCTCTCCTCTGGTCTGAGCAGTCAGTTCTTCACTTTGGTGTTTGAAGAGGAGAATTGCCTTTAATTGCTCCACTTCGGAGTTGGACTAGACGAGGCTCTTAGACAGTTATGGAAACTTGCTTGGCATATTATCAGTAAAGCGCATGGATTCTTGTTATACACACTTGGACTGTAAAACGCAGTGAACAGAAAGAGGGGTTACACAGTGATTAACTTGGGTTACAGCTACAGTAAAAGGAGGTGAAAGGCCTGCTTGTAATCATTGAGCCAGTGCTCACAGAAGTCACTGGCTCTGACGATAGAAAGGATGACGGAGTCAATCTCATCGATGTGCACACTGTGCCTATAAACTGGCCCTGAGCTGAGCTTCTGCCAGGTGCATGCTAATGACAGAATGAGGGGCATTAAATCATTAATCCAGCACTTATGTGTGTTTACCAAATTTGCATATGCCTTCGTGCAAGCCATGTAAAGCTCAGTGATGTGAGCTGACATTTTGAGACTTGTCACAGTATTAGAATGTATAAACTGCAAAGGTTTGATGATGGCACTGAGGCTCAGAAATACTACTTGACTTATCCGTAAAAATCTGACTTTGATTACATTAGATTATTAGAATTTTGCAAAAAAAAATTACAATATTGCAGCGAATTAAGTTTAATCTCTCAGTTATTTTGAATGTTGTTGTGCTGTTTTATTTGCTTAAAATATATCAAATCAAAATCAAATCAAAATATACTTTATTAATCCCAAAGGAAATTGAGATATCAAATAAGTCACAGTGAGGCATAAAAGGTTTAGCAGAAGTATAAACCGTATAAAATATAATATAAAAGAGAGAACACTCTGCTAGATAAAATGAAATCCAAGTCTGCATCCCTACCAGGATGAATTGTAGAACCAGATGGTTCTGTGGACAAAGGACTTCCTTAGTCTGTCTGTGGAGCATTTCAGCGACCGTAGCCTGCCACTGAACCTGCTCCTCTGTCCATCCAAAGTGCTGTATAGGGGATGTTTGGGGTTATCTATGTTGCACAGCAGCTTGTTCAGAGAACGTCGTTCAGCTACCGTGACCACAGAGTCCGGCTCCCTCCCCACAACTTTGCTAGCCTTGTTGACCAGCTTGTCAAGTCTGTTCCTGTCCCTGGCCTTCACATTCCCACCCCAGCACAGCTCAGCAGAGACGAGTACACTGAAGACAACAGACTGGTAGAACAGACTGAGTAGTATATAGTGATGGCCTTGAAACTATCAGATGAATCTTGAGTTTTTGTCAATAAATTTAAAAAAAAGGTTCCAGGGTAGATGCTAATCGCTTTTTAATTGACTGTAAATTGCAATTTAATTCAAGCACGTACACCTCCAAATCATAACTGTGTGCATGTATACTGTATGTGGGTCTACATGGATGTGTCCATTTGGATTAATGTAAATTTGAGTGATGTGATATGATCAGGGCCATGCAAGAACATCTCAAAGGGCACTATATGGGAAGAGAAAAAAGGTAAAGGAGTGACTGATGTGGTTGGAAACACGGCGAGACAGTTAGAATGCTTTTCCATGTTACGGTCTCTGAGTGGGACGATCGGCGACTTCAGACTCTTTGAGATTCAGTTCCTCATCAATGGAGGAGGTAATCAGTGGAAAATCTACGACTTGCAGTATAAACAGTGCATGACGCAAAATGCAATCAGTGGCACACTAATAATAACTCACAATGGAGATGTTGGCTTCTATACTATAAACTGTGGTTATTTTAACCTGCATGTCTGGCACTCCCACTGGAGCCTGTCAGAGTGTAATAACCAAGCAGCATCCCTTCACTGGCATTTTTCAAGTATTGAGAATGAATAGAATGCATTTTTTAAAAAGAAAAGATCACACACTGTACCTGTAGTTACATAATAATAATAATAATAGAAAGCAATAGCTCAAAGTGAGGAACAACATGATGGATAGTTGGAGAAACTAACTAGAAACACCAAACCATAGACAGTATGTTGTTTCAGTGTGTTAGAAGTCTATATAAAATAGAGTTGGAAAGGAGATTTCCAGAAAAGCCTCTTTGATTGCAAAAATTGGGGAAAAAATCGATTCCAATTTCCACTGTGCCTACATAAACAGCAGCACACTGAGTGAAAAGATGTGACCCCTATGCTCCTTGGGGAGGTCTGAGCTCAGAGAGGATTGTCTGCATACTTCCTGCCTTTTTAAAAATTCTTCTCTGTGTGCTTTTGTCTATGTGGGTGCATCAGAAGCAGCAATAAATAGTTTTCATGTTTTGCAAGAAAGGAGCTTTATATTGTTTTTATGTCTTTGTGTAGACAGAATAATCTAAAAGCTTTCTTATTTCCTTTCATTACCAGAAGTAATTTGTTGTACCTTACTCTAAATAGCACAATGCATCTTTGTTTTTTGATCATTGTGTGCCTGTGCGAATTTCTATTATGCAGGTCTGTGTAAGTGTGGAAATAGTAACAGTGGGGAGGAATCTTCAAAAGTAAAAATATCATCTCAAGCGTCATATATTATTTCTACTCCTCACCTGTAAATGAACGCCACTCATGATTTTTTTCCCCCTCCGCATTTGAATGCATCGATGAGTATGATGGAATTTCCATCTTACGTAATTTGTTCTGATTTTCACTGCAGCTTTAATCAACTCTGACAGCCCTTGTTTAAATTCCCTCGTATGGCATTTGAGTGTGTGTGTGTGTGTGTGTGCGTGCGTGCGTGCGTGCGTGTGTGCTGAGCTTATAGATCGTTTCTACCACCCCGTTTTTCTGGATTCAGTGTATTCGTGTGCGCGCACGTGTGCAAATTTATGCACAGGCATGCGTGTCAGCAGCGCTCATTAAATCTGTATGGGAGTTGATGCTGTACTCCTGCACCACTGCTCCCATTGCCACAGAGTTCACCACATCTTGCCAGGTAATCAGGCAGGAGAACACATGCAGCACTGCCTCCTTGACTGCCAACAGGCTGGGTTTAGGCCATAAAAACAGCTACTGCAGCTAATTCAGTCCTGTCATGTTCATACTCACTGTTGAGTATTTTATAGAGCAGCAACACAGGGACTATTAATCTCAGTTTTGTTGCTGAGCTTTGGCTGGATTGATGGACCCTGTCAGTGCTAATGCCATGTTCCTTGTCCTTTTTCTTTTTGTCACCGCTTCTCTCCTTTTTGCTCTTTCCTTCACCACATTCCTACACTTTGTTTCTCACCTGTCCCTCTGGTAGGGGAGCACCTGCGCATCTGTCCTCAGGGTTACACCTGCTGTACCAGTGTCATGGAGGACAACCTGGCCACGCTGAGTCGCAGGGAGATGGAGGGAGTGCTCAAAGATGCTGGACGATCCTTACAGACCTCCCTTGCCGGACAGTACAAAGCCTTTGATGGTGAGTGTTTGTATTCTCAGTACATAAATATGAGGTGAATGAGAGAATGTGAATGTAGAGTGCACACCTGTGTGGCTTTTCTCTTTTTACATTTTCACTCTGGTCATGACCAACCTGCACAAAGATGTGAATGTATACACTCACATACACACACACACACACACACACACACACACACACACACACACACACACACACAGACGGACAGATGGACTGACAATAAGGGTAAAATGAATGAAAGTTGGGTTTTTTTATCCCACAATCTGCCGATTGATTCACAGCACTGACTTGCCTTTGTTTGTTTTTTTGTTTTTTTTCTTACTCTATTACCAATACAGCTCTGGATATCACTTATTCAATGCTAAGTCAGAGCCACATTAAATTATAACAATAACACCAATCACATGATATCAAAAAATACTTGTACTAAATTGATAAATTTCCAATGATAGTTTTTTTTTTTTTTTTTTTTTTACAGAGCTCCCTGAAGAAAAAAACGATTATTGAAATAAGACGTTTTTGTTTTGTTTTTTTGACTACTGCTACTACTAATTCCACAAGAGAACAAACTCTGATTGCAAGTATTCTGGAACAAAAACTCCTGTCCAATCATCAGGCTCATTTTAGGGGATTTAAAGTTGTGGGTTTGAAAATATTACTGTAGGCAGCACTGGAACCTAAAAGAACATGGTTCTGGATAGAGTTTATCAAAGTAATCAAGTTAAATGCCAAATCAGATGTTCCTTGTGGAAAGCTACTGCACAATGGTGGCATAACTCATCAATACTTATTGTATGTGACACAGCACAACTCAAAAAAGGGCCTTATTATACATATAAAATAGACCTTTGACCAGTAATCAGGGCACTTTTGTTCAAGATGCAATGAAATTCTCTCCAGGCTTTTCTGATCTTTTATCAGTTTAAAATGGACATAAGGTCATAGTTACCATGACCCTCTATCAACATCTAATCAATTCATGCTTCAGTCCAAGAAAGTGTTTGGGTCAAAATCTGATGAAAAATCCCTCCAGGCAATTACTTTAAATCTGTATGAAATGGGTGTGATGATTGGACAGGAATTTCTGATAAAGAGTATTCATAAGCATTTGATGGATGGATGGTCGGACATAATGTATTTACCTTCTCAAAGCACACTGCCTCTGACCTCCACTCCCACCAGCGCAGAGGCAGAAAAACCGTGCAAATTTCTGACTTCAAATTACATGTTTGACACCATGTTGTGAGGTGAAATGGTAAAGACCCCCTCCTGTGAAAAATCAAGTTTTTTGTTGCTTTTTTTCAACCTCGTTACCTTTTTATATGCTAAAAGACATATTATGAGTGAAATAAGCAGTGAAATAAGCGTCTGAGATTAATCTGGGGTTTCATGTATCAGAAACTAAGGTACAAATCCTGTCAACTTACATTGTAGGACTGCCTTTATCATTTTCCCTCTTCAGAATTGGTTTCTGGTTCGACCATGTATGGCTGATTTACTCAAATATTACTGCGTTGCGTAGTCTTCAGTGTTTGCTGAGTTGCTGGTGAGCTGGTGTGCTTCAGCTGCCATGAGTGAGGAGGAGTTAATGTAGAGAGAGACAGGGAATAAGTGTGGAGGTACATCAATGTATGCATATATATATATATATATATATATATATATATATATATATATATATATATATATATATATATATACATATATATGTTACACAGAGATGGGTTTTTGGAGGTTAAATCAATGATCAAGCTTTAACGTTATGAAACATGCATGAGAGCGAGAGTCTGAATTACTCAGTATGCTCCACACCAGAAGAAAATATATAATAAGTTCCAAATATTATGAAATAATATTGAGTCTTAATTGCAATGCTTCAAGAGTGAGAGATGGAAAGAGAGAGAAAGCGAGCGAGACAGAGAAATTGAGAGGGATTTTTAGTGTTAGAACATTGGCGCACCAAGGCAATTATTTGTGTCTAATGACTTGCTCCAGTTAATAGAAGGGTGTCTCTGTACTCCACTCGTTCCCCTTGGCCAGTCTGTGACAATGGATCTGTCAGCTGGGGCTCTGAGCTTGGCTAGTTAGCTTGACCTTTTCAGATCACAGTGATTAGTGGCAGAGAGACATTTGTTTACTCTTCTTCCATCGCTTTGTGTTCTTCTTTCTCATGGCCCTCCTTTTCACTCAGGGTGCTGCTGCTGTGCCAAAGGCATACAGTCACCCCACCAAAGCTAAAGTACACAGACACATAATAACCAGTCCAAGACATACAAATTTTCCCCAAGTTAGTTTATGTCATCCTACAGTTCTTGAACTTTCCTATTCTTCAGGGCTACACCTCATTTAGCACAGCAGAGCTGGTAAACAACACAGTCTACAGACACACATTCAAGCAGCACTCAGCTGCAGCCTCTAAACATTCTAATGATTTGCATCCAGAAACTTGTAGATAAATACACACAGACGCACGCATCACGAACGTGCTAAGTTGTGTTGCCTCGAAATGAAGTCATTTGGAGCTTGTTTTTGTTCGCCTTTGCTTGCCAGACATGTTGTCGCAAATTTTCTGATAGCTGCTGTTGCTTTTGAAACAGAAAATGAATTAGGCTCTTCTTTTTTGTTGATCGCAAATCAAGACACATTTGTACATCCTCTCCTCTCCCCTCCAACTCTGTTCAGCTTTGATTTTCATCCCTGTTTTTCATGTTCCCTTATCTTACCCCAACTGAGCATCAGATGGGGACTGTATAGCCGACAGAGGGAGAAGTATATGTGTGTTGGGACCTTGAGGTCTAAAAACCATCTGCTTTAGGTTGCGTCCTCGAAGGGAGCTGAGTGATAGACTGGGGTTAATTGGACCATAATATGTTACATTTGCTGCCACATGACCAGCAATTTGGCAGGATCCAGCCATTTCTGCTAAAGACATCCTGTTATTAGCCTTAGCTGTTGAAAAGTTGAAAATAAGACAAGCTACTTCTGTTTGAGGCTATGGTTAAAACACTGCTGTTGACTGAGCTGTCATTCTTTAAGTGTTTTGAAAGTGGTTATTTGGATCAAAGTGCACAGGCATAAAATCCTCTGCAAGGTTAAGGAAGATATAGAGGGGGTTGAAAACAGGTGAGGATTAGTTGATTCATTGCCGAGTCTGGAGAATAGTTTTTAGTTCATATGGCCACGGAACAGTGAAGTGACATTGTACCATGCTTCCAGTCGCTGCACATCTGGCTGTGTTTAACAGGGTGTGGGCTAGCTAGCGCCATGTGGCTAAGTGTAGGGTGTTACTGTTCCAGCCCAGTCAGGCTCGGCCTTTTTAGGTCCAGGGACTTTGGAAGAAGCACCAACCAAGCCACAGATTAGAGGACTTGCATGCTCACATGCAGCTGGCTCTCGGCCTCATAGTTTGTACAGTGTATATATGTGAGCATGCAAATGTGTGTTTCTGTGCACGTGTGGGTAAGATGGTAATTTACTGTGTGTCACTATGTGAGTAACTGAAAAGGATTTGTATACTGTATGTGTGTATGTGGTTGCCAGTTATGATGTGTAAGAGGCACAATCTAAACAATAGATTACGTTAAACAAATATGCAACACATAATGCCGAGGAGAGAAACTAAACAAAGAAACTGGGTGAAAGAGAGGACAGTGAAAAGGAAACAGATGGAAGGGTAAAAAGCCAGAAAAGCAGGGACATAAAGGCAGAGCAAGGACGAGGATAAGAGACAGAAACGGAGAGTGGTAGTCAGAAAGAAAGTGAAAGCGGTAAACAGAGAAAGAGAGATGGGGTTACATAAGGAAGTGAGAGGGAAGAGGTCAGGGAGGACATGGAGAGTGATGGCACCAAAGGGAGTTGTGTGTTAGATGGCAGCCAGGTGTGTTAGACAGACGGAAGCCTTAAAGCTGACAGGTGGTGTTTGGCCTAATGGTGCCATCAGTGACATCTGGATATCTGACTGCACCCTGTGTGTGTGTGTGTGTGTGTGTGTGTGTGTGTGTGTGTGCGCATGAGTTCAATTGTCCTGCTGCCACATACATAGAAGTATACTTTGTATTTGTTTTGCATGAAGGGATACTTGTTTGTACTTTATAGGATCAACACAAAGGACCGCATTAGCAAAATTCATACTTGACTCTGTGTTTTGAGAGCTGTGTGTGCAGCATATGGCCCTGTATGATTCTGCATTCAACTGCAGACTCTCGGCCTGATCCCGTTGCTTTCAAAACTGCTCTAAAGCTTGTCTTGTGTGGGCACTGACTGAAGAAAAGGTCAAACTGCTTTTTTATCTAGCCAAAAATGGTGAAATTCCCATCCATCTTTCTGTTTGATTTTCTCATTCTTTTGATGATCTCAAGAAACAATTTAAAACACACTGTACTCAGTGAGTTTCAGCTGTGTCTGACCCATCATTTTATTTTGTACATGAGCATAAAAACAGTCTTTCATTGTTTTTATGTCAATTTTGTCTCATCTTAATTCAAGACTTGAGTCATCGATACACACATAAATATATGCACTGATGTGCTCTACTTATGAGAGGCCAAATGCTTATTGGCCAGTGTGTTTGAGCCCATCTCTGTTGGCAGATTTGTGGTCATAGAGCTAAATCTGACTTGAAGGATACTGATTGAACTTGCGTAGTTATCCACCTTAAAAGAACTCCAAACATCTCCAGCTGGCCTGCCAAGTAATGCCATGGAGATAGATTGAGGAGGAGCAGCTGATGAGAATGACATTAAGCACACCCAAAAACACCAAATATTTCAGAATTAATAAATCTGTATTAACACAAGCTGTTTCTTTTTAAATAAATGTATTTATTTATTGAAGGGACTAGTGTAACAAACAACTAATTGGAATTCTGACGCCAATAAGTAAGAGTGGCTTTAGTAATTTGCAAAGAAAGAGACGTGCATTTCTCACTTCCCCCTCTGAATCACAAATCCCTTCAGCAGGTTTCAGAGATGAGTCATCTATAAATAATCTGCAAAATTACACAGTTTATCAGATCCATAATCAGTAAAAACAGAAAAAAATCTAAATTTCAACTTTCTGACAGTTGTGGCATTTAATTAAAAACACTTTATTCTACATCTCCATTAAAAATCACCAAAATAAATTATTTGGACTAACTAGACTCTGTAAAAAACTAAAAATTCTGTGCTTCTTGATACAAATATGAAGTGGCTGCCGCCATTGGTCCCCTGACAAAAATTTACAGACTTTTTATTTTAAGTGGGCTAAACTGGAAGGTGTTTTGTCACAAAGCATATAGTAGAAAAAATACTGGAAATAAATAAAAAATGTTAGTAATAAAATATATATAGTATGTCGAGCTACCAGTTTTCCAGAATTTGCAATGCCTGTAAACACTTGGAAAATGTTAAACATATTGACTCCAGTTCCTTTTTTTCCCTTTCTTTCTTTCTTTCTTTGTTTTTTTTTTTACAATTTTGTAAAAATAAATAATAATAATAATAATAATAAAAAAACTTTACTTTTTCCCATGTTGTGATGATTTATGGCAATAAAACAGTTTCATACAGCAAAGAAGACGTTTTTGAAATTTCTCCTTCGAGCCATGGTTGTGCTGTTTCCACAGAGGCGCAAGACTTTATATTTCAATCAGTGAGTAACAATGTGACAGAAGCTACAAAACATCCAGAAACTACTTGGGGTTTAGAGGGTTAATATGGGAATATGTTTGACAGCATAGCTATATTTCCCTGTGCAATTAGGACCTATATATGCTCAAGTATGTGTATAGGGTGGGTGATGCACTGAACACACCCCACTAACATGAAACATAATCACATCATTCAAAATACCATCAAGCTGAATAAACATTTCTCTGCAAAACATTTTCAACAAGAACACACCAGCTAACCCAAAACCTTTAATAAGGTCCTCTGTACTCATCTGCATCCGTTTTAGCAAGGTGTGCCTAATAAGTTGGCAGCGAATGTAGCAGCCTAATGTTTTTCACCTCCCAACTCACTACACCCATGCTTATTTGGATTGGACACTGGTGACACATTTTACATCTGTGTTTCAATATTCCTACTATTAGGCAACAGATTTGATCCACTCCCACCTCCCTCCGCCCACCTTCTAATTTCCCGCTTTCAGGGTCACCTCTGATGATGTCATGAGCGACAAGGACATCTGCTCCCATTGTGGTGCTTGATTGGCTCATTTTATCTGCATGCAAATCATGTTGGTGGGGACCTGGGGTACACTGGCCTAATTATGCCTAACACATTACTCACTAGGAGCGATGGCGCCTTGGAAGGATAAAACGAAAGAGAGACAAAAGTGAGGCAGAGAGAGAGAGGGGATGATTTTGGGGTAAGCAGTGGAATGCAAGTTGAGAGAGAGGGAAAAAGAGAACGACATGATAGTGAGGGTAAGGAACAGTATAGAGGAAAGAAACAAGCAAAGGGGGGAAAAGCTGGAAAAAGAGAACCAGAGGGATAGGAAAAGAAACAGGCAGGGAAAAATACTGCATAATACCAGCCAGGGAGAGTCAGAAGAGAGACAGAGAGAAAGTGGAATAAAGGCTTTCACAGAGAGCCTGTTGATAAATGACATTCACTATGTGATGTGCCGGCTTGTTTAATATAAGGGACCTTTTAATAGCATCTAAATTCTGACTAAAGGGCTTGTAGCGTTGCAGGGCCACAACGTGTGTGTGATAAGTGTTGTTATTGATGGAGAGTCGGTCTGTCTCATAAACAGTCTAATGGCTCCCAGATCATCGCTTGTGCATTCACTGTACCCAAGACAGTGCTGTTTGTTTGTGCCTGTTGTGCCTATTTTTTCTTTGTCCTTGCACAGGTAGGGAAATAACAACAAAGACCGAGGATCCAGGGTGCTTGTAAATGGAGGATGAATCATCGCTGTGACTGAAACATTACTGCAGTGTGCCATTTAGTCATCCAGGAAAGGAGATGTCATGAGTTTGAGGGATGTGAATTCTGCACAATTTGTCATTGTGTTAATGCTTAATATTTCTAGACAGGATTGAAAAATCACATTATTTTGATGCAGGCCAGGTCCAGATGCAATTTAAAATGTTCTTAGTTTTAAAATAACACATTCAGAGGAGTGTACAGCCTCAGCAGATGTGCCTGGAGTGCTGTCGAGGTTTATTTTTTAATATACCCCCACCACCTGATTTCCTCCTCCCTTCTCTTGGCATATGCCTCGTTATTTGCTCTCCGTCTCTCAGTTTCTCCCTGCTCTGCCAAGGAACCATCCAGCTAATATGATAATTCAGCACTTGTCAAACGGACAAATAGAATTAAGGCTGTCAAATTTGAAAGAGATATACAATTGCTGCCTTTGCAGCCCCATTTTCCTCTCATACTCCCTTTCATTCTTCCACTGATCTCCCTTTTCTATTCAGTCCTCCCTTTTCAGACTGTGGTGCTCTGCCAAAACTCAACTAATCTGACATGTTTCATCGCTAGTTTCATATTTATGGACCTTTACCCTATGTGAGTGAGTGCATGAGCTTCTGTGAGTTCAGTACACTTAAGCTCTCCTGTCAACACCCACATCTACTTTTTTTTTTTCATCTAGATGGTAGCGTCATTCTGCTGCAACAACCCTGTAATTCCAAAATCATGCCACTCCCGTAATTTAGATTGCATATTTTACGAAAAGGAAACAAACACCAAAATAAGTTTTACTGGAGATCAACAGAGCAGACAAGTCATAAAAGAATCTGCAGTTTATTGTCATACCAATTTGCAATCAGCTTTTTCAGTCCCTTCTGGTTCTAACTTCATACATCAGTGTTAAATGTGTCAGACCCATAAGCCCTTTGTGTGAAAAACTAGCACAAGCCTCAGTCAGTTAATGCGTTCATGTGAGAGAGTAACTCGAGATCAGTCCAAGCCCTAAGTGAGAGTGATTGGCAGCTGTGTGAACATCGCTGCTACCTCCGTGTTACACTGAACCTCTTGTCAATAACACAACTTGACAATGGACAGAGTACGGAGGAGAGCTGAAGATAGAGACACAGGCACTGGAAGGGTTCATGTGGAGGTGGATCGCACTTGCCTGGTTTGAAGCACTGTATTGATTCGTCAAAGACCATGAGCATATAAAAGCCTGTGGAATACCTAAGAGTGATTTTATGTCATATGAGGGGGGGTTTTGCGTGCACTTTAAGGAGTGTGTGCGTGTGTTTAATCAGGTTTAGAGGCAGTGGGATAAGAGAAGGTAGGAAGAGAGTTAAAATAATCCTCTGACATGTCAAGGTGGCCTGGATGTGAAGCTCAGAGTGATTACAAATGAAATCATTAACTCCCCTCTCACCGCAGGAAGAAAGTCATTAAGACACACACGCTTCACTTAGCTTGTTCTGAGTGTGTCTCTGTGTGTGTGTGTGTGTGTGTGTGTGTGTGTGTGTGTGTGAGTTGCAGAGATAAAAAGAATGAAAGCCAGGATGGGATGGAGGTATCTTGAGAGATTTCCTCGATCTACTGTCACATTAAAGAAAAGTTGTTGCTGTTAATTATGAGAGGATGCTTGTTGTTTATAGCAGAGCTGGATGACACAGTTGAAATGTAATCATGATATCAATAGAGATATATCAACACTTAATGCAGCATTGCAAATCATGCACAAAAAAAATCACATAAGAGTGCATCAAACAAAACTCAGTAGCTCACGTTGCTCATTTATACTTATCTTGCTCGGAGTTAAATTGGGACAGCAGAAATTTATAGGAGGATGTTATAATATGATTGTACTTGAACTCGATACATGACCCATGCTGAATTAGTTGTGTATTCCTCTGTGGCCATGCCGCTCTGTTGAGATGTTGTATAATCAGTCTGGTGTGGTTATGGACACAGACAGTGTGCTGTACAGACTTTAAATCCCTTTCATGCAAATCTGAACGATAAAATCATTCAGTGTAACTATATGCCGTAAATGAAAATGAATTAACTCATCAATCAAATTAGAGTTTGAGTTCATACACCGGCTTGCCTTCTGTGGTTTCCAGCAGATAAATGCTTTGCTTGCCGCATATATCAGCGTTGTAAGTAGTGGTGAACAGACACAAGTTTTATATATTTGGATAAGGTGGTAATTCCTTGCATCTTTAACTCCAGGAAAGATTAACTATCAATGTTCGCATCAGTTCTTGAAGATAATTAAAAAGGAGTAACTATTCCAGCTGTCCCCTCTCTGCCCGCTCCACACCCACTGTGCTGGGATATAAGCAATTAAGCGTCCTCTCCCATCACTCCTTCCCCAGAGAGCAGGTGTGGGGGGGAGAGGAGGTGGAGGTTCGGCTTTAAGGGATGATGGAGGATTGTGGATGAGAGTGAAAAGAAAGGATTGGTATATAGGAAGGGATGAGCTTGTGGCTCCCCTTGTCACGGAGACACAAACAGATGAAGAATGAGAAAGGTCATTTCCACACATACAAAGCACACACACACACACACACAGAGACACACACACGGGGGTTTTGTGTCATACTAATGATGATCATTACTCACTTGAGCTGAAGGGCAGAGGAGAACTGGACAGCAGGGTACCATTTACCAGGATCTGCCCTCCGCATGTGGTGATCCCAGAGCGACTTAAAAAACATGCCCCGAACAAATTACCACTGCAAACAGAAACACAAGGAATTCATGTAATGAAGAAAACAACTTCTCTCCATCACCTGAATGAAACTATATCCGCTGGAACCCGTTTCACTTACCCAGACTTTAGGCATTTTTTATAGTATGGCTGACAGTACACAGCGGGAATAAATTCTAATGGGGATTAAAAGCAAATCTGCACCTGTCAGAGCAGCTTCCTGTCTGTCCGTCTGCTTGCCACGGCGTATTCTGGATAGTGTGAGTATATGTGTGTGTGTGTTTGTGTGGGGGTTTGTGATCCCCCTATGTGTACATATGAATGTGCTGTTACTTTGAAGTTGGTTTCTCGGTACGCATGTGCTTTCCTGCTGACTTCTGGAAATATGATTTTGTGTGTTGGCTTGCACAAATATGTGTTCTCCTGTGAGTGGCATAGATACAGCACTCCTGCTACTTTGAGGCCGGTCCAGAGCTGGGTTTGCAGATAGTTTGACTGACAGGAGTTCAGGGAACAGGGGGAATGATGTGCTGCTAAACAAACTCTGAGCATACAGCAGCTGCGTTTATGCCATCAGGCATTATAATCCAAGAAATGATGTGCATCATCTACAAAGTCATAGCTCAAATTGCTCTGTGCTTTGAGGTCTGTAAGGTCTTTAAGCAAGAGTTCACTAAAGAGGTTTCCTGCATCTTTAAAAATATTGTTTTCCATTCCCTCATCTATTTAAAAGAATATATCACACAGTTTGAACCGGTTTACTATCTTTCTTATCTTCTTATAGTAAGGTTTAAAACCAAATAGTTACATTAGTTACTTGATTTATTTTTTTCTTCCACTTTTCACATATCAATAAAATATAATACAATGCAAAATTTGAAAAATGTTAAATTGCACACAAGTTATTCAAGCACCGGATTTGAGCACAAAGCAGCAGAATAATAGAAAGTGCCAAAACCACAGGTACTTTGAGATATCGAGCCTCAAGATTGCACATTTGAAGCAAGTATTTGTGCTCAGAGTTTAACGTATATGGTTTGAATCATGTGTTTGCATCAAAAACATTACATGACAGACAATATTACTACTAACCTTGTTTCAGAAATAACGAACACTGACATTATTCCAGGCGTGAACCCAAATGTGGGAAATGCCAGGGGGCAATTGGCTGTGGCACCCAACAAGACTGTGACTGTGGAACTAAGTTCAATATAGCTTGATATAACTTATGTCCCTGGATGTTTCCTGGCAGACGGTGAGCCTTTGGAAGCTCTCACTAGACGCAGAATGACCATCTAATTCAGGAAAAACAAGAACACAAGTATCAGAGAGGTTGCCTGTTTGTTGAATTAAAACTGAGTTGTCACAGGAGTAAGTTTCTGTGATAAATGCATCTTTTCACATGTACAGCTCTGATGAGAGTAGACCTTTTAGCTCAGAGTCTGTGGAAATGCCAGGAAAAAGCAGCAAACAACAGCAGCTGTAAGGCAAGTTGGCTAGTGTTTGTTAATGAGTGGGAAAGCAGAGCAGTGATACAGTATCCAGCAAGGCCAGCGCTTAGATAATGCTATGCAGATGGGTCAGGATGAGCTTAGCATATTAACATGTTATGCAACACCAAGTGCTGCGTTTGTCTTCAGGCCCTGCACATGTGGGTGTTACAGTTTTTTTTGCTACTGTATAACTTGACTCAGTTTTTCCATATGTTGTCATCAGTGAAGCTGCTAGAAGACAGGGTGTGTTTGGATTTTGCTTAAATATGCAAGATGCTGTGTGTGTGATGGATGTTTATGCATGTTGTGATGTTTTTAAAAACAGTTTTGTTAGGGGAATAAGCCAAGTACGGGAAGGGTGTCCCCTGTGGTGGGGCTGCATCTTGCCTTTTTTTCTATCTTTTCCCGGTTTTGGGTGGTGGCTGGCAAAGATAAGACACCTACAAAGTAAACACTGCTGCAGACTCCGGCTTCCATCTCTGCAGCAATTCACACACATTTATACACACGCACGTAGAATAAACCTGCACAAACACACTCGCATGGGTACCGGGTTTGAAAATGTGGAAATGCGGTGCAAATGTTGTCCTGAATGGATGGATGGTCCAGACACACTGTTGATTTGCTGAACTTTCTGCTGTCAGATTCTTGGCAGAACCGGAGCCTCATTTATAAGCATTGTTTACACATAAAATGGACGTGAAAATGTTTACGACACTGGCCACAGACAATGTGGGATTTGTGACAACAAACTCAAAATGTGTGCATCCCTTAAAAATAGTCAACCACGACCCATGAGCTACACTATAGTTGGTTATCAGTTATAGCTTTAACTACATCTGTTCTTTCTAGTGCAATCCAATGCAACAGCCTTGCATTAAATATCAATCTTAAGCTTAAAATATTCAGTCTTTTTAGATTTTGTTTTAGAGGCTCTAGTTCTTGGTAGAGTTGTATCAGATTTGCATTTCTACCTTTCCTCTTCAAGAAAAGAAGTGAGATTGATCAGACATTTGAGCATCAGCATATGTTTTAAATCCACAATCTGCTTTAGCTGTTTCCATCTGGTTTTTTTTTGTTTGTTTTTTTGTTTGTGCTCATGCTCTCATTCAGACTTCAACATTCTTCCACCTGTTTTTCTTTGAGATCCAGAGTCTGCCAACCTGCCTGTCAGTCTGCTGACCTGTCTATCTGCTTGACTGCCTGCATCTGCCTGTTATCTCTATCTGTAAATCCTCACTTGGAGCAGTATATACTGCACCCCGAGACACTGTGGATTCTCTGACATCCCCCAGAGGGACACGCTTGCATACTTCAGTAGTAGCATGCAGCACAAACGAGTTAAAGAATAAGATGGGCAGAGGAAAATTGTATAGAAATTATTTTTTTATAACAGAGTGCAGCGTGGAATCGTGGCAATGTTACACATGGCGTAAGAGGCTGAGGCATTCGTTAAAGGCTATAACTTTTTTATTTTCCCCCTCACCCTGTTTATAATGAGCAGCACAGGGTACAGTGGCACAGAATGATTAATTAGAGAATATTAAGTAATAAAATGACAGTGCAAATGAGCTGAAAGCACTTTGTCCTGTGTTTAAACCATTATCATTTTGTGTTTGTTCTCAGGGTACTTCCAAGAGCTGCTGAACCAGTCAACGATTAACCTACAGGAGACTTTCACAAGAACTTGGAGCACTCTATACGTCCAGAATTCCCAGGTCTTCACTGACCTGTACACAGATTTGAGGCGCTACTACCGAGGTTTGAATGTCAACCTGGAAGAGGTGCTCAACGAGTTCTGGGCCAGGCTGCTGGAGAGGCTCTTCTACCAGGCAAACAAGCAATATTTCATAGGTACATCTAGCTCATTTGTACATCAAATAATAAGCAACCTCTAATTCATGGTCAAATGGTGCATTAGTTTACTGTCTGTTTTTTTTCTCACTAGTGATGCACAGAATATAGATTTCAGGTTATTTTATATTTGATTAAAGCAAAATCTATGCATGTTTTCTCCACTTGGATCAAGATTTTAATGAATGTGTGTGCTGTTTACAGGTGAAGACTATCTGGAGTGTGTGTCAAAGCAGATAGAGACACTACGGCCTTTCGGAGAAACGCCTCGTACGATGAAGATGACGGTCACGCGCACATTTGTGGCAGCACGCTCGTTTGTTCAGGGGCTGGTGATAAGTGGGGAGGTTGTTCGCAAAGTGTCCCAGGTAAACTCTCATTTCCTTCCCCTCCCTGCCTGTTTAGCTGAAAATTATAGTCCTTTTTTCTGCTTTCCATACTCATTAGTTCTATTTACTTGCTTCTTTGAAAGCTACTAACTGCCTTACATATTTTTTCTGCTGTCTGATCTGTTGCAAAGCTAATATTCTCTGCACCCTCTACATGCTCATTGGTATTCTTGTGCTAAGGGGTATGTATTCATCTCTCCTTAGTGATCATCATCCCTTCCCCCTTTATGTGAACACACACGCGCACATATACACACAGGCCTGTTTTTACCAGTCCGTGCACATAGCATAAAGCAGTGGCAGATCAATGTTGGTAGAAACGATAGGCTCCATAAAGTATGGCCCGCGGCTCCGACAATCAGCCCCTGCAACAACAGTTAATGTCAGCTCCACACTGAAAAATGTCTCCCTTGGCTGCGGGGAGGGTTAATATCTCCCAAGAGAAATGGCCCCCTCTGTGTATAAGACAAGAGTAAGGTTAAGATCAGAGCAAGACTGAGAAATCATTTCAGGGAGGTGGCCGGTATTGATGCCCCTTGTGAAAAATATCTGCTGTCAGACACCGGGCAAGGACAGTGGCGAGAGCCGAGGCCCCATGAGAAACAAGCACATGCTCGGAGAAAACAGATGCTGCAGCAGATATGAATATTACAATTATTTCTTTGATGACATATTACAAGGTCATGCTGTGTGTAATCACGAAAAGATGGAAGGGCAAGCAAGGGAAAAGAATTGTTTGACTGCGAGGCCTCCCATTTGGACGCACGTTAATGAAAGAATCTGTGTGATCCTTTTCCCTTTTCACTCTGATGTATGTGGTCCGGCTGGAACTGTGGGTGGCGTGTACTGTATTATTTGCTCGAATCAGAGTGAGACAGCCCGGCCTAGCATATCTCTCACTGCTTTTCTTTGGCCCAGAAAATAAGTGCAATGTCTCACACCTACACAAACAGGACCCGAGGATGCTTGAATTAAGTACCTGCATGCAGCAAAGCCGAGCGCATCCGCCCTCCTCAGGGGAGTAAAACCAGGCACAGCCATGAATGCAGCCAGTCTAGCATAGCAGTTAGCAGATGAATAGCAAGCGACAGCGTGACAGTGACAGCTAAAACAGCCTGACCTGAAACTAAAGGGCCTGTGCAACTAGTCTAACATAACCAGAAACATGAGGGTTCTTCAAGCAATCAAACAGGGGTTAGCATTAGAATAATCATGGACAGCACACTAGGATCTGTGACATGCGAGTACCCTTCTCTCCCAGCAAGATGCTATTCTGGTAGAAATCTTTTTTGGACAAACATGCACACTGGAGTTCACGCGTGCTCCACTGCTTGAAGGTACAGAAATGCACACAGATTTTATAATTTAATCATTTCGCTCCAACTGCGATGCACATTTCTCGATTTTTTTTTTTTCTCTTCTTCATACACATTTCCTGACCGTTCTCTTGGTGCTGAAGAACAGTGACTGATGTGTTCATAAAACGAAGGTGGCTGGGGAAAACATGTAAATAATTACCACAGCTTTTACTAAATTACAGAATGTCACCCCAGCGCTAATGCCAGGGCACTGGAGCTGCTGCATTCTGAATGAGGCCATGGACTGCCTTCTGTGCTATTTAGGGAAGGCAGGAGCACGCTGTATTGTGAGAATAGTCACTCTGGGCGCCCTCGATCAATCCCTGGAAGATAGAATTTACAAGCTAGGACCACTGAACAGGGCAAAAAAGACGGAAAGTCTAGTTTTCTCTTTGAGTCGTCCAAGTCTAGGCTTGTTTGATAGAATTGGACGGAAAGTAGTTTAGACTTCAACCAACTGTTCAGTTTCACATTCAGAATTTGTTTGTCAGACTGTGTCGCTGTCTTCCCCAGCACACAGTCACAACTGTGCTGTACTTTTGCAGATTGGAGCAGCACTGTGCCATGATGGAAACAAATGAGAGAGTGAGAAATACTCAAGAACATAATATAAAAAGACTGACCAAATTGCACATCCTCTCTCATCCCTGTCTCACTGCTCGCTCAATGATTTATCCTCCTGCCATGTCCAGTAAATTGTATTCCAATCATTTCTGTTGTTATATTTCATTACTGTACTCTGTGCTGTCCTCTGTCTCCTTTAAGTGTGAATAGCTTGGTGTACTAATTTGAATCTTAGCTTCCCCCTCCTTCCTGTTGTAATACTATCTTCGATTGATCGGGCCCTAATGAGACAACCTCTCCTATAAATAACTATGTATTGCCACTTAAAGGGGCCAGCGAATGAAGATGTCTACTGCATGCTGCTCAGGGAGCTGTTGCACTGCTTGAATGAAAAGCAGAAGAAAATAAAACTAAATTCTCTGTATGTTTTTGCATGCTCCAAGTGTCTTCCACAGAAGTCTGTGTTTGGAAGAGAGATGACACGAGTCTTTGCTATGTGCTGGTCTGATTAGCTGTGAAAGGTTGGAGCTGTAGTGAAAGATTATCTTGTAAGGAGGCTGTGAAGAGAGCAAAGCAGAGCAGAGAGAAACCAAGATGCATGGCAAAATGAATAATTTGAGACATGTTTTTCTAAGACTGAAGAAGAGATCTCAGCAAGAAGATGCAGTCGTTCTTTCTCGTACAGTATTAATTCCTCCCCTTGCTTTGCTCGGGGCTGCACCAGTTGCTATGTCCTTAACTTTTTCTGGACTGTCTTATTCCCTCGGGCATGGGAGTGGAGGAAGTAGGCCACGCGCCGCATAGCTCACTCTGGAGGCAAGGAGTCTGGATCGGCTCGTTCTGTAACACAAGGGGGAGAGGTCGCTCATATATCCTTACTAATTACAGAAGAAAGACAAGCAGAATGGTGATAAGAGGCAGAAAAGTGTCTCAGATGCGACTGCCATGAGCAATATGGAAGGTGCACACAGGTATGGGGATGTATGTTGTGACGGTGAAGCAAGTACACGTAAGGGCAGAAAAAAACAAGCAAAGAAGTTATTTCAAATCGAAAACCTTCTTTCTATTTCGTGATAGGCCGGTATGGAGAATATTGTAATCAGGTCAGTGTGTGTGTGTTTTAGTATATGTGTGTTTTCTGTACCTCTGTAAGTGCTGAAACATTTATTTAACTCCTGAAGCCCTAGGGTATTTTTTAAATTTCCCTCTCTAAAAGCATCCACAAATTCAGTCAATAACAATTGCAAAACTGAAAGGCCAAAATGAACAGCCTTGGGCTGAACGGATAACAGACACTTGGGACAGTTGTGAAATACAATAAGTCTCTTTGTCCTTATCAGCGGGCAAGAGTGAAGTTTTAAAAAAGTCCAGCAAAAATCCACATTTTCGCTTGCACCTAATCCAATACTGTCATTTAGAAAGTAAATATCTGCCTCATAACAATGAGTCAGTGACACTGATGTTCTTCAACTTGTTCTGAAAGTTCTTACCTGCAAACTGTGCCAAATTTGATGCAACAAAGATGAAGCACAACCAAATTACACACACTTGGCAGCCTTCAAGAAATATTGCCGGCTGTGTTTTTGTAACAGATAAAGGGGACCTCCACAGTTGAAGGGGTTAATCGGTTGTTCAGTTGACTGTCAGAAAATGGAATTGTGAAGATGTTTTTCTCTACTCTGTCAGGTTTTTTGGGAGGGGGTCTGGCTAAAAAAATTAGAACATCCCTTTGAGCTCTGGGTAACTGAGATGGGCATTTGCACTATTTTCTAACATTTTTAAAATGCTGTGTTAAATATATCAGAAAACCAATAAACAGATGAATGCATAATGAAAATAAGACCAACATCTATGAGTTTTATAACTACTTATGATTCAGCAGCCCTTCCTTTTCAGAGTCAGGTGGGCCACAGCTCCAAGGTTACTGAAGAAGTTGTCAACATCACTCTGCAATTAGCACCACTGAGGAATTACACACAGTTTTCATGTCAGTTGTGCCTAGCATGGGATTCCCTGCATTAATACTTTATGGATGATGTAACAGGAAACTCATTTAATGACTGTCTCTCTTTCATACAAACTTAATTAACATCTGGGTTTTTTTTTTTTAAAAACTCCTCATGGTGAAGCTTTCTTAACATCCCCACAGTCTCTCTCATTTTTAGTCATTCTTCCCCCTCATCCCTGAACACTCCCTTCTCCTGCCCTTCTCTCTCACCAAAAAAGAAAAAAAAAGCAACCGTCTGACTCATCCCTGGCTAATGATGGTAGGGTATGGATGGGAGGAGGGGAGAAAAGGAGGGCAGGAATGAGGATCTGACTCATGTCTCATATGACTTGAGATTAAGCCTGGGAATGTGGTTATTGCTTTACTGTGTCACTTATTTCACTTCATGCTGGCTTCCTTGTACAACTGACAATAATTACCAACTTCTATTGATCTCTTTTATAGAGCTGCGTTTACTAATTTTGGTTTATTACATCATTCTTTCATGCGGTTTAAAGTTTAATGCGGGAATTGAGACTGTCAAAATGAATCATTTTTGACGTATGTGGATCAAATATTAGATTAAATTTTAATGGTCCTTGTAGGGAAATTGGGTTGATGCAACCATAAATAGTCATTGAAGACAGTAAAAAAAAAAAAGACTGAAAGCAGAACACACTGAAGGCTGTATGAAATGTTACAAATTTAATATACAAATAAGTGATATAAAGTGGGGATCACAAAAGAAAAAATATATAATGCTTATAATGCTAAGATATACACACCACGGAGATGGTGTTTTTAAGGAAAAAAGGCTACTTATTTACTAAGAAATTAGTCTTATCTTAAAAATGTTGAATTCAATTCCACTTATGCCGAAGAGACTTGAACCTACTCTCAACACTTGCAGATCTGTTGAATGTTTAAAGTATCTATGATTTATTTTCCCACCTGATTGCTGTTGTTGTCCTGTTTTCATTGTATATGTGTTAAAAGCTGGTTTTAACTGTGACTTTGCTGTTGGAAGAACAGTTTCCAGGAAAAGCATCAGGCTGGCCCAGATGTCAGCTTAGAGGAGCTTTGTATGCGTAGCTGGGTTCGTTCCATCTCTCTTTCTCTCTCTCTCTCTCTCCCCCTCTTTCTCTCTTCTCACACAGACACACACCCTACACTTCCTGAGGTTTTGTATGCATAGCTGTACTCTCTTGTGAACAGAGCTTACTGGTATTAACCCAGTTTCACTTTTCACGCACGAAGGCCCTTTCCTCGGGGAACAGCCTTGTGGGATAGAGAGAGAAGTGGAAGAGGCAGGAAGGATAGAGTGAGGGACTGAGAATACTTGTATGAATGTCAGGGCCTTTTCATCGCATGTGAAACAAAAAGCGAATTCTCCCTAAGCGGTTTCCAAGGAAACTGCTGAAAGAAAGTCTGGTGCAAACTAAAAAAAGGTCACCATGGGAGGTGACCTCCCACTGTTCTGCGACTGTCATTGTCAGGCGGAAAAAAATTTACATTCTCACATCTTATTAAAACTGAGCTCTTCGGTAAAATATATATATATTTAAGTCTCCTGGCAAAGGACAGTTTCACCAGTTAAAGTGGTCAAATGAACAGTTTGATCAACTCCTGCTTTCAGGTTTGTCTTTTAGCATAATTTATCATATTCGCTTGACAAAACAATGTTTTTTCATGCAGGTGGTGAATGTTTATTTTTGTCCTCGCTCTACCCCAGGTGCCGCTGAACCAGGACTGCATGCGGGCCATCATGAGGATGACTTACTGTCCTCACTGCCGTGGCATGGCCTCTGCCAGACCTTGTACCAACTACTGCAGCAACGTCATGAAGGGCTGTCTGGCCAACCAGGCTGACCTCAACACCGAGTGGCGGCATCTAGCAGGTGGGGAACACACACACATTCTCACATGGATCCAGTTCAGCCATATGTTAGCTCAAAGCTTCGGCCCCACACATGATGCTAATAAAACTGAATCCTTCTGTTGATGCACCGAAACGCTGCACATGAAACATTTTACACTTTCTTCACGCTAACCGTACCGACTGTCTTTGTAGAAACAATGATGCAAGTGGCCGACCGCTTGGATGGTCCATCTGGGGTGGATAACGTGGTCCTCTCCCTCCCCAGTCGCATATCTGAAGCCATGCTTACCATGATGGAGAATATAGACACGATCAACAGCAAGGTCAGAATGCTCATTGGTGTACATACATATTTAAACAGCTGGCTGAACTGCTTCAGTTGTGACAAGTGGAAGCAAAAAAGATAAGATAAAATTAAACTTTATTAACTTCTTTTGCCAGATATTGCACAGAAAAAACAAAATTAGATAACATTAGGAGATTCAGTGCCTAGTAGAAAAGCAGTAATGTGTAAGTATGATCAAATAAGTAAGCTAAATTAAGGCTATCAACATTTACATTAAAGTAAAATATTGCACATGTAAAATATAAATGTAAATTAAATATTTGATGAATCAAATTAATTTTTAAAACATTTTACTTCGTGTAGTAGCTGACATTTTTCTACTGACAGAAATGCTCTATTGCAAAAGCCTCTTCTGAGAAGAAATTGATGTACATAATGTGCCATATGTAGCTATGTCATCCTAAGTAAGGTGATTATCACAGGGTATGTATCATTAACAAATTGCTCTAGTTATAGCAGAATAATTTCCAGTTGTTAAGACTATTTTAAACTATATGAGTGCATCCATCATTCAGTCTATGGTGGCTTTGTGGCATATACTTACACTTTGTGGCAGGTTACAATCACTCATACGCCAACCACATCCCTAGTTAGACTTAAATGTATATTGTTTGTTCCTGCTAGACGCAAGTAAATCAAAGCCAAATTAGCAACATACATCCATAAAATAGCCTATACTGTATTTTAAAAGGCACTTAAATCCTGTTTTCATTCTACTTCTAACTGTAAATGAGGTGGTCCTACACAGACACATAATTTCCCAGAAATGCTTTTTTTTTTTCTGTGTTTGTGTTTTTGCCTGTGCTGTTCTCAGTGGTATGAATCGGGTGGGGCCCAGTTCAAAGGCCACCATGGGACTGCTTTGTATATACAATTAACACCTATCCTCCCACTGCATTGATGCTGCTGTAATAATCCACATACCTGATGGTAAATGAAGGGATGTGAGTCATGACAGAGCCTGTAGGCCAAACGTTTACTTCACTGTTTAATGGTGTTTGGGCAACAGTTTTACGTGATTCTTAAGAGCAGCTGGCAGCAGCGAAAAACTGACTGAGTTGTTTGGTGAAGGTGGAAAACAGCGTTGATGGCGAGCGGAAAGACAAAGCTTCCTCTGTGCTGGCTGGCTGTTAAAGAGGCTGGCTAGCTTGAGGTGAGCCATAGACTGGCGGTCTGCCTCTGACCTGGTTCAGTATGGTAATCACACACTGCTTCTGCTTCTGATCTTCATCTCTCGGGAAAGGCATTGTGTTGATCGCATGGAAGTCAAGTGATGTTCAGAGTGTAGCATTGCAGTGTTGAGCAGATTATCTCCTATTTACATAATCTGTTGATGTCAAAAGCCATATGCTATGCTGTGTTCTTTTCCCAGTAAAACACATCAAAAGCAGATATAGAAACTGCAGTATTCATGTGTAGATATCTGCCAATACTCTGGAACAGTCAAAGACATATTTTTTGTTCAATCTATAGTAAGCCACACAACACCTATGACTTATACTAGCAGACATGATTGGAAGCTTAAGAAAGGGATATTTTGTGAGAAGGTTCAAAGGCTTGAGGCTCCTCTAAGCAGGCCAGATTGGATGACAGATTGACTGCAGTTTGACTGTATTCCCTGGGCACTATTTATAAAATGTAAGCTCCACAGGGACAAGTGATACTTTTTGAGTTGTGAATCATTCTGCTGAAGGGATGCTGTGGTCGGCTCTTGGGGTCACGAAAAAAGTCATTTCTCACTCTTGGTTTTCAAAGGTAGAGATGTGTTTGAGCTAAGATGCTCAAAACAAACTTAGCTATGAATTTGTACAACAAACAGAAAATATTTTGCTCATGCAGCTGGGTTAAGTATTAGAAGTCAGTCTTGTTAAATACTCCCCTGGTGAAAATTAAGTTTTTAGGTTTTGTTGTTGTTGTTGTTTGTTTTACTTTTTAGCATGTCCACATGGTGTTTTTTTTATTTGCTAGAGGACACATTATGAGCAAAATAAGCAGCCATGGTTGAGTATTTCCACCTTAAAAACTGCAGTGCACCATTGACAGTCTCAAAAATACAAATCCAGACAACCAGGCTTTCATATGTAACAAATCTAAGCAACCAATCCTGTCACTTGCTGAGTGGGGATTCTTGTATCATTACTCTCTTTTGGAACTGACTTCTGGTTCGAACATCTATGGCTGAATTACTCTCATTGCATAATAAATAGAGAAGCTTTACAGTGTTTAAGCAGAGTTGTAGGTGAGCTGGTATGCTGGAGCTACAGTGAGTGAAGAGAAGTAGAAGAAGAAAGATTTAGGGATTTCCAAGATCTGCAAATTCTAGAGGAAGCATCAGTGTAGAGCTACATGTAAGACATTTAACGCTCATTTTTAATGTAAAAACCTAGAAATATATACCTGTGATACACAGAGTTGAGTAACCAGAGAGTGAATTTAACTCAGTCACTAATAAAAATCCTGAGTATGGACTATGTCACCCTTTTATATACTTGCCCAGCATTCTCATGCATCTTCTAACTCTCCAATTCTGTTTTGCGTTTTCTTTTTTATTTTTCTCTCTCCTAGCTGTTCCAAGCATGTGGCATCCTCAGAGAGGGAGGAACCAGCAGCACAGGAATTGACGAGATCATGAAGAGAGAGAAAATCACAGTGGAGGACAGGGTGGGAACCAGCTCCAGCAAAATTGACAAATTGGTTAGTATTTCCCCAACTGAATTTGTGTTTTTGTTATTACCCTTTGATGGCCTAATCTGGCCCATTCGTAGTGATGGTTTCGGACTGCAGAGCCATTGCTCATCATGGGCAATTAAACCACTTTTGCTGTTCATTTCATCTTTGCACAGACGGCTGTGGGGCGACTGGAGTGGAGTGAATGCTTGGATGGGTGGAATAGTCAGATGGCTGAGCAATGCAGTTGGTTATAGAGGCATGAGGAGTTTTTCTTACTCCTCTGTCTGAGTGTACCGTCATGCTGTAATTTTGTGTATAAAAGCTCATGAATGTGCAACTCTGCCTCAGGTGTCTGATGTAACCATGAGACTGAGGGACATGCAGCCATACTGGGTCTCTCTCCCAAATATCCTCTGCAGTGACAGAGTGGCCACTGGAACAGGGGCCGAGGACAAGTGTTGGAACGGCATGAGTCGTGCCAGGTAGGAACTATAAACTTATAAAGAAATACTCAAAAAAAAAACAAAGAATTCTTAACATCTTTTCCATAATGGATGTATAGTTTTGTTGTGAATATATATATGTTAAAGGTTTAATGAGAATGTTTTTAAAGAGAAAGAGAGAAATTCAGAAGTCATAAAGGACATCACGGCTCAGTTCAAAACACTTAGAGTTTTGCTCTTCAGCCTTATTTGGTCTGGTATGACAAATATGGTGGCAAAATTTAGATAGCTAGCTTCGAAAGTTTTTGATTTTCTGTGCTTCCATTTATGGTTCGTACACAGAATACGACAACGTGCATAGAAACAGGTGGTTGGAAGCGCTTTTGTTTCCTGCTTTTTGGTCCCTTTTACTCAAAGTTTGGTCCTCTTTTTCTTGTTTTTAAATAGCAGCTGTCAGTCAAGAGTTTTAGAATCAGTATACTACTGCCTCCGTCACTCTGGTTAGCTAATGATGATGTCTTTAAAGCAAACTGACTCCCAAGAGTCCTGGAAAATAAAGAAAGTTGAAAGTCTGCACATCAAACTTTAGCTTTACAGTTGTTACTGTCCCTAACTGTCATCAATTTGGAGTGTTTCACTGGTTAAACAAGCTTTTTGTGGGGTAGGTACCTTCCTGAGGTGATGGCCGATGGCCTCGCAAGTCAGATCAACAACCCAGAAGTGGAAATTGACATCACCAAACCAGACATGACAATACGCCAACAGATAATGCAGCTGAAGATCATGACTCACCGCCTGAAGAATGCTCTCAATGGCCAGGATGTGGACTTCCAGGACACCAGTGAGTAATTTTGTCATCCCAGCCCACAAATTTCTGAAGAAATTTCATCTCAGATGACTCACAGCTGATTAAAACTTTTAACAAGTTCCAGATTAAGAGGAATAAACAAGTCTATTTCTGTTCATCAGAGGAGGCAGATCATTTCTGTCTTTGGTTCTGCAAACTCTAGCAAAATAGAAGAAAGCTTTGCCTAAATTAGAGTATTTTGTAGCACATAGAGTAAGTAATACATGGCAAAGGTGATTATCTTTTGTGTGTGTGTGACTTGGACAGTCAACCTCACATTTCATGTGAAACTACCCCTGGTAGTTAAGCAAATACTGTATGTGCATGGTATGTTTAATAGACAATGGTCTTAATATGTTCATTTTATCAAGAGGTAAATAGGCTATTGTAAATTGTGTGTATGTTGTAGCATTAAGCTCATGTCCTCACCCTTTGTCTGCAGGTGATGATGTTAGTGGTTCAGGAAGTGGCATGTGCGCAGATGATATGTGCTCCCGGGGCCCACGCCTTGTTGTCCCCGTCACCGAACGACCCATAATCTATCAATATCCTCCAGAAAACAAGAAGGTGAAAGCATCAGCCATGCAGAACCTCCCCTCCATCACCACTTACCTGCTTTCACTGCTCATTTTGCTGCTCCGGCGATAATTACCGGAGGGAATCTTCCAACTGGGACTGAGTTTGGGGCATGGGGGTTGGGGAGAGTTTGAAAGGAGAGGGAGGAGAAGTTGGGGTTAGTTACTTTGCCAAAATGAAAAAAAAAGAAAAGAGAGAAAGTTTAAGAAAACAACAAGAACAAAAAATTACTTGTATGGACTTCCCTTGGTTTTGGAATAGAACAAAATGGAATTATGAGTATTCATAAATGTTTTTGTTCTGCTCTTGTCTTTTATTTCTTGCTATATTATGACACCATTAGAGCTGGTCTTTTTGCATCTTCTAATGTTTTGTTTCTGGTGTTTGGGTTCTCTGAGATTATATCTGCACGTAAGACATGTGTAAGACAATACTGCTAACAGTATGTTGGTGTTGACGCCACGGGGAGAGGGAGAATGGAGTTTGGCAGTGGCGCTCAGACACTTGTCTTTATTCCACTTGTAGATTTATTTATTTATTAATAATTGCCAATAGACTCCAAATCGGATTAATTCACACCCAGATATAAATGGATAAAACTACACAAACCACAAACCGAAAAGAATTAGAGTGCTGATGACTTTTAAAGGATGATAACCAAACCTTTTAATGCATTAAAGCCTCACAATATCATTACAACCGCACACTCTCTCTCACAGTGAGGATGAGAGCACTCCACGTCTGCACTTTGGACCATTTCATCATGTGATCTGTAATAAAAGCTGTAATCACATTCACACTGACATGCTTGTCCGGTGTAGGCGTAACGTGGCCTGTCCTCCACTCCATCCGTCCACTCATCCCTACATTCCCCTCTGCCCGCCCGCCGAGGCGGATCTCCCTCTCTCTCCATGACCCTGCTGGCAGTTCAGCATCAGCTCCAGATTCTGGTGTAAGCAAAGCACATGCTTGACCGGGACAGGTCTCAAATGACAGCAGTCGGAACGCTGTACGTAAGATCGCCCTCGCAGCAAAAAGGATGGGCAGTTCATGATCTCGGAAGCTTGTAGCAGAGCAGAAACGTACACAAAAGCAGAAACACTGCTGCCCTGCTGCACTTTTTGTTTTCAGTATTCCTTTTATGTCCACAGCAGAGCAAAAATATAATATGCATAATTTTGTGTGTTCCCTACAAAGGCGCCGTGTTCCTGTAATTAGCGACATGATTTCAGTGTCATAGGTTTTTCTTTTTGTTTTGTATAATTGCAGCAATGATGCATATCACAGTGAAAAGCCACACCATGCACGTCTTTGAAAAGTACTACTCTTTCTATGGCAAACAGAATCGTGTACATATTTTTGATTGCTTCTTTGTTGTTTTCTAGGGGACAAAAATAGCCAATTAGGTACCAAAATTTTGTAATTCTTCAGACCATTATATGCTTTTACGCTTCTTTTTGTCATCTCTCAGAGTATCCACATCTGCCTCTCATTTTTCTGCAACTTTTCTATATCAGTGCCTCTTTGTTCCCACCCCAACTCCCTCTACCCTCTTCCCTGCTCATCTGTTATAATGACCTTTAAAGTGTTCCTCATGCTTCCACATGATGGCAAGGCAATATGACAATGACACAGTGCTTCATTACGTGTCAAACTTACTGGGAATGTTATGGGAACACGACGTAAGGCTTTTCCTGATGAGACGCTTGCGAGGGAGAAAACATGTACCGCATTTTAATTCAAAGAAATGTCAAAGCTCTCATTTAAGAATGCTGCGTGCAGGATGATGGGACGATGCTTGCATGTATGTTTATGCAAACGTTTGTGTGTGAATGTGTGTCTTCGACTGACAGAGCAAAAAGAGGATCGGACGATGGAGCCTTTCTAAATCTGGTTTGGATGGCACAGAAGGAGAATCTATTGAAATATATTGGAGTAACATTGTCTGACAGAGTCTTGCTATTAAACTGACAGCGATGGGAGATTAATATAGCTCATTTTACAAAAATAGTATTTCCAGCCTGCTACTGTAATAACTCACAGTCTATATTGATGGTATCTGTGCTGTCAAAATTGCTCATGGAAAGTGGAGGATTAAAATGGACATGCTTTTTAAAGTGCATCATTGCTTCAGTTGCACACTGGGACAATCCACCATAATTCAAAAATCTATACTGCAAATCTGTTTAGATAGTTTTGGGCTTTGTCAGAGTTTGAGAAGTAAATCTTTTAGATACATACTTAGTTACTGCTCTGAAAATTGATGAGGTTGTGGTCATGTGTGTTATATGGCAAGTTATTTTGATGGTATTTTCCTTTTTGATATGCTTTATTAATGATTTGCCGCTGTGTGTATGTGTGTTTGTGTCTCTCCTTCTGTTAGTCCCTGGTTAAGAAATCTGCCTGTGACTGCCTTTGACACTTTGGGGTCAATTATTAGATTTAACGAGAGAGATATTATGATATCAGCTGGTCCTGTGGGGATAAAAAAAATTATGCATTCTGACAGCAAGCAATTAGTAAGCGCCACATGGGTTCTCTGTTTTGTGACCCCTTTAGAGAAAATCTGAAAACGAATGTGAACGTACACATGCAGCCCTGTAAAGAATAAGAAATTACTCCAACTGTGATGGTGACATTCCAGTTCAAAGATGACCTGCGACTTTAGACTCACGACTTCAGTTTCAATGACTGCCTCACAATGTCATCGGCTGAAATTTGCACAACCCACCCCCACCCCCCGCCCACACCTCCTTCACTTTTTGATCTCATTAATTTGTTGTTCAAAGCTCCCCCCCTCCCTCCCTTTTGTAAAAACCTGCACTTTTATGAGGCCAATGAATGGCATTGTCTGCACAAAGACATCACAAGATGGTCGATCGATGCGTGAGTCAACACCTTCCAGAAACGACTATTGATTGGGGATGCGCGTATGCAGATAGATGTGGCCCAGCGAGATGTCTCCTGTTTGACGATGGTGAAGCAGCGCAAACAGGAAGCCCCTGAGTGTGAGAGGAAGCAGGAGAAAGGATCGCCCAGAGCGCCTGATGTCAAATCAGTGCGTATGCCTCGATCCTGCCTTCATTTGTTTCTGTAGGTGGCGGAAAAAATAAAACATGCAAAGCTGACTATTCAACCATTTAATAACAAAACAGCTTTATTCTACACCGAGTTGAGAATGGGAGGCATTTCTGTACGGTGCCAATTTATGAGGAAAAAAGTACTTATATTTTTCTTGTTTTATTTTACTTTGGTTTTATTGTTATCAAAAATCTATGGAGAATTTGTTCTTTTGTTGAAGATAGTCGCCAGAAAGAGGCTGAAAAAATATCTAAAATGTCTCATTTGCTGTTGTACCTGAAATCTTGTGTCAATTATATACATTGTAAGATTTTCAACACTCCGGTGTCTTGTCTCTTCAATGGTGGGCGTGTTTGTGTGAATGTTTTTGACAGAAAAAAAAATAGTTTTTGTACTCACACATGGTAGATCTGAAGTCTTTAACTTATATTCATAAACCAGCTGCTCAGACAACAATCATAACTGGCTATATCTACCTTTCTTAGGAAAAGGAAACGTCTGGTCCTCTTCAAATTGACCGTACCATCTGCCTAAGTTGTTTTCTCTGCGCTGGGATGATGTCAGAGTTGACAGCTGCTGTCGAATGTTGCCACACAGGAAAAAAAAAACTGCCACATGTTTGGAGCACACTCGGTGCTTTAGCTTGTTTGTGTGTGTAGACAATGAAATGATGAGGATGGTTTTAATGAGTTGTACTTACCCATGATCCTATGAGTGACTGAAATGCTACCCCTCACATACAGCAGTGTTTTATTCTAAGAGCTTCAAATGGGTGTGTGTGTGTGTGTGTGTGTGTGTGTGTGTGTGTGTGTGTGTGTGTGTGTGTGTGTGTGTGTGTGTGTGTGTGTGTGTGTGTGTGTGTGGAAGGTACAGTTTTAGCGCAGCACTGCAATGTTTCCACGTATATCAGGAGGTTACAAATTATAGGAGTGAAAATGACAGAAATGGGACAACTAGCTATCAATATTTCCCTCACTCTGTCGTTAAACAATGCCAAAACCCACAGATGATGGCAATATTTTCCATTCTGTTAGAGATGTTTGTCATGTTTAATTTCTCTGTAATCATTAGTCATCTTTCTGCAGTCCTCCTCCCTGTTCTGTATACACATGTGGGCAGACACCTTCACATTCTCTGCTATTGATTGCGTCTGAAGCCTTTTACCTCCTCTCTTACTCACAGCACACACAACTGCACAAACGCACGCAGGTTATTCCCAGCCTTTTGGCTTTCAGCTTGCCCTTTGGTTCACAGCACTTTTATGAGTGACTGCTTCACAACCTTATGTGGTCCTCATATTTGAAATATCAGCACAACAGGGCCAAACACTTGTCAATAAAATCCCCTCAACTCAATACACCTGCCTTTGCCTTGAGATTTCATCATGACTTACAATAATTGCTACGAGGCCAGCGTTTTAAATTTTTTTTTTCAGAAATGTGCTGAATAAAGGGTAATGATGTACCACATAAAATTTTCAATACATTTCCATTTTAGTATGCAAGCAATTCATCGAGGAGCTGAAGTACTTCAAAGATATGTAGTGCCTGGAGTTCTTGGCAAAATTGGCTTTCTGTCTTTTTCTCTCCCTGGTAGCACGTGTCACAGTAAACATACCAAATCTTTTAATGCTACATTACAGAAAATGAATCGTGTTTTGGAGGTGTTATCTTATTGCCTCAGCTGCTTCATCCCAGCTGTGTGAGCATCAAGAAAACATGCTGGTTTTTGCATCAAGATACCAAAAATTCAAGGAGAGAGATGTCCTCTGCCATTTTAACATCAATGTCAAATCTGGAAGTTCAGCCAAAGACACCCAGAGGCGGTCTGTTCTCTGTTTAATTTTTCCAAAAATGTGCACTGTGTCATTTTGCCTTTTGGCTTATTGGACGTATTCGCTCACCTTCGTTCTGTCTTTGATCTGACTTGTAATTTAACCAAAGCCTCCCACCGTCTCTCTTTTTCTCTCTTTCAGTCTCTCTGATATCTAGCTGTCTGAGTTGTTATATAATTTTTACATCAGTACTTATAATTGAGATCAAGGGCTTCACCTCATTGCTTCTGTCAGATGACTGAATATGAGATGAGTCAAACTTCAAAGAGCTCACACAGATGCAGACCAACCTTATGTTGTGCAGTACAAATGCACACACTGCCATCAAGTGGAAGAAGTATTTTATTACATGTTAGAGAAAACTGATTGATCATCACCTCTGCAGCAAATTAAATTTTACAGCATCAAATAATTCAAAATTTGCCATTAAGAGGTGATAATAACTTTCCTATTCTTCTTTCTTATTCTACTTCTCTTGGTCTGCAACAGGAGTGAGTGCACTTTTGTAGGATATCACGAAAAAAGTCAAATAATTCAACCTTGATCACTTTTAAATAACTGCAGTATTTCTAAGATGACAAGAAAACAATATTTAACCCTCCTATTATCAGCCAGTTTGACCCCATTCAATGTTTGTAATTCAAAAATAGTAATTGACTTTTTTCTTCTTCATATTTCATGACTTTTCCTAATTGATGGGCACAACTCATTAAGCACAAAATAAATGTGTTGATCACATCCAAATCTTGCCAACTACACATGCTTCCCCTCAAAAATTATCATCTCAAGTACAAGATTTACAGTTGATGGTTCCAAAAAATAATGGCTTACCGTTTTTTTCTGCCTTCATATTTCATGTCTTTTCCTAATTTTATGGGGGCAATTAATTGAGCATAAAATTATCATGAGGATACTTTTCAATGTGCTGAACACATATTACATGCATTGGTGTTCCTCTGGGGTCAGTTTGACCCCCAAGCTGTTTTAACTGTGTAAAACTTGTCTGTGTGTGACCGTTTTTGAACTGATGCATAACAGGGGTTGTCGGAAACAACTATTACCACGAGAATTTTGATACGTCTCGTGGTGTGGGCAGATGGGAAACAACTTCTGCCAAAATGAGGAAGCCAGTGTAGGCTTATGAGTTGATCACATCCAAGTCCTTCCAACTACACGCCTCCCCTCTAAAATTATCATCTCAAGTACAGTATTTTCAGTTGATGGTTATATGAAGAGGTCGAGTAATGACTTTGTGTCTTCAGCATGGCTGACTGTGTGTCTGGTGGGAAACACTCTTAGCAGCATGTCTACCTTGTTGAAGTGAGTAGAGGGACCATAATTTTCCATTTTTGGTGCCAATGCGACATGGGGGAGGGGGCTTCAGCACCATCAGCTGGCTTTCTTTGGGAATACTGAGTTTGAGTGTCTGAGAGAATTGAGTTGTTCTACACTAGTGACTCCCATTTTTATTTTTAACTTCATTTTGAGTGTGCAGTTTTTGTTAGTTTCCCCATTTACAACCTTAAATATCTTGTGTTGTGTTCTGACAGGAGGAAATGTAACACTAGTGATGAGCAGATGCTTTTACAAACTAAGGTTCTGTGTGCTGGCTGGGAATATTTGGCCAACGGAGGACATTCACTTCTTTCTAAACAATAAAATGCTTCAACAATGGCTCTGAGGTGCCTCTGAGCAAGATTCTTAAAGACTTTCACAAAAATACCAGCCCCAAAGTTGAAACTCAATGCAACAAAAGTAAATACATCCGTGAGCACTGACACACAAGATAGAAAGCCTGTGAATGTTGAACAAAACTGAGTACACCTGTGATTTGTAATTAGTCCAACTGCACAGACATGGTTATAAAATTATCCAGGGATATCAGAACTTTCTCAGTTTTCGACCTATGGCCTGTGTCTGTCTGCATGTCTGCATCATGGGTCCATGGACTATGGGATTAGCAAAATCTGATTGAGTTTTCACAAAGATGGCGAAGGATAGATGAAGACTGGTTATAGCAGTAATCAACAGGTACAGAACAAGTCATGCTACCACTAATCAGAGCTGCAGTAGCTGCTCCCCAAAATGAGGCCATAGACATTGTACTAGTTGGACCATCTAGTTCTGAAAAACAGGCAGGCAGGTGCTTCAGAGGTTATCAATGGATTCAGAGTTCCTGTGACAGCTCAGACATTGTAATATGCATAACGTAAGCCTCTATGGATGATGTTCTAGAAAAAAAAGATTTCTAATTGGCAGAAAACTGCTAGATGAAACTTGGATAGAGAACACTAACAGAAGCCTTATGAATGTGGCAGAACTCTCTTCGGGTCAGAAGAGACCAATTGTTCAGCTCAGATTGGCTCAATCATGTTTGGTGTAAACCTGGCCAGGACTACCACAGTGAATGTATAGTCCCGACAGCGAAACAGAGGTGGGAGTGTGATGACAAAGGGGTGCATGAGTGCAAAAGACGCTGATAAATTTACATTAACAGATGGTACCATGACTGCCTGTGGATGTACCAAAATACTGGCTGACAAGTTGACTCCCGGTCAACAGAAACTTGGCAGAGGGGGAAAATTCCAGCATGATAATGATCCAAAGCACACTGCCAAAATCACACAAGAGTTTCTGAAAAAAGAAAAAAGTGAAAACTCACCTGGCCAAGTCTGTCACCTGACTTGAATTGAATAAAACACCTTTGGTTTGTATTTTAAAAGGGAAATGCAGAGCAACAAAACACCTTCATTAAAGAAAATAAAGGGTCTCTGATAAATAGTGACCATCTCCAAAAAAGATCTATGCTGAAGAGGATTAAATCTGTCATCAAAAATAAATACTGTGGTATCAAAAAATCTGAATTTTAGTAATGAAAGGTAACTTGACTTTTGTTCCCACTGTGGGGTCTCTACTTTAAACCCTAAGTAATTGTGCACAAGAGCAAATACTCTACTCTGGTTGACATTAGAATGAATACAATTACTGTAGCGTGAATGAGAATTGTGCAGGGGTTTACGCACTTCTGTTGTATGCTATAGAACAGCCTGCCAGTTCTTCCTGAATGTGTAACTTAAACCTGTCCGGCAGATTACATTAGTAGCATTAATACTTGCCTTATGTGTGTGTGTGTGTGTGTGTGTGTGTGTGTGTGTGGGGGGGGGGGGGGGTTGTTTTGTTTGTTTGTTTTTGAAGAACAAAGAAAACACATGTCCTGTGTTCCACACAATGTCTGAACTAAAGGAGTATTTAATAGGCCAACTGTGCTGATAGTGCAATATTAAACATTGCATAACTTTATCAAATACAAAATATTTATTGTTTAGCATATCCTACACTGATAATTTCCATAAGGTTTGAAGATTGCTAAGGGCAAAAACTCAGGGCATATGTTATTGCTACATGTAATACTTACATCATTAACAGCTAAAATTCCTGTTTTTGGTGACTTTCGAGCTCTCATCTTACCCCATTAATGCAATAATGTTCCTATAATGTGTTTAGTATACCCAACAGAGACACTGTTTCCATAGAAGTACCACTGGCCTGATAAGCAGGATGTAATACATCATACATATAAATGTCGCTGTGCCTGCTGGGATGAGGTGCAGAGTGGCCTTGAATTGTGGAGAAAAAATTGTGGAAGAGTGAAACAGTTAAAAGATAAGAAATGTGCTGAGAAGCAGTGTTTTGAACAGCCTTAAATAGTGAGACTGCATTTTTACACCCGGAAAGCTTTTGTGCAGTTGCACTCCATGAGGCTGAGGTAGAGATTTTCTTTGAGTGACAGCCAAAGAAGCAGATACAAATACAGAAATACGGTTAAATGTATTTGTTGAATATGTATAGGTCAAGGATGGAAGAAAACATTTGTGCCTCTCAGGCTTTTTTCTTCCTATTTATTTATTTGTTTGTTTATTTTTGTGGTCTTGGCACCCCAAATTGTTCTTTACTGTTCACTGAACCAACACCACAGTTTCAGGATTAAATCTATTCCTACTTGTCACCAGGAGGGGTCACTGTTACCTTATCAAATGTAAGTGTCTTGCAGCTGTGTTTTTGTATGGTCAGCTCTTCACTGAAAATGTGAGCTTTTTCCTATATGTTCTTGCATGTGCAATTGTAGGATAATGAAAACAGACCCTTTGGAAAATTCTGCCCATTGTGAAGATTTTCAGAGACTCAAATTACAGTGTTATGTAGACAGCAAAAACAGAATTTTAGATCGAGAGAGTCAAAGTGTGAGCTGTTATTTAATTTTTGAGCAGTGGTCAAAGAAATAAAAAAAAAAAACATTGCTTGTTTTTAACATGTTACAGATAAATGAAGTTTCTCTTTGCCTGCATTGAGAAAGAGAGGCATCAGGGTCCGTGTATTTATCTGGCAATTGGATATTCCGTTCTGAAACGGGTATTGAAGTATTGAAAAACAAAAAACGAGTGGTTATTTGATCTTCGTTTTAAAATACAAAAATTAAAATTGAAATACAAGGCGTTTTTCCTTTTCATGATCAAAAAGGGATGTACGAAATTTTAAAAATGCTTTGATTTTCATTTTATATTTAGAATAACAAAAAAATAAAATCAGCAAGAGACAGAAACGAAAAAAGGTCAGTTTTTTTTTCATTTTCTGAGTCCGGAAGTGGTCATCAGCAAGCGTGGAGCCAAACGACAACAAGATTCTCAGAGGGCGGAGCCAGAGAGCAGTGATTGGTCAGACCAAAGATAATATAGAAGACAGCACGCTAGCGTATCTAGTCTATGTATATCTATGGTCGGCACGTCTGGTAGCATCTCTGGCTGCTGTTGACCTCGTTTTTGGTAGTGATGGCGAGATGAAGCTTCACGAAGCACTGAGGCTTTCCATCCAATTGGTTCACTCATGGTTCTAAGCTTCATGGTGCTTCATTTACTCTACTGCGACATCAACTGGACAAATAAAAGTAAAACAGGCAGAGTGCCTGTAATGACACTAGCTTTGCTATGTGAAGCTGTGAATTGTGCTTAAATGATAATGCCAATAAACAAGTAATATACTTAACATAGTGTCTGCTTTTCCTGATAGCAGAGACAGAGGGGGAAATGGAAGCAAACTGGGGAGAGATTTGAGATTTGGAGCTTGATAGCTTGATTGATGTCAGGTTCTGGCTTTCTGTAAAGTGCTTAGATACTTTTAATTGTAATAAGGGCTAAATAAATGAAATTTGTTTTGCTTTTGCTACTTGTTGTTTTGTGACTGTGTGTGGTACCAGTGACAACCTGTAAAACAAAAGTAGAGACAACATTTTATTTGTTTTTATTCAAAAATATCAACTTTTCCACAGTGCAGGGATCCAGGCGGCTTCTTTTTTAGGACAATATTTCACTAGCTCCTTGGAACACAACAGACACTTCACCTTTTAAAATACCAGAAAAAAGAATACAACAAGCGGTGTGTGGTGTTGTCGCAGTTATTCATATTACACTTCACTTGTTATGTGCCTACTTTATTAGGAGAAATCAGGTCAAAATGTTCCCAGACAGGGGAGAATCTTCTCTTTGTGGCTGGTTCTATTAAAAAAAGAGTCTTAAACCGATTGAATGCAAAGATACAGCAGGTAAAAATCCAACAAATGTGAACGGGGAATCCATTGCGTTTCGCTGCACCTTATATTTTGAATTGCACGTCAAACCTGCGAACCACTTCCTGAACCAGTCACGCGGTACGACCGGCTTGCGAGGCTTCGAACGTCATCATTTTGGCTCCTCCCCTAAAATGAAGCAAGCCTCGATACGCGCTTCGTGGACACACCCCCTCCATTACTCTACACACGCTTCGAAGCCTCGGCACATCTCGTAACGTCACTATCTGGTAGCATCTCTGGCTGCTGTTGACATTGTTTTTGGAGTAAAACACGGTAAGAAGATAAATACTTCTAACCTGTAGCGTTATTTTGCTGTACGTTAAGTCAGCGACTTGTGATAAGTTGTGTTTTGTCGTGTTTGAGCAGTTGGTCCGGACGCGTTAGCTAGCTAAGCGGCTAAGTTAGCTAGCGGGCTAATTAACACAGGTGGCTAACTTTCTGCATGAACACCTGTGTTAGTTGCTGCCGCAGCTCTCATTATTAGAATGACCTTCTCAACCTGTATTTTTCTGCTGTGTATTTTAGCTTTTGAAAAAGTTATTTTACTTTAAGGTTAACTGAAACTCTTGAGCTGCACTGAAGTTTAACATTCAGCTGGTTTTAATTAAACCCCCCTTAACTTAACAGTGCGTAACATTACCTCTCTCAGTCTCCATTATTTCATTAAATTCCTTCTCTCTTCCACTGCTCAAGTTCAATCCAGTATATAAAATTACATTAATAGTGAATAAACTAACAACCAGCCATTGTATTTATTTATTACTGCATGTATTTGTAGTAAAACATGAATTGAAACATCCTACTTTTGGATCTAGAACTGCACAAGCCGTTCATTTTCAGTCACCTGATGAGTTAAACTCCCCTTTTTATGTGAGGTTGAAGCAGAAAGTCTGAGTTAACAAAGAAATTTCTTTATAATTTCCGATACCTGTTATCTCTGACTGAGGCTTTAGTTTTTGTTGAGCTGATTTACACGTAGAAACTTTGTTCAGGAAGATTTCTCAGTAGCTCAGAGGACAGGCTGCTTTTTACACAACCTTGTAAGAGAATGTCTGTCAATGCTTTCAGCAGAATTTAGAAACACAACACTTCCTAAACAGATATTTTGAGGCTGTGAGTTTGAATGTTTGAGAGTATATCAGTGTGTTTGTTTTTGGTCTTTCTGTTTCTAGGTGGAAGCTGAATTAGTGAGGATGACTCCAGCTCCTGTCATCTCTAAGCTCCTCACACATCTTTACCTGCACATGAGGAAAATTACTGCTGTAGAATGCAGGTATGTTTGTCATTATTATAAAAAGATGTTGCCTGGTGACCTGTCAGAAACCCATTATACAGAGTCAGCCAAAATAATGTTTACACACATCAGGAAAAGAAAAACTTGCATAAATATTTCAATACCAAATTTATTCAGACATCACGAGATTATTCACCAACACTTTATTTAATAAAAGTCCCATCTAGTTTTTATGAGGAATGTGATGTTTTAATTTCTCTGTGAATAACTGCAGTCTAATGCAACAGCTGGAGTTGTAACATCTGTCCTGATATTGATCATGAAGTATTGATCAGAATACTTATGGTTAGCAGTCATCCCTGAAGTTTTACATTAAAATCTTTACTTGTGTTGTGAACTTTGGTAAGAAGCAGAAATGTTAGTGTTGCCATGGATACATGAGTGTTAAATTCTGTCCATGTTTTTATTTTGGGAAATGCAGTCCAGTTCCAGAATGTGGAGGAATTTAGTCTCACAATCACAGACAACAAATATTATCTGAAAGTCGGGTTATTGTTGTTTATCAGCACAATACAAAAAGATTAATGTTAGAAATATTCCAGTTAAGACTCTAGAATATCATGATTTATGTAAATTTACCTCAATAATATGAATGTTTAGGTTAAGATTGTACAGTGATATTTATTATGTAAGTTTAGCTGATTAAAGTTTATGACTCTGCACTAAAATATTATTTAAATTGACATCATTATTATAATATTTAGGGTCAGACCCTACAGTATTGAGATTAAGAAATCAAATATTCTATAAAATGTAAATACACTGAACTCATTTGGATATATTTAAGTGAGACTCTACAATATTATTTGACACAAATCTATCTAAATCAAAATTTTAATAATTTTCATGCCAAACATTTACTGGACTGATTTAAATATTAAAATCACTCCTTTCTAATCCTCTGCTGTACGTTCAAACCTGAGGCCTTAAATAGAAACACACAAGTATCTGTTTGAAGGAACTTCTGCAGAGTCCTGGTTCCAGAACATGATGATAGAATTATAGACAAACTTTAACAAAAGCTGCCTGAGAGTTTACAGGTTTTTATGTTGGATTTCTTCAGTAATTTAATGAGAGTTATCAGCAATAATCAAGTGTTCATTTGATGAACTTCATTTCCTAAAACATCCAGAATTGGAGCTCATATCTTTGGCAGCTGTAAAGTTTCTGCTCCTTCAAAGTTCACAACACAATGAATGAATTCCTAAAACACTCTCAATGCTGGAGAGCGTTTGTGATGCTGAAGCAGTGACCAGTTTTTCTGTTTCTTCTCTGGAGATGCACAATGAGGGACGTCTGCAGCGACTGAGAAAGAGTCTCACCACATCCTGACATGAGGAAAAAGACTTTATTGAAGACTACAATGAGAAAAACTATCAGACAGCAGACGGCTGCATTCAAGGTGAGCTCTGAACATTTGATCTGGAACAGGAATTCAATAACGGCAGCATGAGCTTCATTTCAGTCTGTAGCTGCTGAATTCATGGATGAATCATCTGGCACTAGAGAAGAAGACCATCAAACATCCACGTCAGCTGATGGAGGTCCAAGAGTCTCACCGAACAACCAACCTACAGAGTGAAGACCTCGAATCTGATTGGACGGCCTCCTATTCAGCCACATGTGTGAACAAATGCCTCTAAGTTGATTTGTTTTCTAAAATAAATCTAGTTTGAGTCCTAATCTATGCCTGTGTGTTTGCTTCTTTACACCGCTGTTAACAGTTTAGGCTGTTAGATTGTTCCAGATAAGACAAGTACAAGATTCTTCAGAGCCGTTCTACCACGAGCCTGACAGGAAGAACTCCAACAGCTACTGAATGTTCCTGTGGTTCCCTCAAGGCTACAGGAGGAGCCCTACGAGGACGAGCCGGTCCACCTGATGGTGGCCAGTCGCTGCGGTTCAAAGCCAACACCGACTACGTGGACTTCTACTGGACCACACGGAGGCCTTCAAACCGGACCAACAAGTTCAGCGACTCCCCGACTCGTGGGTCTGAGGACGCCGCCGAGCCTCGGTCCAGCCGGCCTCCTGTCTGTGGGTGTTTGAGTGCTGAGAGGTTTGTGGATGCATGTGAACGTGTCTGTGTTGAAACAGCAGCTTTGGACTCAGTAACGCCAGGAAAAACCAAGAGCTCCTTTATTTGTGACTTCCACTAAAAAACTGATGAAAATAAGTTTGCCAGGGTTCTGACTGATAACAGATTATTAAATAATGAAAATAATCGTTTAAATATTCCTTTAAACAATCCTTTTAGGTCTACATTTCCTTTACACTGACTTCTTGGTATATGTACAAGTATTTTGGGTGGAATATACCATTAAGCCCAATGTTCAAGGGTTCTTCTGGGAATATACCATTAAACCAACCTTTTAGGTAAATGTTCCAGGATTTTAGGTAGAATATACCATCAGATCAACCTTTTAGGTCTACATTGGAAGATTTTAGAGTAGAATATTACTCCAAACCATCCTTTAGGTCTACATTTAAGGTGGAATACTCCTTTACACCAAGATTTTTTGGTCTACATTGAAGGATTTTAGGTGGAATATTCCTTTGAACGAACTTTTTAAGTTTATGTTCAAGGATGTTGGGTGGAATATACCATCAGACCAACCTCCAAGGTCTACAGTAGTGAATTTTAGGTGGAATATACCATTAAACTCACCTTTTAGGTCTACATTGGAGGATTTTAGGTGGAATTTTCTTCCAAACCATCTTTTAGTCTACATTTAAGGATGTTTAGGATGGTATATTCTTCCGAACCAACTTCTCAGGTCTACATTTCAGGTGGAATATTCCTCCATACTAACTTTTTTGGTCTACATTGAAGGATTTTTTCTAAACCACCCTTTCGGGTCTATATTTGAGGTTTTAGGTGGAATATTCCTTTTAACCAGCCCCTCAGGTCTCTTTGAGGATTTTGGATGGAATACTCGGTTAAACCAACATTTTAGGTGCATGTCCAAGGATTTTTGGTGGAATGTTCCTTTAAGGTGGATGTTTGAGGACCTTGTAGGTGGAATACTTCCTGAAACCAACCTTTTAGGTCAACATTCAAAGATTTAAGGTGGAATATTCCTTTAAACCAACCTAAATTTCATGTTTTGATCATTATCAAGTGAGAAACCTCAATCCAGACTCCTCATAATGACGTTTGAGATTTATGCTGCTGTTATTTGTTTAGTCCAGACTAAATGACAGAAATCCACAACTGTAATTTTATTTCAGGACTCGGTTATTAAATGTCAAAACAATCCATGTGACTCTAAAAACTCAACAGCTGTACAAACTCTAAGATTAAACTCTCCACAAGGATCCAAAATAAGTTGGACTTCTACATGAGAGCTTTAATTATTCTTCATCTACTTCCTGAAAAGTTTGGTCAATAAAAAAGACAAAAACTAATATTTTCAGCTGAACTAAAGACAGACTTTGTGATTTTTCTGCTCACATGTTGTGTTGTTGTAAACTTACTCTTTCAAATAAATAGCCTGCCTAACCCCCTGGAAACCAGCGTTTGTCCTGTTTTTGTGTTGCTCCTCGGCGACCCTAGACAGCCGGGTCGTAATGTTTTTTGAGCAACACACCATACTATGACGTTTTTACAATGATGGTTCTACTATGGAACCAGTTTGACATGTTCAGGTGTTCTTTGTGTGAAAACTCAGAGATTTCAGGTATCAGAAGGTGGTTTTCAACTTTCTTTGTTAACTTTCTGCTTCAACTTTAAACTAAATTTCCTTCACTAACCCAGCCCTCTGGACTTCCAGTAAGCTGTGTTCCTATTGGCTGTCCAGGTGGCTGCTTGGTGTTATCAGGAACACCTGAGCAGCTCAGTGTCTTCCTGCTTTATTTAGCTGCAGTCAAACATTTCCTCTGCTTTTCTTCACCACTGAACTGGGTTTGGCTCCATTGCTTTAGTTTGTTCTTTAGGCGTTGGCTTGCAGCTTCCAGCAGTAAAATCGTCTTTAATGTGTTTCTTGGTGTGTTTTAGGGCTTTGTACTGGATAGTTGTCTTGGTAAATGTGGTTCTTTAGCCACAGTTAGCACATGGTGCTAATGTGTGCAGTGATTAGTGGATTTGGTGCAGCTGAGTTGTGTCTTTATCTTGGCTGTAGTGAGTCTTTAGAGGTTTTTGGTCAGACACATTCTGTATTCTTGTTTGTGAACCAGCGTTGGTTGTCCAGAAGGTAAGAGTTCCTGTCCTGATTCTCTGTTCTCAGAGGTTCTCTGGTAGGCTGCAGGAGACTTTAGCGTTTGGGTTGTGCTAGTTTGGTTTTTGTACGGTTTCATTTGGACGACTATCTTGAGGCCCCTCCATGTGGTTTAGTGAGGTTTTCTGCAACAGTTCTACAAAGCAACCTGCAGCAGAAGAGACTTTGAGAGTTTTTAGGAAGTTCTGGAGACCAGACTTTAGAGCAGCAGAAACATTTGTCAGCAGTTTGAGCAGGAGAAGGTGAGCTTCAGAGTAGAAATGAGACGGAAACCTTCTTGACCCGTGTGGTGAGGTCCTGTACCAAGAGTTTGAGCAGGTTGTGAAGAGTCTGTAGTTCTTTGGTCTGAAAGCACAAGAAGAGTCGACTCATTAAAGGAGAAAACAGGAGATATTGTTGGTTCTTCTGTCACTCTGCAGTTTCCAGTTTCCTTAGACTGAATATCAAGTTTATATTTTAAATGATTTGCCATGTGAGCCCAAGAAGACTTCAATAAACTCCCTCCATCCCCTGGACATGTTTTATTACGATGTTAAATCTTTCTTTTTTTAATGTTTTTGAGTTTTAATCATAGTTTTAGCATAGTTTTTTCTCTTTGCTTGTTTAGTTTTGTCATCTGTGTGAAAGTTGCTAAACAAATAAAGCTGAGTTGATAAACTGAATAATTGACTAACTCATGATTGTGACAACAGAAGTATTTTCATTGTGATTTAAGGGTTTGTTTCATTTCTGAGGTTGAGGTTAAAATCTTGACAGAAAAAAAGATTAAAGAAATAAACTACATTTTAAAAAAGCAATTAAATCAAAGGAAAAAAACATTCAATACAACAAAACTTTTAAAAAGAAAATTAAACATTAAATACAATTAAATTATATTAAACAGACAAAATATTTAATTAAATAATTAAACAGAAGATATGAAACATGTAATTATGAAATTAAACAAAATTTTTTAAACAGAAATATGAAACATTAAAGATGAAATATTGTAGATAATTAAACATTTAAAAAATAAAATGAAACAAGAAGAATATTAAACATTTTTTAAAAACACAAAACATTAGATTATTAAACCTTTAAAAAGACAAACATTGAATTAAAAATTAAATGTTTAATTAGAAAATTAAATCTTAAAGACAATAAAACTATAAATAGGAATTAAACAGAAAATACAATGAAGCATTTAAAAAGAAAATTAAACATTAAAAGGTGGTAAAACATTTAAAAAGAAAAACCTTAAAGATTTAATCGAAAAATTAAATACGGGGAAAGAAAAGGAAATTTTTCAAACAAGCCGATAAAATATTTGAAAAAACAACAAACATTAAAAAGACAAAACATTTGGAAATCAAATCAGACATTAGAAAAGAATAAAAGGTGAGAAAAGAGCAAAACTAAACATTTAAGAAGAATCAAACTAAAGACAAAACATTTGAAAAGACACCAGTTAAACTTTAGAAGATCAAATTAAACAGAAGAAACAATTAAAAGATCAAAAACAGATAAAGGTATTAAAGTGTTTTCTAGTCTGAAATGACAACATCAAGTTGTTTCTTCAAACGTTTCTTCTTTCTATGTTCTTGGTTTGATTGTGGACAGATTTACTAAGAGCTCATTTCAGAAAACAGCTTTCCAGATAAAGTCTACTAGTAGTTGAAGGCATGGATCAAACTAATGTTACCTTCTGATCTCCACAAACTTTACTGTTCAGTGAAGAGAATCAAAGTTTGTTGAGGATTTCTAAAAAACCCACAGGTGAAGGTCTGAGAAGAACTCAGATGGATGGTCTAAATGTGAAATCAAGACTCATGGTCACAAGTTTTAAGGCTTCTGTTAACCAGAAAGTTCAAACTAACAGAGAAGTACTGAGAAACTTTTAAAATTTCAGTCCTCAGACTGTCTAAAGGTTCAAACTAACAGAGAACTACTCAAGAACTTTTAGGATTTCAGTCCTCAGACTGTCTGAAGGTTCAAACTAACAGAGAACTACTCAGGAACTTAGAAGATATCAGTCCTTGGACTGTCTGAAAGTTAAATCTAACAGAGAACTACTGTGGGACTTAGAAAATTTCAGTCCTCAGACTGTCTGAAGGTTCAAACTAACAGAGAACTACTGTGGGACTTAGAAAATTTCAGCCCTCAGACTGTGTGAAAGCTCAGGTCCTGAGGACTCGGGAGGTGTGGAGGCTTTGGAAAGTCTTGGAACTGAGGGTTCAACCCTCCAGCACAAAGGCTGAAGTCCAACCTCCTGAGAAAAACGGTCGAGTCGAGACTCGAGTTAAAAAAAAACTCGAAAACGACAAAAAATAGATGATAAATGCGCAAAAAAAAGAAGAATTAGTATCTGAGCGAATAGCTCAGGGGATAAGAAGACAGACTACCAACTGGAAGGTCGCAGGTTCGAGACCCACCACCGGCCTTTTTCTTTCTTTGTCTTTGTCAGAATTTTGAGAAAACTTAAGAAGGGTCTGGTCTTGAACCAGCGACCTGCAGCTCCATAGGCAAATCCTTAACTCACTGAGCTACAGATCAGATACAAAGAAATAAATTCGTCGTCCCTTTGACATCGTAGTTCGTGAAGTGACCACATGGGCGGAGCCAAGGCGGAGTCTGGGTGGAGTCAGGGCGGAGAGTAGGCGGGGAGGTGGGTGGCGGCCTCCCCCCTCTACTCCCCCACCTCCCTCCACCGCCCACCACACCTTCCCCCGCCCGACGAGTTCTTCGAGTCTCGACGGGTTTTCCCAAGTTTCTTGAGTTTCCACGACGTCCGAGGCAGAACAAGTTGTCATGAAGAGGTGTTGAAGTCGGTCAGGATGGACTGACTTTTTACAGCGACTAGAAGGAAGACCACTAGAAGAGCAGGTCTTTAACCACCATCCATAAAATCCATGGCGTTGGCTCCAGAGAAATGAAGGGAGGTCAAATTTTATCAACCTCCATACAGATGTTCAACTTCATATCTTTGACATTTTTAGGACCACAAACCTTTAGTATCACACTTTATCATCATTTATTAGGACTTTAACGGAATCCACCAGCAGATTTAGTTTTTGTTGACAAACTTTATTCTTGTAATCATGGGACTGCAGTATTTAAAACTCTTCCTTCTATTTGACCTCATGTTTATTAGTTTTAGTGGAGAAACTTATTTTAATTGTCCATTAGTCTCTTAAAAACCAAATAATAAATTGGATTAGTCAAGAGCTTTAAATTTCTTACTTTGTCATCATTTAAATATGACCAAAAAATATAAAAACAAAGTGTCTTGAGACAATTTGACCTATAATTGGTGTTATATAAATAAAATTGAATTAAAATTGTATGTACCTTGTAATGTTGGAGTAATTCAGCCATATATGTTGGAAAACACATTTTCTTTGTCCATTAATCTGTTGATTGTTTTCTCCACTAATTCATTTCTTGTTTTGGTTTATAAAATGTCAAACCCAAATATATTCAGTTTACTGTCATAAAAAAACAAAAAGATTTACATTCATGATGCAGGAATCAGGCAGTTTTTCACTTTTTATCTTAGTTTAGTCAGAAAGATAGTTGATAATGTGTGAATTGTTGCAGCTTGTGAGCCGTAGAAGATTTTAATCTTTGGTGCTGAGTGTCAAAAAACATTTAGAAACAAACATCAACAAAACACTCAACAAAGATTTGAACATTATTTTCATGACAATGTCAAATTAAAGGACATTTATTTCCAACGTAAATGTGTGATATTCATCCTCTGGAGCTTTCTCTTCACATCGTCTTCCACCTGGACTGGTTTGGTTGTTGGTGTGCAACAAAGATTTGAAAAACTGCACTTTAACATCAATGAATGACACTGAAGTTTCATCTCTACATAAATGAGACTGAGTCTGGATGTGCTGCTCTGTCATTAACTCCTAAGTTTAGGGAAAGTTCAAACAAAAGAGGACAGTTCAGATGAGACTTGAGAATGAGCTTATTTTGAACAAACATCAGACTTTCTGAGCTTTAGCATCTACAGCAAGATATTTTAACAACAAGCAACTCAAGAGATCCAGAAGTTGGAGAGAGTTAGCTTTAGCTGAGCCAAAGAACATGTGGGACGCTAACCTCGCAAACATTTCAGACTTCTCTGTGAATTCTGAGAAATAATTTCCTATTTAATGACAGAGCTACACATCTTAACTCAGTCTCATGAAAACAGACTCTAATTCAGTGTCATCCATCCATATTAAAGTGCAGTTACCCAAAATGTTTGTTGCATGAGCTCCAACAAAACCTGTCCAGGTAGAAGGCCACTTTGACAAACAGGAAGTGGATGATTCCAAGCAGATTTATAGAAGGGGGAACCGGACTGTACTAAGTGTGGTCGAGTATAGAGGGGTGTTTTGTGGGTTTTTAAGGCTGATAATGATTATTACTGAGACATTTGGAGTCGATATTCATTTGCAGTAAATGAAAGTATTTAAAATCTTGGAGTTAAACTTAGAAGAACACAAACTCTAACAGTCAACTTTGTTGATACGTTTTTGTTTTGCTTACAGAAGTTAAAGTTTTATTCGTGACGTATAACCAATCAAATCACTCCAGAAGACAGAGCGACCACAGGTAGATAAAGGTTCAGAGCCAAAGTAGCGCCATTTTTAAATGTATTTATTACGGTAAATCTGTCAAAAATAAAATACTGATAATCAGTAAATCAGTCAGCACAAAATTACAATTCTACAATGTATGTCTCTTTCCTTTGACTTGTTATTTTACAATATACGATGTATATGATGGCGTTTTTTCATCCCAAAGGCTATACTATGATGTTTTCTAAGAGACATACGATGCTACTCTGTTTGTTCTGGCCCTGCACTCCTCCTCTGTTGTTTTCTGGATTGTACTCAGCTGCATGCCTTCGTCCACCCGGCCTCCGTTGACTCGTCCCGCCTGCCGTCTCTGGAGCTGAAGCTGGATTGGAACAGACCAAAGTACAGTCCAATCACGATGCCAGCTGCCTCTCAAAAGGCTCCTTCATCTGGTGGAACTTCTTCTGAGGGGAAGCTGAGCTGGCCCGGCAGAACTTTGGAGATGTGTTCCAGTGGTTGGTGGATGTGTAGGGAGATAGAGAGGGACCTTTGAATTGTTCAGAAAGGAAAACAGGAAACCCATTGGTAGTTTTAGTTTAGGGTGGTGTGTTTTTGGATTTTAAGAGGTGAACAGGAAGAGTTTTTTTTCGTATTGATTATCTTTTACTTTGTTCCTGGTTGGAATGCCCATCAATGTCAACATGAAGTTCACTTTTAGTTCTGTTTATTTATTTTTATTTTACTAACACCCATTTGCTTTTAACCCCCTCACATGTTGTGTTGTTGTAAACTTCCTCTTTCAAATAAATACTCGTCTAACCCTCTGGAAACCAGCGTTTGGACTGTTTTGGTGTTGCTCCTCACCTACTTCAGACAGCCGGGACAAAACAACGTTTTGTGGACCAAAGGCTATACTATGATGTTTTTGGAGCGACATGCTATACTATGACGTAGGGCTGGGCGATATGGCCTAAAAGAAAAATCTCCGATTTTTTTCACAAAAAATCCCGATTCACGATTTATCCGATTTTTTTTTTTATTTTTTTTTTTATCCCCTACCTATTCTCAGCACCCCGGAGTCCAGTCTACTCTATGCAAATAAGCTGCAGCCCTGTCCAGGTAAACACACCGGATCGCAGCTGTAAATGTGCCGCATGTGGCATGCTGGTCCGGTTGCGGTGCATTTCCCGCTGCGATCCGGTGTGTTTACCTGGAGAGGGCTCCAGCTCATTTGCATAAAGTAGACTGACTTCTACTGCAGTGGTTCCTAACCTGTGTGGCTTGGGAGCCCCTCCTATAAGCTGCACCCCAGCGCCCCACCCACCCACCACCACCACCACCACCACCACCACATAAGTACACTACAAAACATAAGAGGAAAGTTATTGAATTGTATTACTAATAGAAAATTTCCTAAAATTACAAAAAAAATATTTTATATCAAACCAAGAGTTCAAGAGTTGTACTATGACGAGGAGGAGAGAGTTTATGGCTGCAGTAAATTTGTTGACACTACAAGGCATAAGAGTTATTGATTTTTTATTTTTTTAAACTAAAAAATTCCTTACAATTATGAGAAAAAATATTTAATATTAAACCAAGAGTTGTAGTATGACCAGCAGGAGTCAGTTGCTGGCTGCAGTAAATTTGTTGAATATTTGTGTCTCTTCGCTGTTTGCAGCGGTTTTGCATTTTGCAGACGGTCCCTGTTCACTCGTCTCACAGCCGGCTGCTCATAGACACCAATGTTATTTCTGCAGCTTGAAAGACAGCTACTTTTGATTAAACTGGGCTTGTAGCATATTGTCTACCTTACAACGATGGAAAAGAGGCATCATTTATGTTTAGACAACGTATATTTAATGAGTTATTGATGCCGGAAGTCCGAATTTGTGAATATCTTTCTGACTTTACCGAACTGTGTTTTATTTCCTGACGTCGCCGTAATTCGCTGGCTTCATGCTGTCATTTGCGAGCATTTCACTACAAATAACATAATTCTGTCTCGTCCTTAATAAAACCAAATTTAAGGTAACCCTCGAAGTATAGCCGGAGTTTTTAGGTACTGATGAATCTTCCCCCGTTTTGCGTTTTGCAGACACCGTTTCCATCAGTAATTTTCTAACTGTAACACAAACTAATGAATCGGGATGAACTAGAGCCAACCTGAAGAAAGACCAAATAAATGTGTTTTTAAAATGTTATATAAGTAGACTTGTGATGACACAGCGAGTCTGTTACTCTGATTTTATCCAGAATGTAAAAATCTATTTTTTATAACATCACAGCCTCAGAGCAGACAAAGCGGACCCCAGGTTGAGAACCACTGTTCTACTTTATGCACTCTGAACTACGGGAGCCCAGCGGGAAGGCGTTGGTGGCGGATGTTGATGAGAAAATCGATTTTCATTAAAACAAATCGGCATTAAGTACAAACTCGAATTAATCGATAAAATCGATTTATCGCCCAGCCCTACTATGACGTTTTTAGAGCAACGTGCTATACTGTGACGTTTTAAGAGTGACATGCTATACTATGATGTTCTTTGGACGACATGCTATACTATGACATTTTTTGGACCAAAGGCTATACTATGATGTTTTTAGAGTGACATGCTAAACTATGACGTTTTTTGGACCAAAAGCTATACTATGACGTTTTTAGAACGACATGCTATACTATGATGTTCTTTGGACGACATGCTATACTATGACATTTTTTGGACCACAGGCTATACTATGATGTTTTTAGAGTGACATGCTATACTATGACGTTTTTTGGACCAAAGGATATACTATGTTTTTAGAGCGACATGTTATACCATGATGTTTTTTGGACGACATGCTATACTATGACCTTTTTTGGGTGACATGCTATACTATGACAACTTTAGAGTGGCATGCTATACTATGATGTTTTTTGGGTGACATGCTACACTATGACGTTTTTAGAGCGACATGCTATACCATGATGTTTTTTGGATGACATACTATCCTATGACGTTTTTTGGACCAAAGGATATACTATGTTTTTAGAGCGACATGCTATACCATGATGTTTTTTGGACGACATGCTATACTATGACCTTTTTTGGGTGACATGCTATACTATGACGTTTTTAGAGTGACATGCTATACTATGACGTTTTTAGAGTGACATGCTACACTATGACGTTTTTAGAGTGACATGCTATACTATGACGTTTTTTGGACCAAAGGCTATACTATGACGTTTTTAGAGCGACATGCTATACTATGACGTTTGTTGGGTGACACTCTATACTATAGGCTTTTTAAACTGACATATTACTATGACGGTTTTTTTTTTGTTTTAGGTTTTTTTTTTGTTTTTTTAGCAACATATAAGAATTTGAACAGTTTTAAAAATTACTATACTTTTACTTGTGCAGTGAAATATTATTCTATGGCATTTTTTAGACGACATATACTCTGATGTTTTCTTGAAAAACATACTATTTTGACAATATACTGCACTATAACATTTTTTGAACCACATATCATACATGACAATTTTAGACAACATCCTATCATTTTGCACTTTTTGAACCACATAATAATCAGTTGGGTTTTTTTGCTGACATGCTATACTATGAATTACAGGCCATACTATGTTATTCTTGAAAAGTATACTATACTTTGACATTTTCCGAACTACATCCTATACTATGACGTTATACACAGAGTGCTTTGGTTACAAAATCTAAATTTTTTTTCTGTTTTGTTTTTTGACGGGATTACCACAGACCTGACCGTGAACACCGTTGACACCCACCTGAGGGAGACGCTGCCTAAGATCTCAAGGCTGCTTGGTCGTGGTCTTTCTGGTCCTGCTCCAGAATGCCTTCATCATCTACGTCTTCTTTTGAAGAGGCCCTCAGATGCTGCAATCTCTGACCTTAAGGAGGAATTGCTACTTTCACTCTGTAACGAGACGGTGGTTATTTTAAAGACCCAGCTCCTGGCGGCTTTGAGTGAAAGTTTAACACCCATCAAAACGGAACTACAGACAGTTAAATCTGAGCTGTCGGTCAGTATTTCAAACATCAAGTCCGACCCGGCTGCCCTAAAGCACGCTGTGGGTGAAACGGAAACTTCACTCTCCACATCACCGACGACATCGTCACACTCCAAAGCAGAGCACCTGTCTGCTGAACTTTTAAAAATGGACTATAAATGTGAAGAATGTGAGCAGCAGCAGCCTGTGAGCAGCAGAACAGATGTGATCAGAAAGAAGTAATTTTCTTTTTTCTTTTCTTTCTGGTTGACTTGATGCTGCCAGATGCACGTGTTGGAGCTGATTCTGATCTTTCAGGATAAAAAGCTGCTTTTCCTTCACAGACTTTTCAGGAAATTATTCTCTCAGGTTTTCTCTGCTATTTGTATTTTTATTATCTGTGATTATTTCATTATTTCTTTATTGTAAAAATAAAGTTTGAGGCATAAAGACTCATTTAGTTATTTTAATCCTGAAATCTTTGATGTAGCAGAACTAAACTTCCATTTTCCTTCTTGTACTTCTGATACTAGAACTAAACGTATCTTCAACACGGATCATCTGCTTTTAGTGAATCAGCAGCAACATCACAACAACAAAGGAGACAATTTTCAACAAATTAATGAAACTGATGTCATTTAAAACTATCAGAGTCTGTTTTAGTGTCAAATTAAAGGTGATTACTGACAACTAGAACATTAACGTTACTGTTTTAATCACATTTAAGTTTCCTGAACGTTACATTAATGTCAACCAGCCACAGTTTTATGAACTTAATGAACCACATTACAGGAACGCAACACACTTCAGCTGATTACATGAAACTCAACACATTAGCTTGAAGCTACGTTAGCTTTAATCAGGCTAAGACTGAGCAGCTAGCTCGGTTAGCATCGCTAACATTAAAGCTAATATTTACTATGCTAACTTTCTTCTCTGGTCAACACACACAGAAACAAACTCCACCAACATCTGGAGTGCATGGCACACACTATATCTGACACTAAAGCTGCATATAAAGTGCATTAAAAGCGGCACCGATACGAAAATAAACATTTACTTACCGAACTATCAGTCCTTTCAGTGTCTGCTGGTAGAATCAGCCGAAGGTAGAAAACTGGTTGAAACAAACCAACGGGCAGAAAAACTGTCTGTGGAAAATGTTGTGCTGCTCCACCGATAAATAAACCAACAGTTATTATATCAGAATTAATCCAAACGAGGAGAGCAGAGTCTCTGCTGCCTCCTCCATAGGACCTGTCAATCATTCCAGACCGGACTGTCATTCAAGTAGTCCCGCCCCCTGGCTTCGCAAAACTTTAACGCTCTATAAAAAAATCAATATTGATTTATTTTAAGATCGGCCACCTGATCTCTCATTTTGAACATGAAAACTCACGAAAAAAATGTATGTACAGTCTATGCACCGTACTCTGTTTGGCTCCACACTTGCTGATGACCTCTTCCGGTCTCAGAAAATGAAAAAACGGACCTTTTTTCGTTTCTGTCTCTTACTGATTTTACTTTCTTGTTATTTTAAATATAAAACGAAAATCAAAGCATTTTTTTTAAAAAAAAATCATATATCCCTTTTTGATCATGAAAAGGAAAAATGCCTTGTATTTCAATTTTAATTTTTGTTTTTTAAAACGAAAATCAAATAACCAGTCGTTTTTTGTTTTTCAATACCCGTTTCAGAACGGAAAATCCAATTACCAGATCCGTACACGGACCCATCAGAATCACCTTTTCTTGAGGTACAATCATGATAGCCTGTTGAAACTAGGAACAGATTTTTTTTAATTTATTTTTGAACAAAGAAATGAAAAATCTTGTCTTAAAAACGACTTGTCTTTGTATGGACCAGGCTTAAGCTTCACACTAGGCTCCTTTCCTAATCATAATCCTTTAAGAGCATATTATGCAGTGAATCCTGATAATGCAGCACTGCTATGCAACACTATGTGGCTTTTGAATGTGGTAGTTCTGAAAAAGCTTGAAGAAATACAGCATATTACCATAAAAACAAATACTCACTCAGACACACTCCCACATGCATATTCATAACATTTCTTTCATCTGATAAAATCAAGACAGACAGTCAGAAACTAAATATAACAACCAATATTAACAAATGAGTTACTGAAAGTCTCTCAAGTGCCAAGATACAACATACCAACACTCTCTCACACATGTACACACTGCACTCCACACTGCAGGTCTCTGGTAGCAGAAGTGACCATACTGAGTCTGTGCCACTGAGAAAAAAATGGAACAGCATTTTTACCAGCATCCCACACAGTCATTTTTCACACATTCATTGTCAGTTTTTTTTTTTTTTTTTTTTTTTTTTACAGTCAGCAAAAAGTGTTAGACATTACCTTCAAACACAGATTCTGGAGTAAAATGATGAATTGTTGTAGTGAAAGAGGAAATTAGAGACAACATGTGAAATCATGTGTTACAACACGCATTGCTTGTGTGAGTCTATGGAGAAAATAAGTGAAAACAGCATCATGTCACGTCATTACACAAGCTGTGTGGCACTCAGTACATTTCTTTGTCTAAATGCAATACCAATTTCACACATAATTACCAACAAATACACTGTATACCACTCTGAGTGATTGAATTCTAATGACACAGTAAACATTATCTGCTCCTTACTTTAAAAATGCATTAAAATTGATTTCTCTGCTAAAAAGCTTCCACGAGGTCATCAGCAAAGTATCACTCATATGTGTTTTACTCAGTGCTACTCTGCTGCAACTTCAATTTTTAAGTAAACTTTAGAATTATCATAAAGTTTTTATATTATATTATTATAAAATTAGAATTATGTTGTGATTAAATGCTTTTTATGATTTCAAACTACTGTATAACTGTGTGACTGTGAATTCATATAACCCATTGTACCCAGTAAATTTCCGTGGTCTAACTTTGACCATGAAAATATAACAAGTTGATCCTGCAAGCAGCTGGTTGAAACTGGCTGCTAAGAAACTGATAATGCCAATGTAACTTGTGCCTGCTTAAAAACTAAACTGTTTCCACCTATTGCCAGTCACTTGTTCAGACTGTGCTCTGTTCAAGTAAAACCTTTGCTTTGACTTGAGAGACAACTCTGAATATTAATTTGGAGAAGTCAGGCCTCCACTGAAGAGCCCTGAAGGAAGGAAGGAAGGAAGGAAGGAAGGAAGGAAGGAAGGAAGGAAGGAAGGAAGGAAGGAAGGAAGGAAGGAAGGAAGGAAGGAAGGAAGGAAGGAAGGAAGGAAGGAAGGAAGGAAGGAAGGAAGGAAGGAAGGAAGGAAGGAAGGAAGGAAGGAAGGAAGGAAGGAAGGAAGGAAGGAAGGAAGGAATCTGTGACATTTACGCAAAACATCAGATTTCCTTCAGTTGTATCTCTTCCATTGAAGTAAACATTCAGATGACATTCGAGTGGATTTGATCTGCTCATCAGAACCTTGTTCAAGTAAATCTACTTGTTCACCTGTTACAAATATGGCTGTGGCTCAGGTTTCCAGAAGATCATTGCTTATGAAGAGGTGTTGTGATGGTGGGAAAACGAATCATCAGAACTAAGTGAAAGTGTCAGAAGTCGAATTGCTATTCTCAACAATGCGAGGCTTTCTTGGCATCATATTATGGCTAGACAGAATGTTTCTAAGGGGGCAGAGGATGACACTTTAAAATGCTTTGCACAAACTCAATCAGTTGTGATCAAAATCCTCATTAGGCAAAACAAAAGTGAGCACACCCTCAGAGGATCAATACATCAAACTCTGTTCATTAAGACATAGAAAAGCAACGTCATCACAGATGCAAAACTTGTTAAACAAAGAATGCAAGACTCCAATCAGTAAAAGACCTCAAAAGTAGGCTGTCTGTTACTGCTCTTAGAGGATGACTAGTGGTTTCTCAGTAACTTATCAGAAGTGAATACCAAATTACACACCAGCCTTTCTCAGTGGGTGACTGGAAAATAGTCCTGAGAATCCAAGTTTGAGAGTTCTGGCAATAACAGAAGGGTGTATTCAAGTAGATGAAATGAGAGAATGATTCTGTGGTGCATAACACCCAAAGTGAAACACAGAGGCAGGCAGTGTGGGTACTTCCAAACTGCACTGAATCAACTTCATCATGACTAAGGAGAAGTGACAAACAGTTCTTACTTGCATACATTGTCCTTCCTCTGGTTTGATTTGAAGAATACAGAAAACTGAGGTGACACTGAGGGCTTTATGGAGGTATTAAAGAACAGAGAGCCCAACATTTCTGATACTGCATAAAGCTCGTTGGCACATTGTTAGAGCCTACTAGGATAACACGGGTTATCAGGTGTTGCACAAACATGTGGACTCTGGTCGAAAGTATCTCTGAGCTCATCAAATGTCTCACACTTTGTCAAGATCCCAGGATACGATACTGATGAGGTGGTCTTTGTTTTAGCACCTTGACATTCAGCATATTTACAAGTTTATTTTCATTACGTGATGTTGGTGATGGTAGGTGAGTAGCCAGTATATCCCACCTGTGACCTTGCCGGGGTCCAGACTTCATGAGAAGGATTGGAACAGCCTAGCAGACAGGGTTGGGCATGTTCAGGGTATTACGTATTCTGTAGTTTATTATCAGGTCATTTATCTACTGTCCGGAAAGCTTGGCTCAAGCATTTCCCAGCCATAAAAAGACCAACCCTCTGCATGTCACCACACTATGATCAGATATCCAGTTACACTACTGATGTCACTGATGAAACACCAGATATACTTTATTGCTTTAGGTAATAAATACTCTTATGCTGAAATTTTGCATATCCTTTCCGGCTTTTGTCACAATTTATTAACCAGGATATGACAGGATGTGAACACCTACCAGCAGGATTTGTGACATCACAGCTGGTGAAGAGGCCGTTCCTGGTCCAACCGACAGCTTACCCAAGCGTGATGTGGAAACATGAAGTCTGCCTTGCACAAACAATGAGAATGTACTTGGCACCTTGTTTCTGGCAATTATATATTTGCTTAATCCTAAATTCTGGATTTGTATGCATCTATGAACATACCTGGAGGGATTTTTAACATAAGACTTGATCAACCCAAACACCATCTCACCTCAGGCCATCACTATAAAGGTATCATTTTAAAATGGGATTCACCCTGCCAGCTATTGTTGCCTCTGCTAAACACATGCTGTCATGGATGCTCTAACCCTAACCCTGTGGATGCCAACGCCACACAGGCAGGTCAAAGTAACAAAAACATTAATCAAAAGTCACTGAACAACTTTAACAAAAAGCAGGGTACAAACATAACAAAAGCCGGCTGAAGGTCAAAGAGAGCTTCCAAACTAAAAGTCCGAGTATATATCTAAAGTAATGAAATCTTGAGAAAACCGCTCTGAAAATCCCCAAAAACACAAACCTGAAAAGCACAAGGAGCATGAGGAAAAAGTCAGGCTGGAACACACCTGCAAAGATCATGCACATCATAGCAGAACTGTGTCGAGAGATGAATTTCTGTCAGTATGTGACAAACAATGAAGTTCTTGAACAAACAAGTAAAAAGAAATTCAAAACTGAAAATCAACCCTTTGTGCCAATCTTTTACCATGAGGTAGATAATAACATTAGATTCCCTTCACATTTTGTTAAGAAACCTTTATTTTTCTGCAAGCATTGTTTCCAAAAAAAATTTTTCTCATCAATCTGTTCTTTCACAGGTAAAACGTCTCTATTTCAGTTAGGAATTCTGGGTTTGATCCACCAGAATCAACCTCTTGATTTCCTCCATCTGTCTGTTTTGGAGCAAACTTCATGAGTGTAGCTGTGATTAACTGCAGTGACGCATCTTGGTTAGCAGGTGGCGCTGTGGCCTCACCGTAGGACTCAGCACAGCAGTAAATCAAGTGTTGTTTGGCGCCACAGGGTGTGTTCTCAGTGCAGGGAAGTGGCAGTGCTCTACCGACAGGCATGGCTTCCTCATGCTGCGTACACTAGAAGGGGGGAAAAAAAAGAAAAAACACAAATATATAATTAACACAAAGACTGGAGTGTCAACACAGTATTCCAGCAGCTTGGAACAATTCCCGATGACACTTCATGAGCTGACATTTGAGCAACCCACAGGACTTACGTCAGCTTCTGTGACCTGAAACAATCCATAATGACCTCCGAACCTTGAGCTTTCTGTGTTGTTTCTTCCTGTAGTTGAGCTGGGATTGGTCTGTCTCCGGTCTGGTTCCTCTCTCTATAGGATAAAACAAAAGGACAATACACTTTTCTAGGTCCTGAGGTGCACTGCTAGACTAAAAGGAGACACCGCATGCTTTATTGCATGATATTTGTGAGAAGCAGAAGCAGAAGCAGTGAAGCAGAAATTTAAAAAATGACATTTCATAATGTAAAAGTTTCTCATTTTGGTAATTGTTAGGAACAGCTAAAGGGTCAGTTATGCTTATTGTGGTCTCTATAGCACACAGAGCATTAGTGGTCATTTCAGCTTCCCTAGCCTTCAAAACATGATTGTGTGATCAGAACTCATATGCCATAGTGTAGTACACTGATGTGGAAGTGCATTTTCATCCTGCTGTCTTCAGGCTGACCAACACTGTAATATTTTCCATTTACTGGAGCATTACTGGTATTTTCTCATGAGGCAGGATATCATGGCAAACGAATGTGATTGAAAATTTACGTTCAACAACATGTCAAGGTTTTATAATCAGGTTAGTGATTATTAAAAATGTATAACAGCAGAGCTTATTTCCCCACTGATGTCGATTTCATATTCTAATTTTATTGTATTTGTAATACGTTTATGCAATCACAGATTACTGTCTTCACTGCACTTTATTTGCTATCAGGCAACAATCAACCTGCATCTGGAATAATAATGAAGCCTCACAAAAAAAAACAAATCTGTTTTTTCTTTGCTATCCTAGATAATCTCACACTGTCTCCAGACCCTTCTGCAACTTCATTAAAATGTTTCTATTCTTGAAAGCTCTCGCATTGCCTTTATGAAATGCACTGTGGGGGAATTGTATGCATCAACAGAGCACTCAGAAGTCAAGCCTTTTTCAGTAGCCACTCATCTGTTTTTGAGTATAATCAGCTTTGGCATTTTTTCCTGGATGCACAGACACGACATACTGAAAATATGCCTAGAATTAGTACAGAAGTGGACAGGGTCATTGTGCATTTAGTTTTTCTGAAGGGGTGCAAATTCACTTTCCCTTCTGATGAAAAGTTTAAATTGCAAGATTAGATCAACAGAGCAGTTCATTTATATGTTATATTTGTTCTATTTGCTTGAAGCTTTTCATTACATGCAAATTGTTCACTGTATTGCATTTAAAAGCTGAATTGTGCAAGAAGTTGTTCATAAAAGTTTTTTTTTATGTAATGACAAATTGGGTATATTCATCGACTCCTCATTGTTTAATATAAGTAATAGAAGTTCTGTTTTACTGGTTAATTAAAAATCTCCTCGTGTCTCTTCTGTTTTGTCTGACTTGTTTCAGTGCAGTAGAGTTATTTTGTTCCCCTGTTTTGACAAAGCAATGATTTAACTAGTGGATAAACCACTAGTGCTAAAGTAGGGGTATTCAGAGGTTGCTAATTTAATATTTTAAAGTCGTGTTGTTTTCATGCTGTGAACTGAGATTGGTTATTCATATGACAGTTAACAAACAAATTGACAGGACTCCCACAGTTGCGAACAACTCTGCTAGTTTTGCTCTTACTGCCATGGATGGATCAAAGATAATTGCTAACAAACCAAAAATCCTAAACAGAGATTGAGTCTGTGTGTGCCTGTCAAACTTAAATATCAATACATGGACAGACACAAAGGTATTTTTAGTTTCTAATTGTTTTAGATTAAATGTAATTAGAAAACTACAGGCATGCAATCTGAAAAAACTGAAAAAGTTGTCACTGCCACCAAACATAAAATGCACAGATTGCTTTTGCTATCAAATTTATCAGAGGACATCCATGTGAAATAATTGATTGTATATTGAATAAAACATGGTTTTATAAAACTTATACAAGTATTTAAATTATGCAAATTGTTCTTCACAAAAATAAGCACAAAACGTTTCGGAATGGGAGGACTTGGGGACTCAGACCCAATAGTCCTTTAAATCTGCTTTCTCATTTCACCTGTCTGGAGTCCTCATATGGGATAGGTAAGCCCTATCTTCACACACACCCTTCCCCACACACACATACACACACAGAAATATGCATATTCGACAGGTCATCCATCAAGGCCTCAAAGAGCTGAGGATCTGGGGAGTGTGGTCTAAATGAGAAGTCATTGACTAGGAAACTGTGGTAATGGGGTCTGCTTCTGATTGGATAAGAAAATCGAAGGGAAATGGCTGAGCTGCCTGCCTTCATGTGGTAGGGGTGTAGGCTTAAAATTGAGAAAAGGGAGCCAGAAAAATGAAGGAGTAATACAGTGAGAGCGATGGAAATGGAACAGTTAATTGCTTTTCACACTTGCACTCAGTGCTTCTAACCACATAACACAAAACACTGATTAACAATTAGTTATGGTCAGCAAGACAATGCTGAGTGGTGGTGTGTTGGAGAGTGTGAATTTCATTCACTGCATTACAATAATAATTACTACAATCATCCACATTTCATGTGCAGCACACAGTTTTGACATTTAGGATTTGACATGGACTTCGCTACATTTTAGTGTGTGTATGTGTGCGTGTGCCCCGTCACTGAGCCTGCAACTGGCCGATAATGCTCTGAGCATCACCTGGCAGCTATGATTATTGATCTGATGATGCATGCTGGGTGGAAAGATTGCTTTCAAAGGTCAGTGTTAATATCAGAAGGTCAGCATGTTAATTCTATTGTTTGTTTGCATGTGTGCTTCACTGCATAGCTGTTGTGTAGATGTGTGCATGTGTTAAATGAGGTCATTGTCTAAATAATAAATGTCCAAGTGCACTATTGTCCCACGACAGAGTATCAATTTACACGTTCAGTCCTCCAAGCAAAAAGCTTTGAGCACTACTGTTATGACATTTATTGATGACTTGTGTGTCTTTTATTCAATCCTTTTGTTCTTTTCCGCTGTCGTAGACATCATGACTCCCTGCACCACTGACGCCATGCATGTTTGTGAATGCTGTGTGTATGCATACTCAGTGTTTGGATCTGACCACATTTGAAATGTAGTATGGCTGTATTCTTTTCATTAGAATTTTGTTACCTCGTGGCGCAGCATAAAATCACAAATTGGCTGAAGAGGAAAAAACAAAATCACAACAACAAAATCAAAAGCCAAAACGCAATCACAGAATACAACACTCTACTGGTGGAGTAATTAATAAGAAAATACTGTGCGTCATCTCAAAGCAAAACAAACACAACTTTAATTAAAGTGAATCAGTCTCAGATAATGAAATTAATTAGACTTAAAGAGATAGACACACCGAGGCTTCAAGTAAAGATGCTTCGATCGCAGATCATTCTCTACTGTTTGAGATATATATGCATAGTATCTTCAGAATTTATGAAATCTGTCTGTATCCAGAGCCGCTATGATGTAATTAGCATTCAGTGACCAATTGGTGACTAGTTAACAGCATTTGAAAGTGTAAAAGCTTTTCATGAGAGCTATTTTGTTGGTAGACATGGTTTCAATGGAATAGAATACAGAGGGCTTTGTGGATTGAGTCTGGTGAGGCTTGTTGCCATTTGCAATGAACCAAAAAACAGACTTTTAATACATTTTGTTTCATCATTAACAACCCTGAAGATGCATTATTAAATCTGAATTTCAGTGAATTATCGTTCGAATGTATTGGTAAACTGGGCTGATCATAACAAAACAGTTTTTTTTTTGTTTTTTTTAAACAGAAATGAGAGGATTAACATGCTATGTAAGTTCTATGCCAACTTGTGGGTTGTTTTTAATGGAAGACAATCATAATTTGGGTAAATACTAATAACTTTCTTACTTCCACACCTGTTTCAGTATCTTTTATGAGGCACCAGTGATCATCTGAATAAACATGGAAGTCCACCAGTGACTTCATTCACTCTCACCCACTGTGCTGAAGCCAGACTCAAGTGCTGCAGTCTTTGTATTCAAATGCAGCACTGGAGTTTCATTTGTTGCAGAGGTCAGCCTATGACAGGGGATCAGTGTATGGCAGACAGGGGGCAGATTGATTTGACCTCAGTTTTTCTCTCTCTCTCCGCCACCAGATGTTTATCCCATTTAGTGTGACAGACTCAGGGATGTGCACTGTGTTGTGTGCGCGTTCTGTCCATACGTGGCTTTACAAAGCAGTGGCCCTGACTGAGGCAGACTGAGGTTGATAGATTGTACTCAACTATCTGTCACGGGCCAGCGAGGGGAGGAAGAGACAGGTCGGAGGAAACGGGGGGCTGCATTTTGATAGTGTCCCTGTGAGACAAACAACTCGACAGAAACGAGTGGGATAGGCTGTCACTGGGAGCTGACATAAAGTGATGAGCTGTCAGCCTAGTTTTGTTTTCCCTCATTAACAAGTCCACCTCCTAAATGTTGCTTTTGTAGCCAGAAAACTACTTTATGAGCCTCTCCGGTCGACTAGCCCATGATAACATGTTCAGCGACACAAAAAACAATTTACCATGTGTCAAATGTTGTTGTTGTCAAGGCGCCTCCTTTGAAGGAGGTGGAAAAGGTTGGTGCATAAATTGAAAGGTGCATTACACCAGAGGGGGGCTGAGGCCACATGGTTAATAGGAAACTTTCTTAAACGTTGCAAGAGACGCAAAGTGGTGAGTGAATGAAGAACCCCATTAACCTCGTCTGTGATTAGACATCCCTAATCACGAGCAAATGAGTGCATCCTCATCACCGTGGCCATCAAGAAAAAACAATCAGTGAATTGTTATTGGGTCCGTGCATGACTTTAGATATTGGATTTTGCATGGTTTCATTTTTTGTGGTTTCCCTGCTGTTTCTTTCTTTCTTTCTTTTTTATTTTTGGACACCTTTTTTGAGAGATGGATGGCGTGCTTGCTACTGGAACATTATCTGCAGCAGAAAACACATGGCAGCTGACAGATCATGGAGTGACTGAGGAGGATGATGCAATAATCCATCAGCCATCATTCTGTGTTCGGAACATCCACACAACACATGCACAAGAGTAAATACAAGGAGGAACATTGGCTTGTTAACTTGCATTAAATCGCAATCATTGTCTCTCTTGTACACAAACGCACACACTTGATGAATGTAATGATGCTCTTACTGTTTTAATGCCGAGCCGAATCTCCTCATTGTGGTGTTTGGATTAATTCTAAAGAGCTTGAATACTGAGTAGAATTAACGTGAGCTGACGACTTATTAATCAAACTGCGATGCCTACAAACAAATAAGACTGTCACGGCAAGGAGAAATTAAGTCTAATACAGCCCACACAAATACATCAGCATTTACTAAATCCATTCTGTAAGGGCGCACAGTTATTTTCATGTCTATTTCCATGGGGTTGTGTGGCTGTTTGCATGTCTTCAGTCTTTCTGTGTGACTCTGTGTCAGAAGTGCAAAGAATGTCTCTGAGGTGTGCTGATAGCAGTGAACAGGTACCATCAGTTTTGGCATCACAGGCAGATTAATGAGAGGGCTGTATTTAGCTCCCCCTGTCTCCTTGTCTGACCTACTGTCAGAGACTCCTTTTACTCCTGAAACTCAGAAAAACATCTTAATTCTGTTTGTGCCACAAGCAGAACGCTGACCTTCAAACTGTATACAGAGATCTGGCTAAATGTGTTCTGGCTGGAAGGCAGTGAGAATTTTTTTCACAGATATATCTACATTTTTTTTCCACTGCAGAGTTTGTTTGTACATTGCAGTATAACTGCAAAGAACCTGGCCTTGTCCAGGCGTTTTTAAATATACATTTTTTAAGCAAACTAGCCAACTTCATGTATTCGTTGCAATGATACTATTTTCCATCAGCTCTCTTGAGCTGTGACCCAGAACTGTGCCTGGGACTCATGAGTGACCCTCTGTTCGGGGAACACTGGTCCAGAGCACATCTGTATTCAGCCCTGGCTCTGTACTCATATTGTCAGTGGCCGGTGTACAGTCTCCTGAAGATGGATGAAGCAAAAGCCTAGCCTAATAACCAGTCTATACCCCCAGGGTGGGGGAAGCACTGCACTCCTTTGTCACCCGAGTCCCTGCACTGTCTCCATATTGACTTAGGCATTTCATTTTCATGCATTCGTATTCATCACCAGGCAAACCTTCCCAGCTACCACCGTGTCTGAGAAACATCTTGCTTTCTTTTATGTCACTTTTTCCTTTCTCATTCTGTACCATTATAATCATCCTCCTGGTTTGGTTGTGACTACCTGCTTGTCACAAGCTATACCTTTTGTTATGTGCTCCCGTACCACAAATCTAAATAATAAGTGTGTATCTGAGTGAACATTGCTGTCTCAATAGAATTTGTTGCTTTTTTCATCCTGAAAGGTCTTCCTTGTGTACACCTGGTTCCCTCTGTTGTTCTTAATGTTGGTAGTGTACAGAACAAGCTACACACCATTTTGTATATCCTGCCTGGCTCCACTGAAAAGCAGAAGAGTGTTTTGTTGTTTTCCTTCCAGAAACCAAATGGGAATCAGGAAATAGTAGACAGAGAGGAGAAATGTAAAGGTCATGGCACATCGGTCATGGAGAGTTGGATGCTGCTTGGATGTGTACAGGTCAAAAGCTCAACACCATGAAGATCAACTCACTGAGTGCAGAGCATAAAAAAACATTTAATCAAACACAAGTCGGATAATGCACTCAGTGAGGTTACCCTTTTATTTTGCCATTAATCTGGCCTTAGACTAGAGAAATGAAAATAGAAATGGGAGGCTGCACTTGCAGGCTTAACCACGTGGAGAAAAAAAAATCAGGCCACAGAGAGAACGAGAGGCTCTCCACAATGTGTTTGGGCTCAGTATTGGTATTGGGCTGAGGCTCTTAAGCTCAAGTAGGCAAGTGCTTGTGTGGCTTTGTGTGGATCATTATCAGAGTTGTGTGTGGGTGACTGACGGAACACACATTTCTGTTATTGTATGTGCTTGCTTGTCTGAGTGCGCATTGTAAAGGAGGATGTGCTACAGCAGCAGCGCTATTGTTCCTATCTCCCCTCATACTCTTCCTTCCTTCCTCCTCCCCAGGGTGTGGACAGAAAACAGAGACAGATTCCTCCTGTATTTGGAGATGACCCGTGGAGTTGTAGGTGATGATGACTGGCTCGGTGAAAAATAAGGCCAGGTGGCTATGAGAGGCCTACAAACCAGCCAGCACCGGGGGCCATGCTGTGCTGTGCCGTGCCACGCTGTAGCGCCACTCCTCGCCGCACCATTAAAAATGACAAATGCTCTCATCAGCTGCTGTCCCAGGTTAGCAACCGCTGCCTGATGCTCCTGAAGCCCTGTGTCTGCCCCAGATCATCAGCTGGCCTTTGCCACCAGTGGAACAACCATTTATTAAGTGTGAGTCACCTTTCATTTGCAGTCTGTTTGATTTTTGTTATTGCCAAAGTTAGGAATTGAAGGACCACAAAAGACAGTTAAAATGGTTTAGATTTGTTGGGGGGAAATGCACAAATTTAGGTGGCACACAATATTAAAATCCTAAAGTTCACACTATTCTTTAGAACTAAAGCAGGTGAAATAAAAAAAAGAAAAGAAAAGAAAAAAAAATCTGGGCCAGTGTGCTGTGAAGGGACAACTCTGAAGTATTAGGCCATCCAGTGGCCCGGGGTGAAACCAGGCCCACTCAGGCTGCAGATTAACAACTCCATCCCAATTCTTCAACTCCGGGGACACGGGGAGAAACAGAACTAGTCCAAGACAGGTGTATGGTTGTGGGCTACAGGGCGGCAACTGCCCCTTCCTCTTCTGAAGCAGACCCTGGTCTCCTGTGTCCCTGCAGGGAAAACCCCATTGTGTGCACCATCTGTTGCAACACAGGCGCAACACAAAAGGGGGTGAGAGAGGGGCGACTTGGAGGGAGCTGATGTTCAACGCCTGGTTAATATCACTGGGAGGTGCGGCTGTTAAAGAGCTTTTTCATTGCAGATGAGGGCTTAAAGGTGAAGAGGCCAGACCATGTGTAGGGCTACTTTAGACACTGACAAAAAGGCAGTTGTGTCAACACAGGTGAGAGGTCAGTTTAAGTGAGACTTTGTGGGAAAAATGTGCAAAAAATGCATGTGATTTGTGTAAAATTTGAGATAATACCCATTTACTGTCACACTTTGAGCTGGATGAGCTGCCATATGAGAGATCACCGAGACTGACAAATCTCTTCAACATCAGTGTGATTTTTGAACCTGTGAACAAATGCCGTTTAGATCGTCTCCCATGGGAGGAGCGGAGTTGAGCAGCTCGGCTCCTGCAGGCTTTTACTGGAGGTGCAGTAGCGGCCCCAACCCGACTGGTGGCGTCATTCCCCTTCAGTGCAGCGGACACCGCTTCAAATAGGTCAAGGAAAAGTTTTGTGTTTTGACAATGCGCGGTGGGCGGAGCGGTGGCTTAGCGATTGGCTGGTGAGTTTCGGCTCCCTGCTCGCTGATTGGCTCCGCTCTTCTAATGTGGGGCTACGAGCAGGCAATGTCGGGTCTCCCCCCCCCCCCCCCCTCCAACTCCTCCTCCTAGTCCCCCCTCCTGTTCCTCGCACCCCTCGGCCTCTCCACTCCGCTCTTCCCCGTGCGCTGATTGTCACACATTGTTTACTACGGCTTGAAATGTGACTCACAACTACAAGGCTATCTGCTGGAGTTTACCGCTCTGACAACTGAAGGGATTCTTTTGACGCGCGCCGTGCGTCTTTGGCTATCTGGGGGACAGGCTGTGGAGAATACCCTTTTCTGCCATGACAGTGGATTTGTTTGCGCTTTTATGCGTGCTGGTCGCCACATCGTCTGCGATGGAAGGTAAATAAGAATTTGGGAACGCACTTGCTCTAGATTTGGAGATTGCTCCTCGATCTCCAAGGCGCGCTTTGGGGATGCTTGCAGCGGTTTGCGATGGGCAGCGTTGCGTCTCTGGCGCACAGGGGGATGTCATACACGTGGATCGCGGCAGAATGCTTTTTGCTTGTCCCTTTATTCCGAGGCAGCATCCCTCCCGCTCCACTCATTCTCACTGATGCCACTTGTTCTTGTTCTTACTTTGGTGTGATTTTAAAATGCGCATCGGATCGTTTTCTAAGTGGCCATTCGTGCGTTTTAATCTGTTTTCCCTCTCTGATTACTCTCACTCGCTCCGTGCAGCAGGAGCGCATGACAGGAGAAGTCTCCTCTATTAATTGTGTTATTTTAGATCCTCATTATCCCACGAGCAATTAGTTATTCTCAGTGGGACACGCAGGCTACGATGTAAGTGCTTGTCAAACCTGCGAGGAGTCCCGTCTCGTTTTTCATTAAACTCAACAAATACACCACGAGAAGCTCCCTGGGCATCATTATGAAGCGTTTTTGAATTTGCAGTAGCAAACTCTCTTAGATGCGCATAGAAGTCTCCTTGAAAGATGAATTTGAAGCTGGTAGTGAATTTTGCCTTTTTACTATTGGAAATGAAGCACTGTTAGTGCACTTGGGGGCCTCTCCCCTTTTTGTCACACTACCCCTGTATTCTCCTCTTCATCCATCTCCATTCCTTTTTTTTCCTGTCTTTGTCTCCATCTTCTTCTATCCCCACTTTTTCCTCTCTCTCACACACTCATCTGGACAAGCAGTGGGGCCACTAGTACAGTAGCAAATATCTTCTCATTTAAACATGTTTTTCATTTCCGCTGTGGCACCCAAGGGACCACACTCTGGGCTGTAGCCTCACACGGCTGCTGGGAGGATATCCCACCAGCATCATGGCTTTATAGTGTCTATTTTCTCACATTTTATTGTGTCATAGCTTATCTTCTGCCAACACATGAACACATCAGCTCCCCCTGTATGACTGTCTGTATCCACTCCCACATTTAAGTAAATTAGAAGCACAATTAAAATGAGTTTTTTTTTCTCTTTAATCATTCACAACTGTGCTGCTGGACTGTGCCCAGCTCTGGCTGTGCTCTATAATTCAGCGGCGGTGGCTTTCTTGTTTGTGTTCATCAGATTTCCACACAGCTATGGATACTGAGCCCAGGCCCAAAATTGCTACCTCTGTGAGACGGGATATTTTGAGGTTCAAATGTTTACCCCATGTGAAATGACAGCATAAATGTAATTTCAGAAAGATGAGTGGAAGATGAGAGTGAAGAGTGAAATTTCCCTGCTAGGAAAAAGGAGGTGTGAGGTTTCTACTTTAAAAGATGGGATGAGAACGAAGCAGATGGGCAGGGAGATGGCCCTTGGGTTACCTCAGTAACAAGGATGAAAGTGATTTCCCTGTATGGGTGGCTAATTGAAAGGAGGTCGCCCCATGGGAAGGTTAAAATCTTCACTGATCTGAACTCCAATCTGTTGCTCTTTCTTTTTTTTTGGTTTGTTTTGTGTATGTGTGTGTGTGTGTGTGTGTTTGAAAGAGAGTGGAGCCACTGACCACATTATCCCTGCCTATCCTGTCACTCTTAATCTGATTATGAGATTAAATCGGCTGATAATCACAAAGTGTCAGAGATCCGCCTGTGTGCATGTGTGTGTCTTCAGTGCCTATTTGTAACTTTAGACTAAGTAGCAGCTCTGACCATATGGACAAACGGTGGTGTTGAATTGAATGATTTATTTGACCTCTCTGCACACTTACGGTAAACACTGCACACATAATTGATGAACTGTGGGATGAAAATGACGAGGAGGAGATGCTCTAAAGTATGGATGGATAGTTGGGAGACAGCAGAGCATAGTGGAAAAAGTGAGATTTAAAATTGAAGTTAGAGCATGCAGTGGTGTTTGTGTATCTAAACAAGGCGTAACGAAGGAGTGAAATGTAAATCTGATAAAATTTGAATTTGCTGGATTCATTTTCCAAGCTCAGCTATCCAGCGTGCCACACAAGACAAAATGTTATCAACAAAACGCCGACAAGTTTTTGAAGAGGGGCAGTCAGACCCGAAGCAGAAGGCTGACAGAGAAAAGGGGATTTGCATGGCATTAGAGGAAGCATGTGCAGTGCTCTGTTTCAACCCTATTTGTCTTCTCTCTTTTCCTTTCTCCCAACCATCTCCACCTTCTCTGCCTACTTTCCTCGACGCCTCTCCCTTTTCTTCCCTCGTTTCTCTGCCCTAATCTGTCTTCCATAATTTTCTTCACTAATCTCCCTTCTTGTCTTCCCTCCTCACTCCTTTAGCTTGCTGTCTCTGTGGCATGTGGATGGTTCTTGCCAACAGCAGCAGTAATTCTCCTCTACTTACAGAGCCATTGCTTATTTCTGTTTGCCCTTAAACCAATTAGGCTTAGATAAGCCCGCTCATTTAACAGACTGGAACTAGGTGGTGGGAGGTGGAATGGAGGGAACGGGGATGAAACAGCAATTGAAGACAGACAGGGACCAAGGGATGTATAAAGATGAGAGAGAGCGAGAAGGAAAAGGGAGGTCAGCGAGTTTCAGAAAAGATACAGTATGCATGTTTTACAAATCAGTAGACTAAAATTGAGCAAGGCAAAGAAAGTAAATGAACTCTGAGCTGTCTCAGTTATCTGACATCCAATAGATGCGTGAGCTACACTGGTGTAAAACAGCAGCGGCATTCAATATGAGTATGATAAGAGACTGTTTGTAATGTGCTGTAACCAGTCCCTCAGGATGCTGCATTAAGTACCTATATTGCACAACGGTGATGCATCATCCAGAGAGGAAGGAATAGAGAATATTGTGGCTATTCGAATAAACAATAGGTGTGATAGCTTAAACAATATGGAGGTCAGTACCACACGCTGTTCATAAACATTAATCAGCAGCCTTGGTGTGGAATTTTGATTAGAGAGGTCAGAGGACAGAGTGTTGAAGAACGACTTGCAGCCTCTGTGTCAGCAGCCCTGCTGGAGTGTCCTTGAGCAAGACACTGACTCAGCTCCAGGGGCACTGTCCCTTACTTGACCTCCTGTTGCTCTGACCTCACTGCATGGAAGTCAGAATGTGCTTCCTGAGATTCATGGAGGTTCGTTTCCTAATCAGAGCAGTGAAGCTCCTAGAATGTTGTTATAAGTGGCTTTAAATATAGACGTACCCTTGCAAAGCTAAAATGCTGTTTTGCTAGATCACTGCCTTGCACAAATTGCGGCTTGGCAAGACTGAAGAGGCATTTGCGTGAGACGCATGTCTGTTCAAATGAAGTATACAGTCCTGTAGATAAATGCCAGCTTTTCTGCTTCACTCACTCATTAATATAAACTCTCCATGCACCTGACTGGCCAAATGGACCACTCACAGGGATGTCTCAATAGCGTATTTTCACCTACCATATCTATTAAAATCAGTCTGATTAGCAAAATTGTTCTATGCATTTGCCAAATAATGCTTTGTTTGTTTGGTTTTGCGCACACTTTAAAACAACTGGTTGATTTTTGCAAGCTTTAAGAGTAGTTCTTAGGCTGGTCCGACATTTCTAGTCAGGCTGGACTGATCCCCTGTCATTTCCCATGGTTAAATCTTGCAGTGAAAACTGATCTTGTATTAATGTAGACTGGTTCTGCGAGGCTAGTGCAGAGTTAAGAATTCTCTCCTGCTCGGTGTGTAAGTTGTGTGAGCTCACCAGCTGTGCGGAGGAGACAGCCTGTAAAAAGAGTCCTGTTGAGTCTCTAATGGATGTGAATGCAAGATTGCTCTTTTCCTCCGCTCTCTCGTTTTAAATTGCTGGAAAAAAAAAGAGAAGAGAAGAATGGAAAATGCAAGCGTAACGCGGGCCCACGGGTTGAGGCCCTGAGACTGAAAAGACATGAAGTATTATGTGTGTGAGTGCTCACATGAGTGTATTTTGGCCACGAGCACCACTGCTGACCTGGGACCACCTAAAGTAGAATTCAATTTTTCACTTGTTTTGCGGCGCCAGGAGTGTATTGTACATTTGGGTGCCTGTGTCGTCAGTATAGTGCTAAAGCTGTTATGGCTGGCGGGGGCAGTGAACATGGCCTGATCCCATAATGGAGGCTTTATTTTGCCCACAGTGAAAAGACTACTTGGTGTTAAAATGCACTTACGTAGCCTAGCCAGCAATGACGACCTCTGGTGCAAACCCCTACCTGCAGCTCGTGTACCTGCAGTCCTATGTGTTGTACTTCCTTTTTCTATAAAACTATTATGCTTGCGTGCAGGCAGTGTGGCAGAAATCTATGGTCTGTGTGGGGTTTTTTCCTTCACAGTAGGTTGTATATTGCCTATTTTCGGTTGGATAATATGATCACTGCCTCCTCACTCTCTATTTGTCTCTTTCTATCTCACATGTGCACACACACATAACATATACACACAATAACACAGAGTCCCCCTCACAGCTCACCTTACCCCAGAGACATCTGAGCCTTGGGAGGGCCAGATGGTGGATGCAGGTTGGGAGCCTATGCATGTGCACATTTTTTTGTGTACGTCTCAGTGTGAGAATGAGCAGTACCAAAGGAGAGGGGGATAGAGCAGTATGCGCTATACTGAACGTGTGCGCATTTGCGTGTATCCTATTCCATTTTAATTCCAGACTCGGGACTCGTCGAGCAGATATCTCGTGTTCTTTACCATGTTGTCTTCCGGTGTCTTCCACACATTCCCGTGTCCTGAGATTTGCCGCGGAGATGCTATCAGCAGTGTCAGGTTCCACCCGTCGTTGCTTCATGCTCGGCCCTTATCGGAGCAGGTGGCCGACTGCGGGACGAGGGCTGCGGCCTTATCTGTCCAATCTCAGGGATAAGCAGACCCACTGCATCAAGCAACATACGAAACATATTAGAGCACCAGAGTGAAAGCGGTGACGCTCGTGACACAGTTCAACCTCAAACTGTGTGAGTCATCTGTTTGCTAGTAAAGCCAGTTCTCTCGAATGGTAAACACAACGCGGACACGCACCCCCACGGACCCATTCACCACCGAGGCTCGATGTGCACGAGAGCATAAACTTGGGAGATAACCCTCCGAGCCACACCTCGTGGGAAATGCAAGTAATTGATTGGCTGCAGTGAAGCGGCTTCCCCACCACTCAAGGATGGTGGTGTGAAAAATGTGCCTTTTTCCATTCTTTTTTCTCACTCTGAGGTTTTCTTTTTTCTTCTCCATTATCACCCGTCCTTAGAGATTGGGTGACAGTTGTTCAGTCAGCAGGAAAGGGGAGCCTCTTCGATATTTGGGGTGTTGAGAGGTGAGAAGAAAAATCATTGATTATCGAGTCTCATTTCCCACTGTTTCATGCAGCCTGGCTCCGGGGGCCTCTATACTTACAGCCCTGATTTTGACCACTTTCTTTTCCACCCCACGGCCTCTTAAGCCCCCTGTCCACACCAGCCCACCCTTCAACCAGCTGCGGCCAGTCCAGGTCCACAAAAGCCTGTTGTTGACTCAACTTTGCTGTCCGTTCCTTCCTGCCTACTAGATTGTTCTTTTTAATTAAATCTGAGAGTAGTTGCAAGGTACACCCCCATCCTTTCCACCTTCCTCCACCCCCCCTACAAACTTTCCTGCCTGGAAATAATTGGTTGTTTCTCTCAACTTTGCTCCCCCTCCTCACCTGCCTCTTCCTCCCCGCCTCCCACACACACTTTTTTGGTTAAAAACAGATGCATTTATGAAGCATTATAGGGTCTGCTACAAGGGAGAGAAGTGAAACATGAGCCTGTCCTCCTCGAGATGTAATAGGCGCAGTATTGGCAGGCGCAGGAAGAGGGTAAAGAGACTGTTGGGGTTGCATGCTTGGAGGAACAAAGGGCTTCATTTATGATTGTTATAATGAGATCTGTTTTTGAGTCAGACCCAGAATGATTTAATGTTACCTTTAAGCCCTAAGGCTAAGGCTTAAGGGCTACAAGTAGGTAGGTTGGGGGGGACAGAGGCCGAGTATGGAGTGTGAGAAGGCAGGTATAGTGGCGCAGTGTGTTTGTGGCTTCTAATGTGTGGGAAACTTTTTAAAAGTCTACAATCAAACTGATAAGAATATCAGTTTAGCTCACCGTGTTCGCTTGATAACAGCGCGGCATATTTATTTAGCAAATCCCTTGCCTCTCGAGTTTAAATGTACAATATATGAAGTTACCGCTGTACAAGAAAAAAAAACTTGATACATTTTGCATTTAAAGTGAATTAGCAGCCCAGAGGATCCCGCGTCTCCAGCGCTCAGAGGAATTAAAGGCAGGACGTTAATAGGGCTGAAATTACGGACGGTGGTGGAAGCTGCTCCACTTCTGATTAAATAAAAGCCGGCTCCTCCACAGGCTGTTTCTCATAGGGACTGACAAGCTCGCACACACACATGCACAGATGTTAATGTGCAAGATCCTCAACACACACACACACACATGCATGGCCATACACTCGCACAGCTTTGATGTGTGGAAAGGAAATGAGTAGAGACTGAGAGCTAAGGGCCTGGGCCTGGGGCCTGTCCCATTATTAATGAGTAAGTGCCAGAGCCTCTCCCAGGTTCAGGACATGTGGACATATTTCACTATTCGCCTGCCCTTCTCCTCACCATAAATGTAATCTCTTATTAAACATTAGCTTCTTGGCCAGAGAGAGGCAGAAGAATTGCGTGTGAATTATTTGTGTCTCTCTATGTGTGTGTCTGCGTTAGCATGAGAAATGAAAATTGTGTGGTGGAGAAAAATGAAGTACCGCCGTAGTGCAAAATGGAATGCCAGCTTCCGAGAGGGACACTGATGGGCCAATAAGTAGCAGTGGTGGGAGGACAGTTTTCACCCTGCATAACACAGAATCCCTCTGCCAGGCCAATTTCAACCTGCCCTATGCTGTCCACTTCTCTAGCTGGATAAGAAGAGAGCATTTTTGGAGGTAATTAACTATTGATTTGAAGCACAGAGGGTAATGGGAAATGAGTGGACAGTATCTCGATCTACCAGCAGTCGCCTGGCTGGCTGGAGAACAACTGAAAAAAAACTGACAGGGTGAAAGAGGCATTTCCCTAGAAGAAGCAAGCTCAAAGATTTGTTTTGCTTTCAAGTTCTGTTCTCTGTATTTAGGCAAAGAGAATATACCAGGGAAAAAATACAAATTGAAATCAGGATCCTGGGAATGTCTGCCGGTTGAAAATGCAAGCTTATGCATATCAGGTTCTTTCATCCAATATCCACTCTCATTTATTATATTTTCCCCAGTTGGTATATTTATTACATTTATGTTTTGTTTTGATGATCGACTGGACAAACTAATCCCGATCCATGTTGACCTATTGACTCACCCTCCCCTTCATGAATAGTTATGATGGTATGAGCCAAGAGGACTCTATTTAATGTGATGCATCCTGAGGACACATATCAAACAAGCATCCTCAAGTTATACATTTTTCACAGATGGTATTTAATATATCATTCCAAATTCCCCATATAGAGATTCTGTTGTGTTCCCTCCTCTGCATCCTCCTTCCACAGCTTTGTGCAGTTTTGTTTTTGTTCGCAGCGACCTAGAGGACAAGGATTAGGACTCATTTGTGCAAGAGAACAGAGGCGATGAGGGACAAAGAGACGGAGAGGGAGAGAGGGATAGGCCTGTATCTGCCTACAATCTTATTTGTGCTAATGAGGAGGCTGGTGGTTCTGGCTGCTAACCCTTAAGCACATCCAGCCCTTTCGAGTGTGTATGCCTGCATGCATCTTCATGAGAGTCCATCTCCTTGGATGTCTGTGGGGATTGTGATTTGCCGTTTTATAATAAATCTCCCTCTAATAAATGATGTGGAGAAGATTGCTTGTTGCTGTAAGTCACGGCTGTTTGTGTGTCCGCTGTTGGTGTGAGCTTGTTTGTTACGGTTATTGTTACGTTTATAAAGTATGTCTTGATTCAACTAGTTAGCGCAGCAGTCACAGTCGTATTCTCCTGCCTCACCGCTGTATTGGGGGCTCACTGAACAGAATAAAATTCGTGCCCCCCTCTCCAATTGTTCCCTTCCTCCTCATCCCTTATTCCTATGAAGTCTGTCTCCTCCCTTTTTTCTCCCAAGGCTGGGCATTTAAAGCGGCGTGCCTTTGATGTGAGCTTCACACACTGTTAGACACCTACCCAGCAGATTGACACTGATGTCTGGGCGGAGTCAGCCCATTTCTGAGAGCTGGGGAAATGAACTGCTTGAATATACTGTACACACATATGGTATGCAGCCAGGTACTTTTTAAAATAAAGTGGAATGTGGACGTGAATGAACAGATGTGCTCGTTTTCTAGCATGACCGCGCTGCACTCAGCTGATGACATGTCAGGATGACAAACGTTCCCACTAAACCAAGCTGAATGTAATTGTACAGCGGTTTTCCTGGTGTTTTACAAGTGTGTCACATCAGCTTTAGAGGAAGTTTTGTTAATATCAAAAGATAGATCCTTGACAGATAAGTGATGTGAGATTATTAATGTGTAATATACACGACTGGCCTCTTTTCTAATCATAAATTCTTGATCTTAATGCAGCGGCAGCGTGGCCTTACATCTTTACTACAAGCTCAGTGAATGATAAATGGTTTGTAAAGGCCTAGACAGGGAGTGTGCGAGTTGTGTGTGTGCAAATGATTGTTTATTGTACAAATTTAAAGATACAATTTGTGCATATGTCTGGTTTAAGAATCTGTGGGATAAGCTGGTTTCCCACTTTGCAAGTGAGTCTGTGATGTACAGTACATTATCATTATAATGGGATGTAATTTGCATAGTTTTCAAGGTGTATAGCTGAGCCATGACAACCTTTTTAAGATTCTCATAACAAAAATTGCAGGTTTGGGTTTTGGTTACATTAAGCATAAGAAATACTTATATCATACATTTTGCTCTCTGACATCAACATTGTAATTTTCATCATGATATCCTACATAAACGTTGTCCGTCACACATTGTGGATTAATGATTTAATCACAATAGCCCTAGTAAAGCATGTCTGCTGTGTAATTCATTGGCCATTTAATCGGCCATTGGTATTCACTCCAACTCATCATGTGCTCTTTTTGTGTTTTTTTTTGTTTTTTTTTTTTTTTGCATGGTAAGATTTCAACACCTTCAGTGTTCATAGCTGCATGGTAACTCTCAAAAGAAAATGTGTATTTGCATCAAAGAGCTGGATATTGTCGGAATCTCTGTATCGCTGTGGATGTATTCGTCAGCACACCCTAAACAAGACTGATTTCTGCCAGGGAGGTCTTGGAGATCTTTCCGTATGTGTTATCACTTTCATGCCAGAGAGCACATAGTGTTTTTCCTTGTGAAAGGCCATCATTTCAGTCTTAGAGTGCTTAGGTTTGAATGAATCACATTACTGAGGTCCTCCCAGCCATTTGAGGTGAATATATCATGCTCCAACCTGTGCTAATGACAATACTGACTGCGTAATACGGATCACAAAACGGCAGTCTGGACAAAAGCAACTGGCCAAGCAGAGTCATGCAGGGGTGTGTTAGTACTGGGACAGTCTCCTGGGCTTTTGTTCTCCATGCCAAGGCGTTAGTCTTCCCTTCCTCAGACAACACTAAACAGGTTAGGACAATAAAGGAACAATGTCTGGATTCCTTTGTCTTGCAGATTTTCAAAGGTGGTGCTTAAGTGTGTAAGCCTGATGCGATTTGCAGATTCCTGTTCTTTATTTGTGCTTCTTTTCTTTTTTCATCTAATTAATTCATGAGAAATGTTCTTTCCCTGTGATGATGGGTGCGTGTGCAAACATGCATGTGTTTGCAGATACTGATGTGTGATATTCGCTTTGTTAGTTTTTTAAAAATGCTGTAGTAGTGTACGTGGCGATTGATGACTCGTCCCTCTTTGTAAGTGAATAAAGAGACTCCATTAAAATCTTAACAGTCCACATGGTTTCAGGCATGTTTACCTTGTTTTATTTTAGGTTTGAAAAATAAATGCTCTGAGCTCCAAAATTTGCTTTTATGTCGTCAACAATCTAGAAACCCACCATTCATTTGGCATTTATGAAAGCCACTTGATATATGAACTTGCCTATAACCCAAGCTGGAAGAGAGGCACAGATGTGCATTGCTCTCTTCGTGTGATGTTTATACCTCCTGACAAGGTCAGTGTGTGAGTCTGAGAGTGTGTCTGTGTATATTCAAACATGTATAAAAAAAAATCACTCAGCTTCCTCTAAAAGGTCTCTCAGACACCTGTCAATGATTGGTCGAAAGAGGACACCTTCTTGCTGCTGTTATTGACGGCTGAAAACATAGAGGGAGTGTTGAGAGTGACTTGAATTTCTCCACATGTTTTCAATCAATTTGAGACTCAGGTAATGCTTTGAAAATCTACTCCTGCCTTTGATAAACATCACTCGGCAGCTTCTAAAAGGAAAAGCATGATAGATGGTGAAATGGATGGATAGTGTATCTTAAAAAAAAACGGAGAAGACAAAAAAGCATACAAGAATCCTCTGTCTCTCTCTGTCTGTTGTCTTGGCTCTAAAGATTGATTGTGAATCGTCCAGGACGTATGAGCGTTGCGATCATATCATGGATCACAGCATGGGGAGGGAATGACAGATGTCGTTTGTTTATTTGAGAGGCGAGTGTGTGTCTGATGGATTGGCTGTGTTTGATGGATACAAGGATGATTTGTCATCTCTTATGTGTCTCTTTGTGTTTTTGTAAACATTTAACAGGGCATGCTAAGCGATTGTCCCGTGTAGACTGTTGTCCCAAAGTTGGTCAGCCTATCACTTCAAGGACATATATAGTTTATGTGATACAGTAGATTAAATTTATATGTACATGGCTGCTCAAATACTGTCTTTCATGCACATTCTATATTATAATTTTCTTTTCGATCTACATCAAACGTCTCCCGAAGCACATTATTTTATAGGACATTTCTCAAAACTCAGTAATGTTACATTCTTCCAGACGTAATATGTCTCAAAGAAATGGGACACCTCACTGGGGTGATGGGTGGTAAGGGGGCAATTGAAGGAGGGGTTAAGTGTGTATCAGTCAAGGTCGTTTTGAGTGGCATATGTACCGTATTTAGGAGCCCCCAAAGCCAATTACTAGTGTAGACATGAAATGCACCTGGATCTTGTTGTGATGACTACCGTCACACTGGATATTAGTTACTGGACCAAAAAAAATACCCACAGGTGAACACTAAATCATAATTGCTTAGGGTGCTCTGCTCTCAGCTGGTACGCAGATGAGGTCATTAGTATGGGTGGCCATTTCTATCCTAACAGCTCCTGATTGCTTTGCCTTTCACATCTTCGTGACATCAGCACATTGCTAATTGACAGATAATTGCCAATAATCACGAGATGGATCAGTGTGAGTGCAATTGACGAAGCTTGCTGCAGCATATGCCAGTTCCTTTAAGAAATCTGGACTGATCAGTTTGTCCTTGTTTAGTGGAGCAGTTTAATCCTGTGCATTTTCCCAAGAACATTGTTGGAAACAGCTGTCAATTGTATATGTATTACGGTCATGTTAAGGACATTCCCTTTGCAATGCCTGCAACGATGTTTGCTGCCTCTGCGAGAGATAAAAGCCAGGCGCTTGTAATGGGATCCTGTCTGTTGGGAAAAGATGGAGGAAATCGCTGGGAGCAGGAATGCGCTTGACTTGTTCGTTTGGGTCAGTGAAGGAAGTGCCGGTGTGTGTTTGCGTGTGTGTCTGTGTGTCATCCAAAACTGTGTTTGCTCAGCAATAGAAAAACTGAAATGTGATATGAATATCCTTTCCATTCTTCCATGAAAGTACCTGAAAATACTCCTGAAAGGGTCCCATTTAGACTCTCTCCCAGACAATACAGTACAATGCTCCTGATGACAGGCTAACTGGGGGAGGAAATAGCCCTGCTGGGGTCAACATAATAGTGGAATATTCTGGAAGCCACAGGAGGGATTTATGGAAGCAAATAGTCTTTTTCTAACATTCAATGGAGCAGTGTGTATGGCGTATTTGTGTGTCTGAGCGGTGTGTGCAGTTGACATGCTGACCTTTGCTGTATGTGAACCACATTCTGTGATGTGCGAGATGTGTGAATTGGAGCCTTGCCTAGCCTGTCAGTCAGATGAAGAGATCATTAGAGGTGTCACACTGAAATCTCCCATCTCTCTAATCAGCTGTCATACTAACAACACCACATTCTACATGTGCGTATTCCCAGCTGCCAAATACGAGCTCATGAGTTCAAGCTGAATACACAATGGAATTGAAAACTTTAATGTTTTCCTTGAGAATTGTTGTCAGGTGCTCATTCTCTCTTGCCACGATACTCTCCTGGGCAGAAGATGACTCCATCCTGGAGTCCATATGGACCTTATGTTGCATCCATGCTGCTCTCTAACAGGGACGGGATGGCAATTAGCGCTACATTTGCTGAGAATGGCATGGAACCAGAGACCTGTCACCTTTGCTTCACAGCTCTGTCTTTGAAGACATGCATGTGTATGTGTGTGCATGTATTCATGCATGTGTGTCAGCATGCATGGAGGGGGGGGGATTCATATCATATCATGGCACCTGCTTCACAGCAGGTGGTGGGACTGCCTCACCAGGACAATGTGTGTGTGCGCGGAAGGAGGTGGGAGGGCAGGGTGTAGCGATTGGCATATTGCGTGTGATCAGAGGCAGAGCAGCATCTAAATTCATGCGGTTACTTGTAATCAATGTTACCGCATATCCCTTTGGGTATGCTAATGTATTCTAAAATGCTAATGTATTTCAGTGCCAAACCCCTAAGTTGTATCATGAGTGAATGAGCGATGGTGCACACAGTGACAATGAGATGGAAATCTGCTTGAGGAATGTCATACAGTATCTTGGGGAAATGAATTCCTGCACATAGTTACTGAGACCCGTATTGCACCACATGGACTCCTTAGGTGGCAGCCTTTGCATCCTGTTTGTTAGAATTATTTGATGGAAGTTTGAAAGCCCCTTTGATGTCTGTAGTGAAGGGCTGATGTGACACAACATGGTCAGTGATGCGGATGGAGAATCTGATAGGGTAGGCTGCAGTCGCCCCTGGAGACTCACAACTGCACGTTCCAGCTTTGATCACAGAACACCTGGGTGTGATCATGTGATAATGAAAACAGTTCAGGGAAAAAAAAAAAACAACTCATGTTTTTCTCTCACAATTTGAATATCCAATTATTTGTATATTGGCTTCATGTTGGCCACCAGAAGATTTTTTGGGTGACTTCAAACCCATCTGCCATTGCTCAGATTTGCGTGCAGGCAATGTCTGAAACCACAGGCTTTTGTACACTAATTATAAGGTATCCTATTAACTAAGCAACAGGTGATTAACAAATGAGAAATGTGGTGATGTCCCTGGTTTTCATTCCAAAACACTGGTCCTAGCTCAGTAAAACATGGTGTCTGTGAACCAGAAGTCCAGATTGTACCAAATTCTCCCAGTTTGACTGCTGCTAAGACGTACTGACACTACATATACATCAGACGATCAGAAATGTGTCAAAAATCATCAGAATTGATATTATGGGCTGCCTTGTTGGCCAAGCATTAGTGATGGCAACCATAAACTGCACCGCCCAGCCAATGACCCCGCCCTCCTTTCATTTTCTATCATCGCTCTACTGTGAAATCTCAAAAACAGGCACAAAATACTGCCAAAAATGTCACATAGAATCCGCTTCACACGCTACCCGGATTGACTGGATCACATTAGGGAGACATTGCAAACTTTGTTTTCTATTTTCTTTCATTTTGTTAGTCAGACAATCAGTATTTCTCCCTCTCCCGCCTTGTCTGTCTCTTTCTCTCCGACCATCCACACGGTATAGCGGCAGGTTGTGTAACATGTTGGTCGGCTTTGTACTCACAGATGATGACTTCTGACAGTTGCCCACATTTTTGGAATGAGCTTTGTGTTGAGTGAGTGCACACGCTATGTGTGTGTTTTTTGGTTAAACGCGCCTGCAGTTGCGCTTGTGTGCGACTGTGGGCGTGCATGCTATAGTGACAGCTGACAAGGCCCACGCTTCTTAAATTAGCCTTGCTGTCTGGCCCCTTGGGAAGGCGTGGATGTTTAGATATAGAAGAATATTTAATGCTGCAATCCCTGCTTTATTCCCTATGCAATAGTTTAGCATACTAGCCCCTCTGCTATACCTCTGAGTCAGGGTGAAATTATCCCACACATGGCGAAAGGGAATCTGGGGCTGTGGTTGCACCAGTTCCAGTGTTTATCAAAGTAAATGTGTCGCCTTTTTGGTTTTGGAAGGTTGCTTGCATAGAATAGGGATGCAAAGTGTTTTGCTTCTCTGTCATATTTGCAGAATTTCTTGAAGACTGTGTGCTGGTGCTTCATTTAGTTTCCTCATAGCGCTGAGTTAAGTTAAGCCTACAAAATATTTACGTTAAGCATCTTCACTGCCACCATTCTAGTAATTTATTCATGGAATAAAGTAGTGGAGAGGTTATTGTCAGCACTGCTGGATTTGCCGCACTTTTAGAGACACAAAGGGTTTGTCAGTGACATCCTATCACTAATGAACTTGTATAGGTTAGTGATTTTTAATGCGAGTCAAATGATTTTGGAGCCGTAGTAATCTGGAGGTCATCAATCTGGCACTAGGGTGTATTGTGTGGTTTTGTGTGTGTGGGTATGTGTGTGACTGGATAGATAAAGGAATGAAAAGGGTCCCCTTGTGACTTGAGCTTTATTAAAGAGAAGTTAATGAGTTTGCCTGTCTGACTGTCATTTTTCCTCCCCTCCCAATTTATTCTAAGCTCCACCTCTTCCCCCATCCTACTAATATTCCTTCTGCTTATACAGTCGCTAAAAGTATATTCACGTTTCAGGCATGCTGCCATTGCCCTTGTGAGTGAATTACAAAAAAACTGAGCCATTGCAGCATTGGGAGTGAAAATATCAAGCTATTTGGTTACATCCCAATTTCTGTTGCCCTTTTCTCTTCCTCTGGTGGTCTGTCACTCTCATCTATCCCTGTGCACCAGAAGAATCTCGCCTTTATCGCTGGCTGCTGGTTGGATTTTCATGCTAATTCAAGCAGATCCATCTGACTAATGCTGATCACAGATGTTCTGCACTGTCCCTAGTGTTGGTGCGTGTGTGCATGCTCGTTCATTTGTGTCTCCATAATCACAGCGCTTGATTCTCATGATGTTCTGATCCACCGACAACAAAGTACATACTCTTTGCTCTTGAAAATGAGATCTCTGTAAATCAAATGCCTGTAGCGGTGGTGATATCTGTGATGTTAATAATTTTCCACAGTGACTCTGACTCCAGTGTTTACCTTGTGGCTCGGTACAAAAGTGCGCTGGCAGTCTGTCATGTTTTACTGAGCTGCAAGATGGAGGAAACTCACTGTGTCTGCAGGCCGTGAAAAGTTGATGATAACTGGTGGCACTTTGTAGAACTTGTTAACTTGCGGAGGAAGAAAAAAAAAACCTGTGGAAGAGGAAGAGGAAGAGGTAGGCGAGGACAGAGACAAAGAGCGAGCCATGTTCGTTTGCTCTCTCCTGGGGCACAGAATGCAGCAAGTGACCTGACATGCTCGCAAAACAGTGCTTCACCGCTGTAGCATCAATCTGCTTGTCCTACTGCAGAGGCAGGAAGAGAGCAGCGGCACAAAAGCACAATGCTCTGTCTACAAACACTTTGTACAGTTGCTCCTCTGTCACGTTCGCTGGAGAAATTACACACAGAAAGCAGACATAGCAGCAAGCACACATAAACAGACACAAACAGAAATGAGACCAGCACTGCTTCCTTCCCCAAAACTACTGCGACATGAGAACAACAGGTATGACTTGGGGAAAAAAGAGATTGTCTCAGTGTCACCAGATTCCTCTGTTTCCTGTGTTTCCTCACAATCTCCAGCTACATTTCTTTTGGAGAATAAATGAGCACAAATCTGTCCCATGTTCTTGTAGTAAAATGAGAATTTAAACCCAGCATACTCCATGTCATCTAATTCCTTTCCAGTTTCATATTGGAGGCTTCCCCCTCTCTCTCCCCCGCTGACTGTTGCCATCTGGGCTTTTGATCTAGTGGAAATACTCTGACAGGCCTGTTTGAGGGGCCAACGGAAGAGAGATGACATTGTATTGCAGCAAATCCATAGTGGGGACAGGCAGGGGGCACTATCACAAGCCTTGTGGAGTCTGTCTTAAAAAGGCAGGGGGATACTGTGGCCGTCTGAAAAATCTATGGAGTGTGATGTGACTGACATTGTATGCGATTTGTTGGATCCTCATTGGACAGGGCAAGCTGACACATCTGTGGCAGGAAGCCAAATCAACTCTGATTTACAGCACACCAGCATCTAGAAGAGGGGGCCTGCCCAGTCACCCTGCCATTACAGAAGATGTATTGTGAGGCGAAGCACAGCATCAAAAAACAATCACTCACAGAGACACACATACACAAACATACAATAAAACATCTATGATGAGTGGGTTAAAGTAGCTCTTGTCACAAGTTATGGCTGCTCATGTTTGACATGTATAAATTCCCAGACAGAGACATCAACTGCCTCTGCCGACAGATATTTTGTTAAGAGGAAGACATTATTGCAAATAAAACATGCTTGTTGGATCTGGGCCTGGCCTGACTGTATGTTAAACATTTAGTAAGCCCTCAACACTTTCCCCTGCTGTTGGCCATCACACTGCTGTGGCTCCAGGCCCATTAGAGTAACACAGAAGAGAAAGCGACTGAAATATTGAAATGGGGCAAATGGGCTGAAAAATCAAGAGACAGTTTAAGCTATTCAGGAACCAAAAGAGAAACAGAGACTTGTAATATAAAATGGAAGAGTTAAGAGAAGTTAAGACTGATTGGACAAAAGAACTGGTTGCCCATGGAGAAATTAAGGGCAGTAATTTAACAGAGAGTAGATGAGGCAATGTAATTCTTTGTTTTTTATTATGAAGGTAGAAGGGTAGGTGTGGGACTGGAAGGGTGCAGGAGGCAGTTATTCGGCATGCCTCGATTCCCCTCTTCTTTCCATGTATAAAAATGAAGAAGAGACACAGTTGAGTTTGGTTGCCTTCTAAAGCTGCATCAGCCTGCTCATTGCGTTTGAAGTGAGAAGTAATTGTGAATCACAGTATGGAACAAAACTCATTGATTGTCACTATTTGATTTATCTTGCTAGAAAGTAGTTAAAGTACCTCTTTAAAGTTGTCTCGCAAGTTAAGAAAGTAACTGCCATTTTTCTCATTCAGATTGCATTTATTTGCTTACTGAGCTGAGCCACATTTCATTCATTTACCATAGTTGTGAAGATTCAGCAAAAAGCTGCAGCGCAGCAGTTTCAACTGGCATCTCACTAATCTCTGTGCTCCTTTAGGAAGCCTTTAGACTTGCACACAGACATATGCGGCCCAATGTAAACATCCTAATTAGTGGTGAGGTTGACAGAGAGGAGGTTTGCTTGGCCAGGGCCATCTGGCTGGGTCTGGCTGTCTGATCTATAGGTCTCTGGTTTGCCAAGCCCACGTGTTTTACATAGTCTCACAACAGAGGGAGGACAAGTCAGGTTGTCACCAAAACAAATTTGAACCATAAACTAAATGAACATGTTTGAAAACACACAGAATTTCCTTCGCATATTTTCACTCCTAATTCTCCTTTTTTCATTCATACTCGCTCTCTTTCTCTATGTCTTGCACGCAGGAAAATTAATTAGGGTTGGCACAGCAGCAGCAGCAGCAGCAGCCTCGTTCTAATAAATCTCTTCATTATCTAAAGTGATTGGTGGACACTGCAGCTCATTTCCTGTCTCAAAGTTGAGACCTGAGGACAGGCTGGTATTAACCCTATGTTTCCTGCTCTGCCCAGCCTCTATGCTTTGTGGTTATGTTAGTGCATGTGTAGTGCGAAAGGGGATCACAAGAAACCTAACTGCATGAAAATCAAGGATTATTTCACATAAATGTACATAATGCTGTAGCACAGGAGTCTTTTTGATTATTGTTTTTATTGTTTTGATTATTTTAATGTGCTCAAATCATTTAACAGTTTTTGATTAAAAGCCTGTCCGCCTCCAGACCACCCACTGATATTTAGCACAAATGACCCAAGGTGGCCCGTTTGTGCACATCGCTTGGCTCTACCGTCAACAATTATCTGTCAGCATTGTAATTTTTGTATACCTGCCCGGAAAAAAAGAACTGCTCTAATTCTCATTACAGTCACTGGCTAAGCATGAATATTATACCCTAATATCTGTCATGCAGTGCTCAGTGAATGGACTTTTGTGAAACCGATTCAGCAGCCTGGCATGGATTAATGACCTAGAAATTAGTTGCAGTTAAGTTTGGAGTCATAACAATGTTGCGGGTAAAATTAAGTATCCCTGAACGCAAGGGGAGTTTTGGGCGGAACTCTTTTCCTCTTCCTGTTACCTGATGACATCACAGGAGTCTAGGGAGCCGCTGGAGCGCCTGTGTCCCATCCACCTGACAACTGTTTTCAAGGCCTTTGGGTGATACAACGCACATACAAGGCAGGCTTACACATGCACGTGCTTGCACACACCTGATTAAAAAAAGAAGGACTTTGGGGCCAAATAAATCACACAACGTGAAGTCTGGGGTGAGAGCCTCTGATGAGATATAGGGCCTACAGAAATAGGCCATTGCAGACCCCATTCCTCCCAGCCAGCACCAGAGTTAATGGCTTTCAGATCTCCGGGTGCCTCTCTGACTCTTTATGTGTTAGCGGGGTTGTCTTTGTTATCTTCCAGCTGTTATCTTTGCTCTTCCAATTCCATCTTCTCCGCTGGAACGCCACTGTAAACGGCTGCTTGGTGCTCCCTCCTAATGGATGAGTTGCTATATTGCAGACTCCTTGTTAACAATAAACCAGGGTTCATTTATGCCGCTTGGTTGTTTCAGGCTCACAGTGTTTTTCTTTTGGAAGTGGAGGGGAAAGCTGGAATTGCAGACGGAAGAGCAGAAGGATGGAGCAAGGACGGGAAAGTCAGGACAGAAGTGTAGACGGAAGCAGAGAAGGGAGGATGGTGACTTTTACAGCCATACTGACAGAAAGTCAAGTGAACTCAGTGATGCAGAATAATGTGAACTGAGTGCGGTGGGCTGTAATGTGCCTTACCAAGTGTGTGTGTGTGTGTGTGTGTGTGTGTGTGTGTGTGCGTGTGTGTGTGTGAGTGTGTCTTTGCTTTTGACTGGAGCACAACCCATGTTTCTCTGTGTGGAAGGCATTAGCTGAATTTTCTCCAAATGAGTGGCTCAACAACTTTGTGTCAGGTTGTATCTAACAGACAGTGCAGGCTAACACACAGAGACACTAAGTGGCCTGGGACTTGCGGTATGACTGGTGTATTGGTGAAAGTGGTGTATATACGCATATATACAGTATATATACATGTGCTCTGAATACTCTGACACTGAATCATTGTTGAGGTTATGCACAGCAACTTTCAAAGTGAACCCTTGTCTTAAAGAAAATAAATTAGTCAAATGTATTGAATAAAGCGTGTGGCTTTGTCAAGATCACATGCATAGGTTGCAATGAGAATATACAGCACCTGGCACCTATTCATTCACATCTGAATATGGGGTTACCAGGAGCAACACAGACCCTACAGCATCCTCACATTTACTGTTTGCCAAGAAGCCAAATATCCAGCACCATTAACCTCATCATTGCAGCATAATCAGCTGCGGATGAAGTTGCCACGAAATTGAGGCAGCCTTCAAGGCACAATTATACATGTTAATTAAATGTTGCTCTGTCTTGCATTGGCTTGACACATAATGCAAAACTGCCATTTGGTCTGTGCCGTTTGAGCTTTGCCTCCACTCAGTCACTGAGGATCTGCAACACACATACTATAGCTGGTGGATAGACAACAACAGATGATTTCACCGAGCTGTGTAATTAGCAGCAATAACAAAGTGTTGTCTCTGGTTGAAAATTCATGCTTGTGTTGTAGTTGCTCCTTGTGTGGATGTGCTAGTGTTTGTTTTATGACGGTGCCCATAGTGTTCTTTACACCTAAATATTTCATATGTAATATTTTTGTTCAGGATGTTTTAAAGAATGCTGGAAGCTTTGTCATCTATTTCTATTACTAGGTGCCCTGATGCCTGGAGATGGAATGGCCTCTGTGCTTCTGTGTGGACATATGCATTTGTGTTTGTTGGTGTCATTATCTCTGTCTGCAGATATAACTACTGTAAGAGCACCCACCATTCACCAGCCTACTGAAAGCGCTGAGGTGTCCAAATGTTACGGGGGGCATTTTAGAGTGTTATGGTTAATAGATATAGCACTCACACCACCGTAAGAAAAAACAAGAGCGGGTCACACTCTTCTTGTGCAGTGCTTGCTTCTGTAGAAGCTCTGAAAATTTTTCAATATCTCAAACCATCTACACTGACAAGGAATGCAGAGGCATCGGCTCTAAACGAATTGGACAGATTGGTCTAATACCATTTTATTAGATGCTTCCAGTCTTTGCCCATCATCTGTGAAAAGACTGCTTGCTTTGTCGTTTCAGTCCCACGAAGGCTCAGCAAAATTGAGACTACAGCTTGAGTGTATGAGTTTGTAGCTGTTCTGGTTTAACTATGCCCACACATGAAGCCAGCCCAAGAATGACAGGGGAGAGTGAAAGGAATTAAAAACTAATTCCATTTAGACTGTGTCAAAGGCAGACAGGTCTGTTCGAAACAGGTGTGTTTATCCATTTGCAAAGTTGTTAAAAAAAAGCTTAGCTATGATGGAGTGTTCGTGTGTATGAGAGAGAGAGAGAGACGGAGGAAGGAAAAAGTGAGACGAAAAAAGAGGAAGACAAAGGATAAGTGTTTATACATTGTGTGTGCGTCTGTGTATACTTGTATTACTTATGTTGTGAGGACATAAATCTGTTTACACAGTCACAATGTCGAGACTTGCCCCTGTTGTCATGACTCAAAGTAAATCCTCCATGTGTCATTCATTATATTTTTGGATATAGATTTAGTTATGGTAAAAGACAGAGTTGGTTAAGTAGTGTTTATGGTTGGCACTTTGGTAAATCTCCAGGAAGTGAATGCACACCATTGTAATGTAAAATGAAGCAAGCATTATAGTAAGTATGTGTGTGTGTGTCTGTGGAAGTAGAGAGTCTGCAGAATGCTAGCTAATTTAAACAGGATTAGAGGATATAGTGATGGACTGTTCACACTAAGTTATAATGTGTTGTAAAGCACTATACCACCCACATGCATCCCACACCTCCACGGAAATCCCTTAGTGGCTAGCATACGCTGCACACATACACACACTCACACACTGATCATTTCTGAAGAGAGTGTGGGTTGGAGAGGGGATATATAGCCAGTCTGCAAGAGGCTTGTGTGCTGCGTGAATACTTTTCCAGCCTTAATCCGCCCATTCCTGTTGGCATGAAAGACAGGGATTAACAGACGAAAGGTGAACACGGGAGGGAAGGCCGGGCCGGAAAAGAACACAAGGAAAGACAGATAGTCTTCCGGAACCTCTGTAGGGTTCTTCCCCAGCTGCTGCGGTGAATGCAGATGAGCCGTCTTTTGTATGGAGTTAAATCTGCGTGTTGATCAACAGAATAGGTGATTAGGCAAACATTTTTGAAAAGCAGTGTCTTTCAGTGTCTCTCAATAGTCGAAATTATTGTATAACTGATCTTAAAGGTTTGTTTGAAGGAATTCATTCAAGTATTCGGCAACAAAGTGGAGACGCCAAATGGATACTGGCTACCTAAAATACATAGGTGACATTTTTAGGAAATAGCTTAGCGTTTTGGGAAGGATCTCAGGATTTAGATGAAATATTGATACCACACTCAAATCTGGTCACTGAAATAACGCTACAGCAAGCAATTGGTCATAATAGCTTTGCAAAAGATTGGAAACACATGATGTTGCTCTGTCTGCACCAGCATGACAGCAACACTGTGTATCCGGTGTGTTTGATCCATATAAAGAAAGTACTGTTTTACTAGCAGTTAGCTGGTTTACTAGTGGTTAAAGTTGCAACCCAGAGTTTGAAAGTACAGCACTCCGACCGCAACGTTCCCTTTTCTGCTTCAAATGGGGAAAAATAGTCACCATTCATTTCTGACTTCACACGAGATTCTCCTGAGTGAAAGTCTTCAGTTAAACCCATTGTTTCACCATGTCTTTGCTTCGGATGTTAAATTTATTGTTCTTTATACTATCTCACTTGCTTGAGGTGTAAAGAAATGCATTTTTTTATAATACTTAAAAATTGAGCCAAGAGGAGGTCTAGCTTGTCAAATTTGTTCTCAAACCACTTAAATCACAGTATGCTGAAGGGTTATTATGGAATTTATTATGGAAACACTGCTTACCCAAGTTTTATTTCTTCCCTCCGAGATGTTGGGTTTATTGTTTTTGAGTGTTTTTGGATGGATTAAATAATTGAGATGCAACATGACATTAGGATCTGATGGCAACTGTTGTACCCTACGGTGTCAATCACAGACACAGAGAGATTCTTCTTCCTGAAGAACCAGCTCAGATGTGTTTATAGCTACAGACACTGAGACAACCTGTTTATAACATGACTAAAACCAGGAGTTATACAGTTATGGTGAAATGAATCATCTTTGCAGTATTTTAAACTACAAGACACACTCTGGGATGATATGAGACTTTCATTAATTTGCTGAAAAATGGCACAACATTGTACCTTTAATGGACAACAGGAAGAGTAGAATCAATCTCTCATCTAACCTTCCACCAGAAAGCCAATAAGCATACGTATTTCTCATACTGTCAGACTATTAATTCAACCTGGATTTTACTGTACTGAAAACTGCTAAAAATAAGACACACAGTGAGGTCTGAGTTCTGTGGTATAAGACAGTCTCCAGCTCCTACCCAATCCTAATTTTCTGTGAGTGTGTGAGTTTATCATCAAACAAACATGATGAGACTCGTAAGTGAAATTGGCCTCCTGTCTGTAATGTAGCACTACACAAGCTGCTCACATCTAGGGAGGAATCTTGCAATGAGAATTTCTACTTTACGCCCACGGGAGAGGATCTCCCTCATTGTGAGATAAAAGCAAGGTTTTGCATGATGAGAGGATGATGCGATCAAGGTAATTATATCAGCTGGTGTTGTCGTTCGCTTATAGCTGCTCTGTCTTGTTATGCAGGCCTTTTTTGTGTTTCTTCTCCTAATATAACAGAATATATCAGCTGTCTTAACAACCTAAACATGTCATTTTAGACCACAAAGGTTTAGAAAGACTGTAATTATAGATGGTTGAATCCAGGAATAAATGCCTGGTATAGTCAAGCTACTTCTAGCATAATATACTTGCTGGGCTCTTTTCTGTGCACCTCATTTTTGGGAAGACAGCAAGAAAACAGCAGCATAAAAAATGGTGCTGTCATTGCTGGCTATTTTTGGAGAACTAGCTCCTCCATTCTATGCATAACTCAAGGCTTTAAAAGAGCAACTTCTCTCCGTCTTGCATCAGAATTCATTCAAACTGCTTTGGCATTGTTTTGATAGTAGGCCTTCCCATCTCAGCAGGTGAGCTGAAAAATTCACCCCCCGAAGACTTGGGCAGAGATTTGCATCACGGCATGAAAGACTGCAAGCTAGTTATCGGAGCAGCCATTGTGGAAAAAATTTAGGGGCGGATGCTTTTCACTTGCTTTGTGGCCTTGGCCTTATCTGTCTGGTTGGGAGAGTGAGGTATAGCAGACGCAAAAATAACACAAAAGAAAAATGTGTTAGCAAAAGAGTGAGAGGACCGCCATCTGGTACACTGTGGAAATGAGAGAGACAACACAGATTTTGGAATGCCTTTTAACACTTTGTTAAATATTAATCTGAATAGCAAGTGTCCTCTTGTCAGTAGCTATACTTGCTGGTTTTAGCATTTCAAGATCATGCTGTGCATCAGAAGATGCACTGTGAAGTGTAGCTGCATCATCATAGTGTGCCTTAGTGAGAATATGTTTGTATCTGTGCGATATATATGTGTGTGTGTGTGTGTGTGTGAGAGAGAGAGAGAAAGAAATTGTGTACATGTTTTTGTGTTTGTGTCTGACACTGAGTGTGTTTGTGCACGCATGAGTGTCTAAATGGTTTCCTTTCCAAAACAAAACAAAGTTAATTGCTTCAATTACTGATATTAATTGCAAATTACCCGCCATTGGTTGTCTGTGACTCTCAATTTGGAGCCCTATGAATTCATATCTCAACTCCGCGCTCTGTTTTGTCATCGTCGTAAATGGTTGTGTTAATAAAGTTTATCCTCACTGTCCGGGACACTCTGTCTCTCTCATGCGCGCAGACATGTGGACACAGAATCTCAAGCTAACCTTTAGTTTCACTTATCAGTTGTTGGAGTGATAGGGATTTTGCTTTTTTTCCCCCTTGTTGGTTCACACTTTGCCCCCGGTGTATTTAATTATGCTTAATTTGACATTTGAGCGGTTGAATGTTTGTCACACTCACTTTGTCTTGCTGTCCCTGTCACTTAAGTAAACAGCCTAAAAGATGGATGCCTTGCATATCTAACTTGTGGCTGTACTAACATCTATACAGAGGAAGACATTTTTTTAAAAAAAGCAGAAAACCTGCAGATTTGAAATGTCAAGTTTTGGAGCTTAATGAATTTGGACTTTTCTGCTGAAACTAGAGAACTAATTTCCAGCGCCGTCTTCTGTTGCTATGTGGGTTGCTTATTGAGTCAGTCTTGCATGTGTTTGTTTGCCTGTTGGGTCATCTTTGCTGTGATGTAGGTGTAATGTCTGACAGGTTATTTTTAAGCCCACAGAGGAGCTGGGATTCCAAGGCTAGGCATACTGAAGAAACCAGAAGATATGCTTTACATTTTATTGTTCTAAACAAGCCTACCAGGACAGATGGGGGGACATGAATTTTACACAAATTTTGGCTTTAGAACTTATTTCTAAATAGCATGTTTTAGGTAAGTGCTGTTTATAATGTAGAAAGACAGCATGCCCTCTTACTGCGGGGTAGCATTTAGAAAGTAGCGAATGCACCGTATCATCTCGCTAATCACCTGTAATGAGCAGATGCAAGGCAGATGTGTGTTGCTGTTGGCACAGGTGCTGCACAGAAAAGGTGTCCAAGGTTTGTCTTGGAATCCCTGATAGCCTTGGTGCGATCTACCATCCTTCTGTTTGCCAGTCTGCTCTTTCCTTTAGATACAGGAAAGTGCGGGTGAATCAGTGCTACGAGACTGCGAGGGGCGAAAAGAGAAGAGTGGCAGCAAGAGGAAAAAGAGAGCACAGTGCAGCCGGAAGAGTTTAATTACTAAGAAATAAGTATTCATGAGCTTGTCTTTTGGGTTTTTTTCCCCGCTGGCTCTTTTCTGAACTGAGCGTGACTCTCAGCACTGGCTTTAGGCCACTGTGAAACCAAGTGGGGAGGTTTCAGCACCACACCCGAGTTGCATTGCTGGATTTAGAACCATTGCAGGTGGACTTCCCAAAAGCGCTACCGCCTCGCTCAGTGAGGCCGCAGGGGATCTACGGAACGGAGACATATGGTAGCTCATGATTAAAAGTGGAAAGTTTCATGCAACTGAGCGCATGAGTGTAACTGAGTGTGTGCTTGTGTGTGTGTGTGTGCTCATGCACTCACTACTATGGATGTTACGTCATAAATTATGCTCTGAAAAAGTCAGAAATCGTTCAAAAACATTCATCTGTTATCTTGACTGAAAAATAAAAGCAGATAATTTTACCTAATTGGAGTATTTTGGCTTTATAGAGGCAGCTTCAACATTTTAATTCTTATATGCAATACAGCCAAGTGGTAAACTCGTCTCTAGTGGCTACCCACTTGTTCATTTCACAGGTAAAACATGTTATATAACGGAATAAAAATATTTCCTGTGACTTTCAGCTTGCCCTACCACCACTTATACTCCCTTGATTTTTTATATTTATATTGTTCGTATAAAATCTTTCACTCCCTCTTGTTACTGTAGGATCTCTGAACCTTGGGAGTGACTGAGCTTTCTCAGCCAGTTGCTGTTGAGATCAATTCATGCTGCTTCTTTCTAGAGGGCTCTCTGGCTGCCTATATTTTCTACAATGTGCCGCTGGCTGGTTAATCTGTGTGGAGCAAAGCTGATACCAAGGGGGCAGTGAGGCTTATGAGCATAATTATGCCTTACAAGTGGTAATGCTATGATTGTCAACAGTAAAGTAGTTGCATCAAACCACTGTGCAACAATTCTGAAAGCCAGTCAACATCTGTGCAACAATCAGAAGTACTGAGTGCGATATTTTATTCTGGTGTACAGTAATTCAGAAAAAAAAAGCTGGAACACGTACATTAACCTGCTATTCAAACAGTCATTCCAAATGAAAGGAGACATTTTCTGTATTTTCCAGTGTGTTGTGCTTCAGTATATTAGCTCATTCAACTGATGAGTTTAGTTTTTATACAAGGCTTTTGGCAAGGCCATCACCCAGAGATGAATTTAATCCTATCAGCTGTGTCTTGATATTCAGATCTGCCACATTTTTACACATCTTTTCTTTGAATATGCAGTAACAAAATGTGAAATCTTTCAATGTCAGAACCTCAAGAGCATCTCCGCTCCAGTTACTTGCAATCTACACAGCTGCTCCTAAATGGAAAATACATCATCTGTGGCTGTATAAGACTAAGAGCAATATTGTGAGGCTTTTATTGGATAGACTATGAAAGATGCCATAACTCAAGAAGCATAATAAATTTAATGTGCTTTGATTTTTTTTATATATTCTCTGTGATGGGGAATGGTCACTGGGCACTGAGTTTTGACATATCAAGCTGGATGTTTAATGTGCTTTTTGGCTGCATGGCTGCATTTTACATGCCCATACATTATACTACCACACCCACATTTGCACAGATCTGCTCATACCTATACAGTGGCCAGTCCTACAAACTCAAAATACACACCACCATTCAAAAGTCTGGGGTCATCTACACAATTTCATGTTTTCCATGAAAACTCACACTTGTATTCACGTGCTAACATAATTGCACAAGGGTTTTCTAACCCTCAATTAGCCTTTCAACATGATTAGCCAACACAACGCACCATTAGAACACAGGGGTGATGGTTGCTGGAAATGTTCCTCTGTACCCCATGTAGACATTCCATTAAAAATCAGGCTTTTCCAGCTAGAATAGTCATTTACCACATTAACAATGTCTAGACTTTATTTCTGATTGATTTAATGTTATTTTCACTGAAAAAAATGCTTTTCTATCAAACATAAGGACGTTTCTAAGTGACCCCAAACTTTTGAACGGTATATTGGACAGTCTAAACAGTCATAACAACCATTTTTTGCTGGTTTAGAAACAAGTCTTCGAACAAATGGCATCAATGAGTGCGTGATCTGTTGGGGTAGCATCATGACCTTCAGAATTTTACCCAAGATATAGTTGAGCTGAGGTAATCACATGACCATTCTGTATATGGTTACAAAGCCAGGTACCTCAACTCAGTGGTAAAAGCCCAGCTCATAGATCTTGCATCCTGTGTTTGCTTTGATTTTGTTTAAAAGCTCTGACCAGAGCTGGTAATTTGCATCTCTGCTGCTTTAATGCTTCTGTGAGGATGTAGGTATACTCGTCGCTACAATTCATCCACAATGCTGCCTTCCCTTAACTAAATAAGCTGCCAGGATCTGTTGTGATGCTCTTTGATGTCATTCAGCTGCTTCCACAGCAAGTCTCTGATCCCACAGACAGAATCCAACTCCACTGAGTTGGAGAGCAGCTGGCGATGGTAGTCTGCTATCTCACTACAGGCTGTCTTCACAGTGTCCTTGCTTTGCTCTGCAGCCTCAGTGAGCCTGGTGTAGCAGCACATGAACCAGTTCTCCTCTTACTGCAGGTTCTAGCTGAAATGGCCCTCCAGCTCAAAGCAGATATCCCAGAGATCTGAGCGATTGCCAGCTGAAGTCCAAGACAGTGGATGTGGAGTCCAGCCGTGGGACAAGAAACACACTGGAAAGCTAACTGATTAGACAGTGAGAAGTGCCACAACAGTGATTTTTCCAGCTTGGCCTGCATGTAGGGAGAAATCTGACAGGGCAGGTCAGTGCTAGCTGGTTAACGACGACTACATACAGCACCCTTGATGTTGCGGTCTGTACGATTCCTCTGAACACTAAGCCAAATTAAGATTGCTCATGATATAAGATTGCCAGCCTGCCCACCTCTAACATGTGTCATGTCTCTCTAGTCCAGCTAAGAAATGTAAGGCTACTGTGGCCCCGCCGTGACCCAGCAGTGCGCAGCTCTTATCCCTGCCAGGCGTGTGTCTCCGCCTAGGCTTTGAGTTATTGCTGCCGGTGTCTGAGACCCATTCATCAGCCCTTCATTAAAACCCAAATCACTTTTTCACTCACAGCCTTCCAACTGCCAGCCCGACAAGTCCCACATCCTGCCTGCTTCAATTTCTGTGCTGGGTCTGCTGTTCAGAGCTCTTCAGTTCCATGAATTTGCAGCCCCAACCTGCTCTTAGTTGAGAATGAGAAGGTGCTCTAAAGAGTACATTGCCCACCTGGGAGCCTCACTGGCCGGAACGTCTTTTCACTTGGTAAGCAGCAGAGCAAGGAAGACTCACCCGGGTGACATGGTCGAGGGTGGAGGGGTGGGGAAGAACGAGCAGACACGGGGCTTTGAAAGGAACTCTCCAATGGCCTTTTCCTGTTCTGCTTTTGTTTGGTACTATCTCGCCATTCCATGTTATTTAAACCACACAATGAGGTACAAAGCTGCCGGCAGCTGCTCCCGCTCTGTCCCTCTGTCCCTCCACCCTTTCATCCTCCTCCTCCCTCCGCCGTATTATAAGTCATTTAAGCCAGATTTTGGCAGGATGGAACTGAGGCAGGTGGAAGTGGAATGTTCACAGGACCCCGACCACTCTTTGCTTTCAGGAAATTAGATGTTTATGGTGATGTTGCTGCTTAGTTACGCTTTCTTCCAGGTAAAGGCCAATATCTACATAAAAATTGCAGAAAAACAGTTCAGTAGCTCTGTCGTGTGTCTCTTTTTTTTTTTTTGCATATTTTTAGCCTCATTATGTCTGACTGTGAGGTCTGTGACAGTCTATGGAGTTGAAATGTGTTTTAAAAAGTCTACACCATCTACTTCCCCATCACAGCAGCACAACAGGTAATCATCTTGACACAAAGTGAGTGCTGTAAGTGAGAATGCAGATCAGTCAGTGATTGTTGTAAGTGCATGCCATTGATTATGGTGAAATGCATTTAGTATTGATTTTACAGCCAAAAAAACACTTCACATTCAATTGATTCTTTATGCTTTTACTCACTACTTAGCTGTACTGCTTGGCACGTGAGTCAATTCATCAGCTGAACCACATATCCTAACTCAAGTCTGTGTGTGGACCTGCGGTTTCACATGTAATTCTGTGCATGTGCGTACCCGCAAGTATGTGCAAAGACCAAGAAAATTAACAGAATCCAAGTCCTGTGTTTTCACTTGAGGTTTTCACAATTTTCTAAGTGCTTACTTCTGTTTAACTGAGTGCCAGTCACTGAATTTCTCTCAAACATGCTCATTACATTCACTATGACATGTGACCTTTTCTTCTTGTAAATGTAACACCGACCACAGGGGGGAAATGGGGAAAACAAGATTGGACATTGTGCACTAGTGAGAAACGCAGCAACGAGAAGAAAGCGCCAGTTTTGTTTGTCTTTCTTGAGCGCTGGGATTTATCACTAGCCAAAATATGCATTTGCTAAAGTGTAGTGAAAACACTTTAAATCTCACTACCATGCATGTATGCATGTGTGTACATGGCAAACCACACACAGGCTCGCACTCTTCCACCCTTTTCCCACATCCGGAGGTGAGAGGTCAGGTTAAGTGCTGTGTGGGGCAGTAGACCTGTTTTTCCTCTTGACTGGCACCCTGCCCACGTCAACAGTGCCTTTCTTCAAAAGCCACCAATGCAAAGTCTGGTGCTGACAGTGTTCTGACAATGAGTTACTATCTGCCAGGCATGGCCCCTGTCCGACTGCCGGTCCCACTGAAAAACAGATCTGTGGCAAGAGCAAAGGTTAATCTAGCAGTGAGGCTCCACTGGTGACTGCCTCCACAGCCATGTGTGACTGAGAATAGGCTGAGAGGCATTAACACTACTGCCTCCGGGAGTGTTGACAGAGGTGTGCGCGCCCGTGTGTCTGTGCTGCTGCCCTGTGTGTCTGTTTGCGTCTGTTGTCGATGGCAAGTGGGGAAGGGGCAGATGACGAGGTTTGAGGAGGAGGTTTTGTGTTCACAATCCATTATCTTCAGGGAGGAATCACGTTGGATAAAGGTTGCTTCGTGCCATTTGAAAGATGTAAGACAAATACCAGTGGACCGTATAAATTTTGCGGTTAGAGTATGCATGCTGTCTCCCTTTTGTCTGCCTTATCAAACATTCTGTCAGCCTGTCTCACTCTATTGTTTTTTTAACCTACCTCTACTTTTTTTCCACGTCATTCTTGTCTGCTGATGTGGCACACTGAAAAGGCACAGTGCAACCTACTCCTGCAGCCTGCCAATCATTAAGCATATCCCTAATACTCCTGCATATTTTTGTATATTGTGTGGGAAATAAACATATTAGATCCCGTATTTATTAAGAACCTCTTCACAATTGTTGTGTGTGTCTGCATTTGACTGAGTCTGTAAAGGTCAGCTTGGTTCATGGCCTCCTGAGGAGAGGGCATTTAAACAGGTCTCCCTACCAGTGTGCCAGCTGTCTGTTTCTAGTCCAAACAGCTCTGTTGGCTAAGCCCCTGTTGCCACATCATGGCCCCGTGCCTTCTTGGCAACACATTAACTGTTAAGAGCTTAGCATTATTAGCGTGTGTGCACTAGTTCCTTGGAGCATTTATTGTTCCTTAACTGGCGAGAATGGTTTTCCTTCAGACAGAATTTGAATTAGTAATTATATTCTACTTCTACTGCTGAAGATGTCAGATCCGTTTGATTTTAACTGATAGTTACAGAGAAAACAGAGAAACAGATTATAGAATATATTCATCATGCTGGATTTTCCAGATTAGGATATTTCATACAGCAAGAAGTCATTTCAGCATTATGTGGCATATAAACCACACAAAAGAAATGGCCAGTTTTGCGGATTCCTCCAGATTATCTTTGCTTAGATAACGTGTAAATTGAGGGATAAATGAGTAAGAAAAAGAAAAGGATCAAGGCATGCTGGCACTGGTTGATCACAGCCAATTAGCTATGTGAGGCATCTCCTGGAGATATTTCACGTTGAATAATGCCTCCTCTGTCATCAACCTGTGTGTGTGTGTGCATGGAAGCATGTGTTTCTGCTTGTTATTCGTTTGCATGTGGGAATGAATGTCTGTGGGTATTTGTGTATGTGTGTGTGGGTTGCCTGAGCACACACCTGCCAAAATACCTTCATATAGCCCTCCTTGTGAGACAGAGCAGACTGGAGTGTGTGTGTTTTCCCACTCGCAGTGGGTGTGCATTTCTTTATCTTCTGGGCCTGTCGTGTTGACTGATGGGTAATATGCTAAATGGGGCCTGTGTTTACCTCACCTGTGCCACTGGCAGGCCTCTTTGTGTGCTGGGCTGTGACAGGGAGCGCTAATAATGCTTTAACTGCTCTGTCAAACTTCAATCACACTGACACAAGCTCTGGTGTGGCACACTGTCCTACAGAGGTGCTGTCAGTGGACAGATGTAAGTGAATTGTGTCTCCGTAGTTACACGGCAAATGTTGACTACGCACTGGAGGTCAAGTAAATGGAGTGTGCAATCACAGCACAAGTGCATATGCGTGTGAGTGTGTTAATCTGTATTCATGCGTCTGTGTATGCAAATACCCAATATCTGTTTGCATGTATGTGTGTGTGTGTGTGTGTGTGTGTGTGTGTGTGTGTGTGTGTGTGTGTGTGTGTGTGTGTGTGTGTGTGTGTGTGTGTGTGGGTGTGTGTGTGTGTGGGTAGCTTTTCAGTTTATATTTGTGTATCTATTGCAGGGTTAGTGGAGCAGTGAGTCTCTCTACAGGAGTGTGTGATTTACGATCCTGGTGTGAGCACTTCTCCCATCCTCCTGCATAATGTCCCCATTAGAGACAGCAGACACTGTGGCTCTGTTCATCATTTAGCCCCAGCAACCAGCACACCTGGGGAGAGAGAGAGGGAGAGGCACAGAGGCAGAAACATGGCAGAAAGGAAAAGGGGGAATAAAAAAGAGAGAAGAGAGAGTGCAGTGCATTATCTTGCCATCAGTTATCACCCTATGCCTTTACAGAGGCTGTGACCAACTGCATCGATGCACAGCGGCGCAGAAAAATAAATGAAAAGGAAATTTTTAAAAAGTGATGCAGATGCAAGGAAACAAAATTGTGTTGTGACTCATATCCTGTCCCAGGTAGCCACAGAAACCGCGGTAGTAGCCCGTACGTTTTCCTAAACATAGCAAGTTGCCCACCTCATTCCTTCATCTCCTCTGACTCTACTTACTGTTTTTTCTCTACCTATATTCTGTACCTGTGTTTGTTTAGGTCTGTCAGCCTCATTATGTGGAGCGAGCTGCCAGGGGACATTCAGGCTAACAACACCCCAGGGGAGGAGAAAAGAGGAGTAGTAGCGTGTGAAAACTCTCCGGGAGTCATTCCAACACCCATCTACATTAATAACACCGCAACCGCAGATAACTAACACTTCATAAAATGGTAGTCATGTTTGCTCAGCACACACTTACGCAGTAGCGAAAGCATTTTATGAAATGCGTACGGGCAAACATTTGGGAAATTGCCTTTCAAAATAGTGTGCAAAAATCTTTGTTTGCGCCACCTTTACATGAAGTGTAAAATGTACACGTGTTGTAAATCTGTAGACTCAGGTTCCTCTGATGTTACCTTAAGATGCAGCACTATGATTAATAAATAAATAAATATACAGACAACAAAAAAACCATCAAGCAATAATGAATGGATAATTATGGCACACATCTGAAAAGTGATATGTGGAAGCGCCGATTCAATAACTTAATTATTATTAATTACATATTCATTCATTTGAGATGTCATTCTTTTACACCTTTGGAAAATGTGCCAACTCTCGGATAGCATTAATTAATACTGGCAGTTAAATAACTTGCTTTTTCGGATGTTTGCTGTTCAGTAAGAAGCTTAAAGCAGCTTGCTTGGAAGAATTTATGATCCACTCATTTGTATGGATGTCACTGGAAGGTTTTCTGGCGTTTACTGCTTACATGCTTTTCCATCTTATTCAAGATCCACATAGAAACAAATAATTGTCATTGTTGGCATAACAGTGGTTGAATTTGTACAAAATGTGTGAGTGTAAGAGAGCAAAAATGGTTAAAAAAAATAAATAAAAATTGAAGAAATATCTGTCCTTGGGCTGAGTGTTAATTTCTTCGAGGATGATACAGAGCCTTTCTGCTCTACTTAACATTTGTAATGAAACCTCCCCAGGCTCTTCTCTTATCTGTCAGCCCCTGCTCGCCTGTTCCAACACAATGGAGGTCAGTGGCAGAGACGACTGGAACACCTGCAGTCATCATTGCTTCTCTGGATCGATATTCTGCCACTCAAATATAAAGCATTTATTTCCATGTCTGAGTGCCCAAATTACACGAAGACTCAGAGTGAACATTTTACAGGATGGATGGTGTTAACTGCATCTGCTTGGCAACACAGCACCTGTTTTTGGTTGTAAATGTTTTGGCACCTGGCAATATAGTCAGTTCCAACCTTGTCCTCCAAGCAGATTCGTAGAAATGCTATCATATACACTTTCTCCCACACAAACATCACGTACAAAGGTGCACTTACTCCATCCCGCACAAACACTGTTGTCATTTTGTCTGAAAATACAGTATTTCCAGAACAGGCGATGTTCTCTCCAAACATGTGGAAACCACTTTGTCTATTTCCATTGCCCGCACATAATCACATCCACGCTCCGGACACACACCTGCATATATTCTGCCCAACCGGAGAAATTATTTAACAGCTTAGAACAGCGTTTACAGCTGTGTTAACTGCTCGCGTTTCCTGTATTTACATTAGCATGTGTGCATTAGTGAATGTGTGCTTCTGCGTGTGCAAAGTGAGCAGTAAGCAAGTGTTTTGCTGCCACTGCTTCTTACGTGTTAAGTACAGGAACAGCTTGAAGCGGGTCGGTGGCACTACATATTTAACGAGGTGCCTCAGCTCTTTAACTGTGCCGTTGTAGCACAGTGAGCAGAGCGTCGCACTTTGACTCTTGGAGCACAGCTTCGCATCACACCAGCAAACAGCCTCATCTGGCGGAATAGCAGAGTAGAGCGCTGCCTGGAAACTCTTTTCTTTTATTCTGGCAGGCAGATCTTTAACTGGGAGGGTAACCACAGGCCATCTTACTGCATCCTTAAAAATCACACTTAGATCTACCATTTCTGCCTGTACTAGCGATCAAGAGAAGGCCTGCAAGACCCTAAATGGCAGGGTTTTTTTTAAAAAAAAGTATAATGTTGGTGGTCATAATGGATTTTCCCTAAGAGATGACAGCTAGTACTGGCATAGCTACTGTTGAGAGAGCCAGAGGGGCGGCTGATGTTTGCACTCCCCACTAGTGTCAGTGGACAGCTGTGACATTTGGGGGCTGCGTTTTGGGCCAAAGCTCAAACATCTCGGCGTCCTGGATGCCAAATGAGATGAGGTCATTATGTGCATGTATTTGTGTGTGTGTGTGTGTGTGTGTGTGTGTGTTTGTGCATTACGAGATCAAAATTACCCACACCTTCCCTGTGGCAAAACAGACTACATGTAATGTGAACGAAATGGCATTTGCTCTCCCAGAAGAGCTCAGTGTTTCACCAAGCTGTGGCTCAGCATTCAGATTGTTTCGAGAAAAGACGAGCGGGATGAAGAGAATGAAGAACTGATTGAAAAGGGAAACAGAAGGAAAGAATGGGCAGGTTGATGGTGGACATAAAAATGGTAGCATCAAATGGAGGAACATCAAACGAAAATTCCCTCTGGGAGCCAAAAGAATAAGCCTCTTTTTACGGTCCCTTCCCAACTTTGAAGAAAAGCAGCAAGCGAGGGCATGCACTGGTTTTCTACTGCAGTGTGAGAGATCTCCAGACAAATATAGTCAAAAAGGTCACTCTCACTTGTGGGTAAAAATTATCTCTCTTTTCCTCCTTCTTTCCCTCCTTCTCTCTTGTTTTAGATTCTCATTGGAGAATCTCACTCGCCTCTGTCAGACTTGTGCTATAAGGTCAAGATCCTCCGCTGAAAGTTTTTCTTTTAGCCTCAGGACTATTTCTATCTCTTATTCCCCCATTGCTGAATCCAGACTCCAGCTAAGCCCCTGGAGGAAAAACAAAGCCCATCTCCAAAAATATATAGACTTCCCCAGGCGTGTGAGCATATGCTGCAAGAAGGTAGATTTAGTGTTTGCTTTTAATGGAAAGCATTGCGTTTGCTTGGAGGCACTGGAGAGGCCAGTGCCGTTTTCATGGAGATACATAGCAAGAAAAGGGGAGAACGAGAAAGGATCTCAGCCTGCGAGTGTCTGTGGTCACCATCACCAGTGGTGTAGCCCCACTCTTGGGTTGTATCTGCTGCTTATGTATGTGTGTTGTTGCACTAACAAGATCCCTACAGAACACCTCACTCGCAGTTGAGGGAGTGAGATCACACCACGCGTTTTCTCTCATTCACACTGACTTAGCCAGCACTGTCCCCATGGTGGAGAGCACACGGCTGGGAAATACCAAACTAAGGCATCAATTACCTGGGATCTCACTACATCGGTCAAGGGAGAACACAGCTAAATTGAATAACACTTTCCCAATCGCATGTTGGCATATGTGCTTTGGCACGCATTTAAACGCCACACATGAACACACGCACGCTCGCTCTCACGGAAAAACAATCAGTGATCCATCCCGGTGGCATCCTCTCCCGACAGGGTACAGTAACCGCCGCTTACCGCCGAGACTCCTCGGTGAGAAAAAGAAGTGTGTCATATGATTGACTCACTCACACCTCCATATGACTGTTAAATCGTCTTATACGCACAGTCAATTCAGGCTTAGTGCTTTTCCCGAGCCCCATGGGCACGGGTGATAATTTGACTTTTATTGAAATTCAGCTCCAGTGGGTTCAAGGTGGTTGAAGGTCGCCCTTTTACTGCCACTGATGAGACAGGGGGAGAGCACGGCATCAAGCCCTCAAGGTTCCATCTCCGACTCTCTCCGATGCTCCCACGTCTGGTTCTGCCAATGGGGGAATTATTCAGGAGGCAAGAGTCAATTTTGCGGTGCATCCAAACATGGTTAACAACAGCATTTAGCGAGATTGGATATAGCTAGACGCTGTTTGCCTCTCTCCCCCCCGTGAACACAAACTTATTACTTTTCAGTAGTACATTGCCTTATTCTTGGGTAGAGACCAGTACGAATAAGCTGGTGTTATGGGGATTAAAGGGCAAACTGTATTAATTTTTCTGTCTGAGTGTATTTATTTGTATTTTCTTGTTGGAGGCAAGGTGTCATTTTGCTATAACTGATGCCATCCAAAGGTTTTGAGTCAGACTTTGGGGGTGTAGGTGATGGGAGGAGCAGCCGAGCTCTGTTGTGATGTTGTGGGTGCGTATACATTGGTACATGGATGTGCGAGTGTGCCTTTCTTTCATCCCTTTTTACCTTTCATTTTATATGTTTATATCCATGTTAACATTAAGCAGTTCCTGTGTTGTAGTGTACATCAATATTGCAAGTGTCACAGAGGAACAGAGCATCTTTGTACATTCAGGCTACAGGGCAGAAACAGGGCGGTTTCCAAGAAATGATGCAACTCCTGTGTTCAGCTAAGGTTAGATCCATTCCTGGATAAGATAACACAGGGTGCTGCCACACGATGCGCTCCCCGTCGCTGTCTCTCTCCGATTACTTCTTCCATATCTGACTCTGTATCTCTCTTCATAAGAACTGCGCCCGTCTCCCTTCTTCCTCTCACTCTGTCTCACTCATTTCTTGCCATCCACTTTCTCTTTTTCTTTATCTCTGCATCTCTCAGTTTCCCCCTGCCCTCCATATTGGTTCCGCATATTACGGGATGGTTATCGCAGTTCAAGTGTGTCACAGTGTGACAGAAAAGGACAGTTGGTTCTATTAATTTATTTGCCCTCAAAACCCCTTGTGTTGCTGTAAAATGCAACTGGGCGAGTCACACTGAGATGTCATCGGAGACACTTCCAACTGTGTGCATACTTGAGATGCATTTCTGTTAATTCTCTTATTGCTCTCCATTTTCAACTTAAATTTGTGATTCTTCCCTCACTTCCCAGCAGAATGTGCACAGTTCCACACACACAGGACCTTGCTAATGGCAATCCTTGCTATCTTAATTAGAGTGAAGGACTGCAGTGGGAGGTTGAGTTGAGTGATATCATTCTGTTCACTCAGCACTTCCTGGTCTGCTTGAAAAACAAAGATGCTTTTACTCACTCTGGATTGCCCATTAGCTATAGCTTATACAGTACTGCTAAATGTCAGCCTCACGCAATCCCAGTGTGACCTGGACATAGTACTTCTCCACCAGTCTATTCATGGTGTCTCTAGGCAGCGGGAGTGATGATAGGATAGCAAGTCAGGGCTAACTTCTAACTTTCATATGTGAAGTTTAGAAATGTCAAGACCATAGTGGAGACTTTCAATGTAAACCCATTCTCCTTATGGGAAAAGGTTAGATTACATTGCCATTCTCTCCCCGCTGGCTCTCCAACATAAACACAGAGTTTGGTTCTCAGAGGGTGATTTTCCTGTCCTGCTTTTTGGAAGCAGGACAGCATTTCCTGGCACCGTTGTTGTTCTGTAAAGTTATACTCCTCGGGCCTTCGTGGTTCACGTCAGCCATTCAATACTATTAATTTGGGGATTCTTCTAGCTGTGTGCTTAAAGTGATCAAATTTCTGCTTTTAAATGCTTTTATTGGAAACAAAGGGGAGTGGTAGGAGTAGGGGCAGCAAATAGAATAAATGACAGTGAGTGGGTGGGGCTGAGTGATTGGGAAGCCAGCCAAAGCCTTGTTCCACAGCCAGTGAACCATTGGGGAGTAGTCTCCCTCTCTCTAAATGCTGTTTTGTGAGGTGAGGAGCCTGATAAGAGTTGTAATTACCTCATTTTACTGCAGCAAATTGCCAGGTTTCTTAAAAGCAGGCAGGCTGGCTGAGGTAATATCAGCAGTAATGAGTATTGTGATGATTGTGGGAGGTTACTGCTGCTTCCATCTGGATTATTGCTTGGTCACTGCTGCTGGTCTGCTGCTACAGCAAACCTGAGCAGATCCTGGGCTCATTACTGTGAGATATAAAATGGTTTAAGTTTCTCTGTACTGTGTGTTTGGTAACCCAGTAGGTTTGTATGCAAGCGTTGACCTTGCATGGCAAAATGATGCATACACACAGAGGAATTAAAATTTACTCTCAATGGTCATTAACATTTTTAATCCTGAAAAATACACTTTGCACAATACTCTGAACAGTTCTACAAGTTATTTTATTTAGTGCGTTATAGAATTAGCGGTAGAGCAACAGAAATGTAAGCCATGTGCTTGTGTCCATATATGAGTCATGTATGAATCATTATTTTCACCGTAGACCATAGAGGAGTGGCGGACATCAACAAAACATGCTGCTTTTTGGTCTGCTAAAGTAAATGTAGAAATCCCACGCTGGTGTCATTGCTGCCCAACAAATCTTGGTGAATAGAGATCGTATTTCTACTGTGTGCGTCACGACCAGAGTGGGGGAAAAAAAGAACTTTTAAATGGCATATCCGTCTCTGAGATTGCTGAACACTGTGTTTTGCCACATTACATTGATAAAATTTAACCTTTTCCTTGAAATGTTAATATCAATAATTCATGCTTTAGATATACTGAAATATTTTCCCAGCTTACAGTGATCTGTGTTCAGCACTCTCGCTGCAGCCCCCTCATGATGTGGTTTAGCTATTTACCCATGTCTGGTCCTTACTGCCTTGCTGAGGAGGAGGAATCACTGGAAGTCCTTTGCACTTATGAATAATTAGGTTATTAGGCTTTACTGACCCATAGGATGAGACTAACTCTTGGTAAGGTTCTTATCATCTGTCTCTGGTAATGGTTAGAATCGAAGGGCACAGGTTTTCTGTGCATGTGCAGGATTATAGGCGCAATTATGCTTTCCACTCAAAGGCAAGGCTCAGAAACCTGCACATGCAGATATTTACATATACAAGCCCTCACTCTGTGAATGCATATACATACGTAAATTTCTCTACATATTTCTTACTCGTGGCTCCGATTGATGCATAGCTATAGAAAAGATAGGACGTTTTTGAAGCTGTAATGCCTTTTTTGTGTGCTTAAACATTGACTGGAAGTTTTTTAGTAATGTGCACACGTCAAAAGCCACGTTGGAGAGCTTTGTGTAAAGCCTGGAGAGCCTCTGCTCAGTCTTGTCTCCCTGTACTATATCGTGTTGTAAGAAGGCTGACTTCTGTGTGTTTTTTTGGGCGTGTCCCTCCTCCTTCCTATCTTGCAAAATCTCGTGCAGGAAGAGAAATCAAACCCCTCTGTAGCCTGTCATTAACAGGAGACAGAAAGAAAGAAGGATAAGAGGAATGAATGCAAGTGAGAAGGCTAAAAAAGAGATAAGGGGAAAGTAGAGAAGATGAAAGGCGGTGGTAAATGGAGAGTAAAGAAACACGCAGGGAAGAGGAGGAGAAAGGATGCACTGGGATTAAGGAATGAGGGGAATGAGGGGAAAGAAGAGAGGAGTGGATGGAAAGGAAAAAAGAGGGACAAGAAGGTGGAGGTAAAGAGAAAGCGGAAGGGTGGGTGGGTGGGCGGGTGGTGGGGTTATGATGAATTAAAGATGACACTCTCCGGCAGCCTGGTTTCTAAAGATCACTCTGTCTGCTAATGTAATGTTAATGAATGCAAATGATGTGCGTAACCTCTCTCCCCTGACCAAGGCTTGGAAGAGGAGAGATTGGAAGAAGAAGAAGGAGAAGAAGAGCAAAAGAAAAAGAGGGAGAAGGATGGAGGGAAAGGTGTGAAGTTGTGAAGTGAAGGCATGTAGATGTGCTGTTTCTGCATCACGCCAGTAGCTGAAAGACTGACTGGCCACTAAGATATGATTAGATGCACGAGTCTCCGGTGTTCGGTGTTGTCGCTGTAGCCTCTGGGTGTGCACTGACCGTGTACCTGTCTGTGTTTGCCAACCCCGCCTCGGGGGGGCTGTTGTGTTTTCCTGCTTCCCTTCCACAACAACTCTATTATAAACCGGTAATAGTGGGGAAAGAGAATGTGGCGGCTCACCAAGTGCCGCAAGGTTGAATCTTAAATTGTACGCGATGTGCCAGCCCAGATGTGCGAGGCCAAGAGAATGTCACCTTGCTATGATGATAGGATAATTTCATTAGGTTCTGCAGATCCTGTATGTTTATTAATTTCCCTATCTTACGAGGCATTCGTCCAAACATCTGCTGCTGATCTCATTTTGCCTTCTGTTGCTCCGTATCTTTTCTCATCTCTTTTTTGCTTTCTCTTTTGTCTCTGATACTGACCTGGTCTTCTTTCATGCCGAAAATGTTATTTTCCCTCAGTCAGGGCGAGTCACTGCTAGTTGAGAACACTGTTAATACATCCACGTGTGTGTGTAATTTGTGAGACTGCTCATTTAATCCTGTCTGTGGCTCAGCAATGCAGGACTTGTGTATCCCATCAGTCTGCGCTAATGTCTCAGAGGATGGCAGATTATTTTCTGTTCAATTTTCAAATCAGGCACATTGTCATTTCTGTCTTCAGGGAGACATAGAAGTAACATATTTCTTTTGATGTATTTCTGTAGACTGTTTTGTATCTTCTATTTAAAGCAAAAACCCTTCAGTATGACTGACACAGCTTTCGTGCGGCGCAGATTAGAAAAGTCTCACATCTGTGTTCGAAAGGATTGTCTTCTCTGTAGAACATGGTGACTCAATCAGATATTGTCTCTTTTATATTCTTATTTCCCCAAAGCAGTGCCGTGCCACAAACACAGTCACAGTTTTCAAATCAGCTAAACGGTCTCAACCATTCTTGACTTGATGGGGTCCTTCTGTCCAATCCAGTACACAATCTCTTCTGTGAGATTTCCCAGGATGCAGCGGGTGAACGGTGTCTGTCTGTGTGAGAAACTTCCACGAGATGTGTTCAGAAAAATGCTCCACTCTGTCAAAAATGTTCCTTTTATATTCATAAATCCCCCGAGTGGACGGCTGATTAGTTTGGGAAATGCTGCATTGTTCACTCTTGTTTGTTTGTCACTTTGTTTTCAGCCCCGTATTAAGATGCCGGGCTCAGCAGGCTACCATGGGGTTTCATCATTGTTAAGCGCTCATTTCAGTCCCGCTGATTTCTCTTCTTGGTTTTTCATCTCCGTCTTTCTCCCTGTCTGTCTTTCTTTTTCTTTTTTCTTTTCAAGCTTCCCTTCTTTATCCTACCATCTTGAATCCATCCCCAAGAAAAGATAAACCACTTAAATTATGTCTTTCAACGACCTCAGATCTTCTTTCAGTTTGCTGCTAAAAATCACAAAGGCCCCTCACAGCCTAGAATTCAGCATCTGGACATGATTGTCTCATTGAATTACAAAGTGTACCAACATCCTTGAACAGGAGGATGTAGAGGAGGAGGAAGATGGGGGGCTAAAGGATAGATGAATGCAAAAGATGGGGAAGGGATGGAAATCCATGGAGAATTGTCTACTGTATTGACCGAGGAGCCAGAAAGCTTCAGAGAGGTGCCTTCAGCACATGTTTTATCGACCAGCAGCCGTACAATCATACGGATGCGGCCACAAAGGAGGGAATTACACAGACATGTTGCCATTCTGACTTACAAACTCTAGAACTGAAGTCATACATAAAGGCTTAAAGAGGGTGGAGAGATTAGGCAATCTATTGCTGCCGTTCTTTCGTCACTGACCTCCCTTTTCTCTCGATGTTTGTTGGCGTAGCGCTAGTAATATGTAATCATGCGTGTCTATGTGATGCATCATGCAACTGCTTGCTGACGTGTAATTGTGCGAAGAGAGCTGCCTTATCGATCTCTAACGCGAGGCCCCATCAATGTTTAATGCAGTCTCTCTCACGCTTTCATTTCTCTCCCTCCCTCTCTCCATCCCCCCGTCCCTATCTGTGGAAACAGCCTACCATTTGGTATTGATCTATCACTTGCTGCTAATAAGAAGGAGCTGTGCTTTCTGGGATTGGAAACTGTAGGCCCTTGTCTGAGGCTTGGCTTGTGACTCCTGAGTTTTGTATGGACTTGAATGAGACTTTTACAACGAACCAGCCCACATTTGTTGTGTGATTTAGAGTAACTAATACTCTGTGATGTAGTCAAAATACGTCCTCCAGCCCTGCAGCTCTTTGAATTAATTTAAAGACCGTCTACACTGACACCTACAAGCTATTGTTTTCCAATAGATTTATGAGCTGTGGTTATGTAGTCAACATTAGGCTCTCCATGTTAATAATTTTCCCACAGACTGAACTGCTAGTGAACCTGCCTGTGTTTAATTTATTGGAGCTTGCAGGTGGAGCTGACATGGCAGAATATGAATGCAGGAGAAAACAGTCTTGGGCTACCCTCCAAACACCAGGGACTACAACTATCTCTTGTCTTGCCTTGTCTTCCAAATGACTGAGTAAAAATTAAACATGAGACAGTGTAATAAAATCTGTTAGGAGGACTCATGTTTTTCCAATAGTTTTATGACCTAAGCTGAGGAGTATTCCAGCATTACACTGGAACACAGACAGTGAGGACTGATAAAATAAATAAGAAAAACAGCATCCCAACTCCTTTAAATGCAAATTTCACAGCTACAATCTCATTTTTTGTTCAAGTAAAATATTGTGTGCCTGAATCTGTGAAAAAAATATCCACTTACCAGGGAAGTCTTTGATCCCAAAATGTGCATCTTTATCTGAAAGATGATCTTTCAGAAAAAACAACCAGCAGCCATTTGGTTATCTTTTGTTTTAATTTTAAAGAAAAAAAAAATGCATATGCTGAGGCCTAATTATTTTGTAGGCTTAGGTCATAAGATAACTTATAATTTTAGCAATAGACTAAATGTTCCTCTTGTAATTTTAAAAGGGCCAGCTTTTCTAATTAATGTGGGTAGCTCATTTTCAAATGAAACTCTTCAAATCCACTTATGATTTAATGGATGAATGGCTCACATAACAGCTCATTTAAAACTCACACACATCCACATACACAAGGGACACTTTCCAAATCCCCAGTGCCAGTGGACAGGTGTGTGAGCCACAGCATGACGGCTGTGCGAGCCCCACCCTGTTGCTAATCACCTCTTAGCATACTCCATTTGCTCAACTGCTACTTTGATATTCCACTAATGGCAGACTGTAGGTCACATGAGACGGCTCATCCAACTCTCCCGTTGGCCTTTGACCTTTTTCGTCTCCTATCCTCACTGCCTTGCGCCTCCTTCTACCCCCTCCTCTCCTTTTAAAAGGAAATAGAAAATGGCCTACCAAGTGCCTGTGTGATTTGACTAAAGCTTCTGTGATTTCCCTTGAGAAAGGTTTGGCAGTCGCCACAATGCTGGCTGGCGCTGAGGGCTGTTTCATGCTCCTATCTCCCCAGCTGACAGGCAAGTCGTACAAGCAGGCAGGCAGGCTGGAGCTGGCTGGCTGGCTGGCTGGCTGGCTGGCTGGCTGGCTGGCTGGCTGTGGAAACCAGACAAGGCAAGGCTGATCTTAGGGAAATTGAAATACTCTGATGGAAGCCGGGTGTGAACAAGACTGTCACTGTAGGTATACACAGAAAATTGCTCTCGGAGTTGGCTGCCGCACGTGCATGTGCAGCATGTGTGTCCATCTGCGTGTGTCTTAACATGCATATGTGCGAGTGCTTTTTGTGCGCAGCTGAATTACCTAGGCTAATTGGTTTCATGTCTGAGGACAGTTTCTCGCAGTAAGTGGAGATTGAGAATGAAAGGCCTTTCTCCTTCGTGCCGGTGGCTTGTCACTCATCCTTACCTCAGTGTACTTGTTTTGTTGTTGTTGTTGTTGTTTTTAACCAAGACCACTTGAACTGCAGATGACTGGTTTTGAGCAATCCATCATTTGGAATGATTTAAAAAAAAAAAAAAACATAAAATCACTGCAAGTTCAGTGCAACTCCAAATAAGCACCAGCTGTGGGTATGCATGCTTCTTCTGGAGGAGTAGGTAAAAGGGAGGCTACTGAGAGCTGGAACCTCGTCTTGAAATCTTGAAAGAGGCCAGCGTTGTATCTTTGCATTTAATCAGAGTGAGATTTCTCCCTTATCAGCAACACATGTGGGTTGTGCAAGCCAACTGTTTGCTGTGAAAGTGGAAGACGTCCAAGCCAAAGACACAGCAAGTGCAGTTCCTCTGAATATTCCCCTCACACCATGCTTATCTACTACAGATCATCACCCAGGCATACAATTCATCCTTCTGTCTCCTAGTTTTTTTCATCTGTTTGGGCACAACAAACACAATTGAGGGCATGTTGTGGCAGGAGACATCACAAAAAAAAAAGTGAAATATGCATTGATTCACACTCTGTGAGATAAACAGTTTAGGGCAGAGAATAAACTGTCTGTTACAGGGGAAATTATGAATCTATCATTACACTGCTAAGGCCAACATGCCACTCACTCCGTCACTCTATAAATCTGTATGAGAGAGAGGCAGGAGAGAGCGGTGGCTGGTGATAACTGCCATATTTCTTTCTTCTTTCCTTGAGCTAAATATCAGGTTTCTGTGTGCCAGCAAGGCAGATATTAATCAAAACTGGGCTGGCAAACTTCTTGGGTAAGCTGCCAGACTTATTTGTCTACACTATCACTGAGGATTAACAAGAGGGGACAGAGCAAGGGAGAATGGGTAATCTTTGAGTTCTTATATTTCATAGATATGTGGCCAGATATGGCACCTTGTGTAATAGAGGTCCAAAGAAAAGGAGACAAATCCAAATTTTCTCTGAACTCTTCTCTATTTGATTTTCCTTTCTGAGGTTATAGTGTTTTATTGCCTCAGTTTAGTTTGCAGTTAGTGCGCCCAAAAGTAGTTTCAAGTGCGTCTTCAAGACTTGTTCATAACATCACAGTGAAACACAACATATTTCCCCATTTATTAAGTGTGGGTTGAGAAGAGCTGACACAAAAACCACATCTCTGCCTTAGTAGTTTTCAGGGAAAATCCCCATTAGGAGTGAACCAGTGGAGTGGCGTCACCTTGGAGGTGTCCTTTTCTATTTCAGGAGCCACTATCTTTGGGTAAACAATGTGCAAGCTCATACAAAGATAGACAAATACAAAAATATCCACTCATTTTTCTACAAATGACTGTATATCATGCCAATACATGCTCGCATGTGAACACAAACAAAGGCAGGATATACATACTGTAGTTTCACGCTCACACAGAGAGAACACAATACAAAGCTCCATGTTTAACAGCATGACAGAGACTCTCAGACATTCCTTCCTGCAAAGTGCCAAAATATCTTTTTCCTTTTTTTTCCTGTCTCTTGTCTTAACAGTGGTGTTGCAGAGATGGATGAAACACTGTGGGGATTCATCTCCTTTCTGTTCATCGATGATGGTGTCAAGTGATCACTGGGGCTTGAATACAATTCTGCTCTGTGGAATGATACTCAAAATAGCTTTTTCCAGGCTAACCAGGTTTTTTTGTTCTTCTTGCTTTGCTGCAGAGACCGTGATGGACACTCGGGTGGCCACAGCCGAACTGGGCTGGACAGCATATCCTAATTCTGGGGTGAGTCGATAGTTACCAACGCATACACACACACACTGAATTTGGGGAAAAAAAGATATTTTCTGAAGTTTTATATCAAACTCTTTCTGTTTGGAGGAACACAGCTTGGTAGGGTGATGCGTAACATGACACAGCACACGGACAGATCCACAGGCAGACAGACAAATAGGCAGGAAAGCAGGCTGGGAGTATAGACTTAAGTAGTGGCCAATGTAGCTCCCATTATGGGTATTATTTTCTCTGTGTCCCGGTTCATAATGACTTAATAACATAATGGGTCCACGTAAGCCCCAGAACACAGTATCTAAGTCCCTGTAAATGGAGGCTAGGGGGATACCATAGACATAATGATACTGTAATGATACATTTATGCAGGGAAGTGGAGGTATTAGGATGAAACGGGGGAGGAGGAGCTAAGAGGATGGAAAGGCTCTGGGCCTTTCAGATTTAAAGGAAACTATTTTCAACTTTCAGATATTCTCATACACATGAAAGGAGTCGAAATAGAGGAAAGTGCCAAGTCATCATAATGGGAACAGTGTTACATTTTTTTTTCTTCCCGTTTTCTTTCTTTCTTTTTTTTTAACGAAACACAGTATCTGAAGTATTATTGCCCTATTACACTAATGGACCCAAGGAGTGTTTTAAGACCTTGTTCTTTGTGCTGTAATTCAGCAATTCAATGAAAAGCTCCATAGCCCAACACTGATATGAATCTTACAGGAGCTCCCCAGGATAGACAATGACTGTTTCCTGCATTTTCTGGGTCTTTGGGTCTTTATGAGGCATTTTACACACGTGTAAAGGGAGCCTTTATTGCTACTGAACAGAGCTTAGACTGTTTAAACACTGGAGAGTGTGGCACTCCACAGTTTTTTTTCTTCGTCTCCCCTAAGGAGTGCTAACTAAAACAAGCTGGAGTCTGGAACAATCTAATGTGTGCTTTGTGTGTTTGTCTGGTTGCAGGTGTGTGTTTTGCATCATGTCTGCAGCATCGCTTAGCTTGAACCTTGCATGGTGACAGGTTTAATTGCCGGTATAAATAAGCATTCTTTTAAAAAAACTAAAGTTATACTGATACCCTCACCCAGTAAAATAATCCATCTGTCATACGAAGGAAAACCTATTTTTTTTACTGTCACAAGCGATATGCTGTGGGGGGGAAAGAGGTGTTCGCTGCCTCTGTATGAGAGAACAGCATGAATAAACTGTAACATACATAGCTAGTGGCCAGATAGTGCCCTCACTGAAAAAACACAACAAAACATTGGATATTTGTTTAAAAAGCTAAATGGCCACTGATTATGTTACAGATCAACTCAAAACGAAAAAAATGGCGTCTGTTTAAATTGCTATATTGATTTTAATTTCAACTGTAGCAGCTGGTGCTAAACCTTTTTTAGGGACTGGGGTGAGGCACTGAAAATCATCAGTAATATTGGAACACAACACTGGCTGAAACTGTAAAAAGGCATTTGACAGATGATATAATCAGAAATCGCCAGCAGGGCCTGCTGAAACATCACCACTGCTGCTTAATTACTCCGCCAAGGAACCCAGTGGAGTAATGTGGCGATCGGCGTACGTTTGCCCTTCCGTCTTTTAGTCTGTCGTTCTGTCTGTTTGCAACATTACTCAAAAATGGAATAACGAATTTGTATGAAATTTTCAGCGAAGGTCAGAATTGACACAAGGACCAAGTGATTAGATCTGGATCCACAAATTTGTAACAGATTTCTGTATCATTTCGAGATAGCGGCACGGTGTCACGGTAGTAGGATCGCGACATGATTGCGATCCTACTACAAATCGACCGCTACTGACTTATCCGTCGGAAATCATACAATGACTGAGCAGCCTTGGCGGAGTACTGTGCTCTCTGAGTACTTTTCTTGTTCAATACTGTTAAAGCCTCAAAGGTACCACTAATTAGTGAATTTCAGTTTGACTTAATTGTTAACTCTATTAGTTTTGTAAAGCAGAAGCCAAATTTTCTTTCATTTTGACCACTTGAAACTCATCGGTTTCATTTAAACTGGCCTCTCCTGCAACACCAGCTAGTCAGTTCAATCCCATTCACTTTTATTTGTACAACACTCAGTCCTCACATAGGTCATTGCAGGGCACTTTGCACAGTGAGTTCAAGATCTCACAATATGGGGCGCCTGATAGCTCATCTGGCTGAGTGGGCAACCCATAAACAGGGGCTTTAATCGCCGACGTAGCAGTCATGGGTTTGAATCCAGCCCATGGCCATTTACTGCTTGTCATTCCCCCACTCTTCTACACACATTTCCTGTCTCTCTCTCTCCACTGCCCTGTATAATGAAGGCAAAAAGGGCAACAAAAAAAATAACTTTAAAAAAAGATTTCACAATATTATAGAGAGAAACCCAACTCTTCCCCCTTCACAAACACTTGGCGACAGTGGGGAGGAAAAATTATTTTAACAAGAAGAAACCTCCTCCCGAACTGTGTCAGCTGGTTGGAATAGTGAGAGACAAGATGAGTATTGAGAAACAGCTGATGATAAACGCTGAGGAGTTTGGTCAGCCAGTAACCGCAGATCAGAGACAGGCAGCTCCAGAGCCAGAGATACCTGCAGAAGGTGCAAGTAGAGAAAGGAAAGAATGGGAAACCACAGGAGAACTAAAAAGATGCTGAGAGGAATGAGTGTCAGAGCCGTGGAAGTATCAAGGAGAGATGGATATTGGATTACAAGATGAAACCTCCAGAAAAGTTTTCAAGCTTCCTCCATGAGGTAGCCAGATGTTTTGCGTGTTTTGGCAGGTTTGATACCAAAACACATTGCACATTAGCATCCCTGTCATGCATGACTTCCACTGACTGAGCTACCTGAGTTCCTATTAGTGCTCCACGCTCATTAATATACCTAAATGAAGTAATTCTATGACTCTTCCAGACTTGCCAAACGTTATTGGACCAAATGAACCAAATTTTGAAACTCATTTTAAAGGGTTTGTAACTCTTAAAAAATATATTCACCATTTATCTGCTTCTTTTATAATTACTGAAAAGGAGCAGGAATCAAGAATCTGTGTGGAAAAATGCTGTTTGGGTGGGTGTGCATCATGTGATGAATTCAAAAATTGTAGTAATGCAGTTTGGCCACTAAGCCAGAATTTGCTCACAGTCCAGGACTGTACGTGGGGGCTGGTAAGGACACAAAAGTGATTGCAGGTGTGGACGAGAGAAGTTGTTTTAACCGAAGGAATGTTTACAGGCCATGTCCAGGTGTCCAGTGAGAGCTGTGTCAGGTAAAATCTGAAGCAGCCAATTAGAGTGTAGTCTCAGGTCACAGCTGGCCAATAGTTGACACACCTACATTTTGAAAGTGATTTTTCAAAACTGTTGGAATGCAAAATAGGCAAAAATAGGACAACTACAACTTTTATTTCATCATTATTTTCTGATACAATTAATTTATGTTTGACATGTTTATGTGACCTTTTGAGTCTAAATACCTGAATGGGGCAGTGCCTCACATCAACCAGCTCTGCTGTGAGCAAGAATGATTTTTGACCCAACAGGATAATTAATCATGTTGTGACCTGACAAATTTCAATTTGGCTCAAAACAAAACATGGTTCATTTACTGGCCTTTTGGTTTTGCCATCACAGTCCTTGCAGCACAACTTTTTGTACCGATTCCTGATATTCTGAGCGTTTCTGTTCCTCTTTAGAGACGAGGCATGTTGATCGTACACTTTGTGCTTTTCACCCTGCAAGCTGTGAATGTTTTTTTTTTTGTTGTTATTTCAGAGGCTCAGTTGGGTCAACACATGACAACATTTCAACCCACTTGTTTAATGTGCAATGGAGAAAAAAAAAACTTTTTTTTTTTTGCAATGGGATATGAAAAAAATGTTGTTTGTTGGTGTATGGATCGGTTTCACATTGTCACATCTCTTTCTCTGAGAAGAGGAAATATCCAGTGAGGCCTATTGAGTAGAGACATCTACAGCGCTATTTCCATCGAAAGTCTTTTCAGTTGAGCAAGCCTCCAGGCACACAGAGCCTCTTGTCTGTGTTGAGCATAGTTTCTTAAGCTACTGCTGTTGTAAAGGTTCAGGCAGGAAAAGACCTGCTGTAGGGAGAATACAGTCATAGCACTCACTGGTAGAACTTAGCCCGCTATGCAGTTGCCTTGACCTTGAGTGTGAGAGATGCAGCGTGACTGTGGGAAAGTACACACTCTCATATGCATTCTCACACTGTCACACAATTACACTAAACCCAGCAAGTTTTTAAATGGATCTCTGTGGCGTGACGGCTACATATGTAATGTGACCACCTAGTCAATATCAAATGAATTCCAAATGTGTAACCATCACCTCTAAGAACTGCAGGTGCACCAATTTGTGTATAGTGCAGTTAATTTGCAGCGCCGGTATTTAATCAAGAATCTGATTCATTCGACATATTTATTCCATCGGAGCGTATCATGCAGCTGCAGGTCACAGCTGAAGATAAACACTGCAAATATCAATCTTATGACTCAGACTGCAACACAAAGATACAGAATGTACAGTTCATACTGAATATATATACTGATTTTATTAATGATTCATACTGCCAGCAGCCGAGTGGTCAGCTTGCTTCTCTTTGTGAACCTGACACCCACAACAAGAGAAAAAGCACACACACTAGTGTTGTCCCTGTGCTGTTTGATACATCTCATTAATTTTCTTTGGTAAATTCTCCTTCAGGAGTACATAAGTAGAGTATTTGTGTATCTGCTCGTGTGTTCGGTTGAGCTGAAGGGTTAATTTTGAAGGATTGCAGTAGCAGTGTCATTAGTTCCAGTGATGTAAACATGAGGACATCAGGGTTAGCCATGAGAACGTATAATGGAGTGGCAGCATGCGAATGCACACTTGCGTCTGCTGGGAAGAAAGAGAGCTCAGAAGGCAAAGAAAGATGTGCAGAAAACAATAAAGCAATATTCATTCATAATGTCCATTCCTGCTCTAGGTCGTTTTTTAAAAATTTTATTTTCTGTTGGGTTATTTCAATTGCATGTATTCTTTTACTGCAGGCTTCACCCTCCTTCGTGTGTTTTCTGCTCTTTCTGTCTCCTCTTCATCCTGGAGTGTCAGCCCTCTCTTTTTGTTCCTCTCTCACTCTGCCATTCTCTTATGCACACACTTACATCTCTGATAAATAAAATATGGAGCCCCAGAAAGGCAAATGCCCCCCGACCTTGCCATACAGCTATGTGACATGAGCGACAATGACACACACACCCACCCACACACACATACACGCACACTGTTTCCTCGCTGAAGTGCATTTCCATGCATGCATAAGTAATGTAATTATTCTCAACTTTCAACAGTAAGCTGGTTTGTGAAACTTAATTTTCATGATAAACCCAGTTATCTTTATCAGGTTAAGTGATTAAAAGAAAATTTGTTAGTCCAACTAGATTTATCCTGGAGAAAAAAGATTTCATGGTCATGTAAACTTGTGTGCCAAAGTTTGGACACTTTGTGTATTTTGCTGTGGAGAGAAGATTTCTAAATGTGTTGCGGAGTGAGTAAATACAAGCCTGCAGCAGACGTACATTAAATTATGAGTCCTTCGTCAAATATTAATGCAGTGTTGCTTTATATTTCATGACCTTAAAAAAGCAGAAATACATTAAACAGTAATTGTGGGATGTGAAGAAGTCTCAACCCATACTTATTCACAGATACTGCAGTTTTATCAAAGCCACTGGAGTCTCAGAGATACGCATAAGATGTCCTTTGGTGTCATTGCAACCTGCATCAATATTCGATTCCAGCAGACGTGAAGGAGGTTTTCCAGTTTAAATGAGCCTCGCAAGGAGGTTGAAGGGGAGGTTGAGGTGGAGGTTTGTCTCCCCAGTCTGGCTGCTGTTTTTTTTAAAAATCAATTTTAGTTTTATTTTGTCATTTATATGGCTCTTTCAGTTGCTGTTTGCTCTCATTTTCATTCTTTTGTGATCATGGTTTGGAGTAAAATACACCATTTTATATAATTAAACAGGTTTTACAAGGCAAACTTCTTGCTGCTTGAAAAGGAGCAACAGCAGAGAACACGTGTCTACATGTGATGTTCACACATTTTTATAGCTCGTTCACTACCTGCATGTTGAAAAATGATGCTAAGCTGTATCTCTACCCATTGCATTTAACATGTGGCCAAGGGGGCCAGAGCAGGCAGCAGTATAAGTTGGGTATGAGAATGGGCTCAAACTTTTTATTTGTAAAGGCTTTGATCTTATTAACTAATTAGGCCTCGGCTGACTCATTAGAACTTGTAAGCCAAGAATTTTTTTTTTTAGAAATTGACAAGATGATGACAATTCCAGAGCTTGATAATTCTCACACTCTTCAAGTCTTTAGTTAACAGCCAACAGCCATCAGCTCCTCTAAGCAGCTGACTGACAATTTTAAAATTTAGCTAACTGATACTTACAAAGCTGGTAAAAACTAAAGATATCAAAGCACTTCCAGCTTGCACATTCTTTAGGACAAAGATCCAAAGTGTATGTCAAACACCCCTATGACCTACTACAATCTTAAGGTGAAGTCAGGAACTTTTTCCACATACCACAGTTATTCGTTTTAAAGTCAATTAAATCAAAGGTAGCAGAAAAATATTTAATTTGCACTGTAGTGCTCAAACTTTTTCCATGTGCATGACAGAAACCGTAACGCTGTGATCAGAGAGTACTTCCACTACAGAGCCTATTCTCTGTGTTAACCGTCCAAAAGCTGAGCTGATTCCCTACGTAACTTACTATTAAATAAAATTTGTCAGTACTGATTCACGACATGGTAAGGAGCAGGGAGGAAATCGGATTACCGAACAATTCAATAAGCCGGGGTTTTAGCTATCCTACTTTTGTTGTTGTTATATAGTGTTATCTAATTTCCTGCTTGATTTCTCACAGTAATCTGGTTTTCCTGTGTTTATGATGTAAACATAGACACTGTGCAGAGTAGACAATAAGAAAGATGGCACGTTGGGGTGCTGTACCACAAACATTCAGGGAGGGAATTTTATGAGGAAAGGACGGGAAATAAAGAACGGCAGAAGCCACTGGAAACAAGAATCAGAAGAGGTGTGTAGAGGTAGCATGATGCTACTGCTGGGAAATATGCAGTGAAATATAAAACCCATAAACGTCTTACAACAATAAAATAGTGTTCTGGCAAATATGCTCATGGATTCATCTTTTTTTCTGCAATTTCAATTAGATTTTCACCTGTCTCTGACATTGAAAGTGGTGATATTAAATTAAACTCTCGGTTTTATCTTGAGACTTTGACAGTGCCAAAACAGGATGTGTTCTCAGAAGACAAAAGTAAAGTCGGCTGAAAAACAATTTTAAAAAAAGATGAATCGTGCCCAGTAGACACTCACACCAAGGGATTCTCAACATAAAGAGAGAGACCGAAACCAGAGTTTCTTTATCTCTTCTGCATCATTCTTGAATGATCATGATAAAAGGCAAACCAGAAATGCAAAAATGCTTTCATTTGGAAGGGGGAGGATGAGATTAGGGGAGAGTGGGAGATGAGAGGAGCAGGAAAGAGAAAAGTGGTGGTGATGTTTGAGGGGCCGGAGGGGGTTGTGGGATCAGGAAGGCGGGGGGTTAGGAAGGGATTAGAAGAGGCTGGAGTGAGAGAGCGGGTAAAGGATCAATTGTGTGTGAACGGAACCACAAAAAAAAAAAAAAAAGGCAACGCTGTAGCCCTGCAACATACAGCTGCGGGTGTGTTTGTGTGTGTGTGAGTGGATGCAAGGCTTGGGTTAACTCATATGACTCTGAGAGGTCACGCACACACAGTCCAGGCTTTAAGGGGAGAGCCTTGGGGGGCGGGAGGGGGTTATGTGGTCAGCGGGTGGCAGCACTGACAGAGGCTGTGGGTGCTGTCAAGCGTGGAGAAACAGGGCAGGTTGGTTTGGTGGTAAGGAGCTCGGGGAGGAGAGGGATAAAGAGCTGGCCAAGTGAGCAGAGAGACAGAGGGGTGTGGGGGATAAATGCTGGGAGAGACAGTAGACAGGAAAAGGGCCGGTACAGTGGTAACTTGAGAAAACGAATGCAAACGGACAAACAAGCACAAAAAATACCTTAACCAATCTGATGTGAAGAAAAATTGCAGAAAACATAACCAAATATGAAAATAAGCTTATATCACTGCACATGTAGTACACCATTTAGCCAGTTTTTGCATTTTCCCTATTATTATCTTACCAATTCAAGTAATCTTTAACCTTGTTAGTTGTTTCCAAAACATGCAGTCAGTTAAAATCAATTAACTGGGAGCACAGGACTAATAAAATTAGCCATACTTTGCCTAATTTGTTTACGAGTTAAGGTTTAAATAACGTAGGCAATCTTTTACAAGTATCCACTTGTAAGTTATATAGATAGCAATCTGGGCTTTCTTGGTTTAATATTAACAGCAGATATCTGAATCATGCCATTAGGATTTTCAAACAAAAGAACACTTACATGTTAGCTCATTTCCCTAAATCACTGACAGATGAGTCATCGTGGCACCGTGTCCCCGCCGTGTCCATCACTTTTCAGTGCTCCTTGGAAACATTTTTGTTCTAGTCTGTGCTATTTGCAGCATTTCCTTGTCTTGTTGTGCTACCCATATTTGCAACTGATTTCTGGATTTGGAATGGGATTTTCTGAATTTGCAGTACAATTCTGTAGTGGGTAGTGTTTTCTGTATTCCCAGCACATTTCTGTATTTGATAGTGTTTCCTGTATTTGCAGTAAAGTTTTGTATTTGGCTGTGTTTCTTGTATTTTTAGGATGATTATGTATTTGGTTGTGTTTCCTGTATTTGCAGCCTGTTTCTGTGTTATATACTGGGGAAGATGTTTTCTCAATTTGCTTGTGCGTTGTCTATTTGCATGTACTTTCTAAAGCTGCAGTGCACTGAACTTTGAGGACCACCTTAACATGAGGTTACGAGACGGAAGCAGAAAGATTAAGAGGGGATTTTGGAAATCCCCCTGTCCTTAGGTTATAGCAGGTGCAAAAGAAGGGATGGAGACAGAATAGATCTCACCGTGACATGTTTGTTTGTATTTACTCTCGCTTCTATTTCCACATGTGGGCCTGCGTGTGCTCAGGCATAAATTCAAGTGGTTGAGAGTGTTGTATGTCTGCACCTGGATATATGAGCGTGTGCAAGTGCAGGTGCTGATAGAGGAGAGGCCTTTTCGGGGCGTGCCTGCTAAGCTCCCCCACTGTGTCCTGTGCTTCAGCAGAGCTCCTGTGGACCTTAACTGGTCAGCATACACTCAGCGATTCCTAAAGAGCACGGATAGATCCATAGCAGCCATTTCACCATCTGCTGACCAGATTCAATACACCTCAATTATTCATACCCTGAAAGACAGACAGGCAGTGGCTCAACGGGAATAAAGGGAACACAGGATGGGAAGGTAAAGTGAGGAAAATGAAAAAGAGCAAAAGGCGGAAAGGAAGGAAAGACAGGTTGATTGAATGTAGATAGCAAGAGTCAGAGAGAGATGGGGAGAAAAAAAATCACTGAAAGGTAACACTGGCAGCACCGAGAGTGGGAACAAATAAGATCTGTACTGAACATCCTTACCCCTGTAACTGCAATGATCAAATCCAAGGTTGGGCTTAAAGTGAAACTTGAAGGAGCTATATGTCAGTATTTTAGTAGTTTAAAACATAATGCCACTTTGCACCTCAAGAAGTCAAAGTGAGTTGCGTGCACTCTGTCCTCAGTTGAATATGATTTATCATTATTACCCTGCAAAACTACCCCAGTGAAGGCTTTATGAAATCTCAACCGCTATGTGGTGAATCTGCAAGCACAGTGCTACACACTACATGCACTCCAGCTTGACTGCTTCCTCTCCATGTATTTGGTGTCTTTGCGTTCTTTTTTCTCAAGGTGGCTTGTCTCCGTAACCGATGATGTAAAACAAAGTCAAAATAAATGAGCAAAGCACTAAGAGAGCGCCGTACTCTGCCAAGGCTTTTCATTCCCCCAAATGGCATTGTCAGAAATGTAGCATTTTCTTATTAGTTATTGATGATCAAAAATCACGGAAACATAGAATGTGGCAATTTAATATAGATGTACCCACAAACATAATGACCTTGCGCTCAGCACAGGCGTGTGTTATGCATGTGTACGTTATGTACGAATACTGAATCGCGTGACCTAAATATGTAGCGAGCCGCGGGAATTGATGGGACTCAGAAACACACCCACAATTTAATCAGTTGTTCCTTGTATCATTTACAACAGATAAGTCCTGATAAGTCCACAGTGGTGGATTTGTAGCAGGATCGCAATCATGTGATGTAGTGTTCACTTGTTGTCATAGTTACAGTGACGCTGTGCCGCTATCTCGCAATGAAACAGAAATCTTTAACAAATCCCTGAATCCAGACTACAAGCTGCATCACTGCCAAAATCTAATCACCTGGTCCTTGTGTCATTTCTGACCTTCTCTGAAAATTTCATTCAAATCTGTTAGTCCGTTTTTGAGTAATCTTGTGCACAGAAAGACAGACGGACAAACGTATGCCGATCGTCACATAACTGTGCCGCGTTCATTTGCGAAGTAAAAAAATCCTAAAAATGCATCTCAAATTTAAAGCACTGGTTTAACAAACAGCACGAATCCCTTCCAATCATGTTCAAAGATGTGTAAAAATACAGTTTTAATTAGAATTTTATTGAAAAATCCTCAAATCTATAAATATACAAATTCATTTTTAAAGATTAGCCTCTCCTTTCTAGTAAATCACTGGTTTGTGCAATGCAGGTTTCAAGTTTTGACATTATTCTGGTCTAAGTTGCCTTTTAGATGAGGACTGACTTCTAAACAACCTGTGATGATAAAGTCACTTAACAACTTAGGTTACTTGTTACTGGACGTTTTGCTTCTCTTTCAGTTGTTTTCATGTTTCTTTGTAGTCATATTACATCTGTGGTCATTTCGTAGTAGTCTCTAGTAGTAGTAGTAGTAGTAGTCTGTGCACCTTTATTGTAGTTTTATGACTGTCCTCTGTAAATTCTGGCCTTGTTAATGACTAAACTATGACGTTTTAATCATATTTTGGACGACATATTGAATTATGACATTTTAATGACATTTTGGCGGCATACTAAACTATGACATTTTTGTCATATTTTGGATGACATACTAAAGTATGACGTTTTTTTCACATTTTAGACGACATACTAAACTATGACGTTTTTGTTACATTTTGGACGACATACTAAACTATGACGTTTTTGTCACATTTTGGACGACATACTAAACTATGACGTTTTTGTCACATTTTGGACGACATACTAAAGTATGACATTTTTTGTCATATTTTGGACGACATACTAAACTATGACGTTTTTGTCATATTTTGGACGACATACTAAACTATGACGTTTTTGTCACATTTTGGATGATATATCAAACCATGAATTTTTTTTGACATTTTGGACGACATACTAAACTATTACGTTTTTGTCACATTTTGGACGACATACTAAAGTATGACGTTTTTGTCACATTTAGGACGACATACTAAACTGTGACGTTTTTGTCAAATTTTGGACGACATACTAAACTATGACGTTTTTGTCAAATTTTAGACCACATACTAAACTACGACGTTTTAGTAAACAGTCATCATCGGGAATCGAACCGGTGTCTCTGACAGAGTCTGCTTGTGAATCACTCTCTCAACCAGTTGAGCTATACGGGTACCTTTTGCGCAGTTGTTGCACGACATACTAAACTATGACGTTTTTGTCAAATTTTGGAAGACATACTAAACTATGACGTTTTTGTCATATTTTGGACGACATACTAAACTATGACCTTTTTGTCATATTTTGGACGACATACTAAACTATGACGTTTTTGTCATATTTTGGACGACATACTAAACTATGACGTTTTTGTCATATTTTAGACCACATACTAAACTATGATATTTTTGTGACTTTTTGGACGACATACTAAACTATGACGTTTTTGTCATATTTTGGAAGACATACTAAAATATGACGGTTTTGTCAAATTTTGGACGACATACTAAACTACGATGTTTTAGTAAACGGTCATCATCTGGAATCGAACCGGTGTCTCTCTCACAGTCCTGTTTACGAATCACTCTCTCAACCAGTTGAGCTACACGGGCACCTTTTGCGAAGTTGTTGCACGACATACTAAACTATGACGTTTTTGTCAAATTTTGGAAGACATACTAAACTATGACGTTTTTGTCATATTTTGGACGACATACTAAACTATGACGTTTTTGTCATATTTTGGATGACATACTAAACTATGACGTTTTTGTCATATTTTGGACGACATACTAAACTATGACGTTTTTGTCATATTTTAGACCACATACTAAACTATGATATTTTTGTGACTTTTTGGACGACATACTAAACTATGACGTTTTTGTCATATTTTGGAAGACATACTAAAATATGACGGTTTTGTCATATTTTGGAAGACATACTAAAATATGACGGTTTTGTCAAATTTTGGACGGCATACTAAACTACGATGTTTTAGTAAACGGTCATCATCTGGAATCGAACCGGTGTCTCTCTCACAGTCCCGTTTATGAATCACTCTCTCAACCAGTTGAGCTACACAGGCACCTTTTGCGAAGTTGTTGCACGACATACTAAACTATGACGTTTTTGTCAAATTTTGGACAACATACTAAACTACGACGTTTTAGTAAACAGTCATCATCGGGAATCGAACCGGTGTCTCTGACAGAGTCCCGTTTATGAGTCACTCTCTCAGCCAGTTGAGCTATACGGGCACCTCTTGTCCAGTTGTTGCACGACATACTAAACTATGACGTTTTTGTCACATTTTGGACGACATACTAAAGTATGACGTTTTTGTCACATTTAGGACGACATACTAAACTATGACGTTTTTGTCATATTTTGGACGACATAATAAACTATGACGTTTTTGTCATATTTTAGACCACATACTGAACTATGATATTTTTGTGACTTTTTGGACGACATACTAAACTATGATGTTTTTGTCACATTTTGGACGACATACTAAACTATGACGTTTTTGTCATATTTTGGACGACATACTAAAATATGACGGTTTCGTCAAATTTTGGACAACATACTAAACTATGACGTTTCAGTAAACAGTCATCATCGGGAATCGAACCGGTGTCTCTCACAGAGTCCCGATTATGAGTCACTCTCTCAGCCAGTTGAGCTACACGGGGACCTCTTACCCAGTTGTTGCACAACATACTAAACTATGACGTTTTTGTCAAAGTTTGGACAGCATACAAAACTACGACATTTTAGCAAACGGTCAACATCGGGAATCGAACCGGTGTCTCTGACAGAGACTGCTTGTGAATCACTCTCTCAACCAGTTGAGCTATACGGGCACCTTTTGCCCAGTTGTTGCACGACATACTAAACTATGACGTTTTTGTCAAATTTTGGAAGACATACTAAACTATGACGTTTTTGTCATATTTTGGACGACATACTAAACTATGACGTTTTTGTCATATTTTAGACCACATACTAAACTATGATATTTTTGTGACTTTTTTGATGACATACTAAACTATGACGTTTTTGTCACATTTTGGACGACATACTAAAATATGACGTTTTTGTCATATTTTGGACGTCATACTAAACTGACGTTTTTGTCACATTTTGGACGACATGCTAAACTATGACGTTTTTGGTCACATTTTGGACGACATACTAAACTGTGACGTTTTTGTCAAATTTTAGACCACATACTAAACTATGATGTTTCTGTGACTTTTTGGACGACATACTAAACTATGACGTTTTTGTCAAATTTTGGACGACATACCAAACTGTGACGTTTTTGTAAAATTTTGGGCGACATACTAAACTATGACGTTTTTGTCACATTTTGGACGACATACTAAACTATGACGTTTTTGTCACATTTTGGACCACATACTAAACTATGACGTTTTTGTCACATTTTGGACGACATACTAAACTGTGACGTTTTTGGTCACATTTTGGACGACATACTAAACTATGACGTTTTTGTCACATTTTGGACGACATACTAAACTATGACGCTTTTGTCACATTTTGGACGACATACTAAACTATGATGTTTTTGTGAATTTTTGGACCATAAACTAAACTATGACATTTTTTTCACATTTTGGACGACATACTAAACTATGATGTTTTTGTGAATTTTTGGACCACAAACTAAACTATGACATTTTTGTCAAATTTTGGACGACATACTAAACTATGACGTTTTTGTCATATTTTG